>NC_090718.1:15582413-15884472 GCF_040954835.1 Lepisosteus oculatus
GACAGCGCGAGCAGACGGACGGAGAGGGGGCCCGAGAGCAGCTCTGACCTGCGGTCTTCATGTCCTGCGTGAAGAGGCTGGGCAGCACCCTGAGGGCCACGGGCTGGCTGGGAGAGGGCGGCAGCAGGGAGGCCGGCAGCCACGAGCCCAGGTCTGCGCAGACGGACAGAGGGACAGAGGGACAGAGGGGAGTGAAGCTCGGGTCGGCGGGCCCCGGCGCGTGTGGCGGCCGCAGCGCGGGGGCGGGGCTCACCGTCGTCCTCCGAGGACACGCCGCCGTCTCCGCACTCGCTCTTCACCTCCCGCAGGATGCGCAGCACCCGCCTGCGGGCCCGCCGCTCCCGCTCCTCGCCGCGCGCCGAGGGCGACGGCCGCCGCCGCTTCAGGACCAGGTCCGGACCGCCGCGCCGGGCCCGGTCCAGCAGCTCCTGAGCCCGGCGCAGAAACAACAAACACGCGCGCCGTCAGGGAAGGGCGAGCTCTCCGACAGCGTCCCGACGGAGAAACAGGCTGAGGGGAAGGAAGCTGGGACCCCGACTCGCATCTCCAGATATGGGAGAGCCGGGAGAGCCTGCCAGCCTGCAGTGAGGTCTGGCTCCTCACCAGCTTCTACTGAGGGGCCTGACAGGGCAGGGCTCGAGGGACGCCTCTGCTGTTCTCCCTTTCCCGCCGGGCAGCAGCGAGGGACAGGGGGCCCTGGCGGGACGCTCCTGTTGCAGCCCTGGACAAGGTACTGCACCTCTCAACTGCCCGACAGTGCAAAGGATCCACGCCACCGTGAGTGAAGCTGGGCTGTGCGCTGACCTGTGCGCTGGTGAAATGAAGGATGACGTGTGTACATGGGGGCCGTAACCGAGGCAGAGCCGCACGGAGAACGGTACCTTCCTGGAGACGAGGATCTGCTTGAGCAGCCGGTGGTAGTGCTGCTGCTGGGAGTAGAGGCAGCGCTTCCTCTGCGACTTGGCCACCAGCTGCCTGTACTTCACCACCTCCGGGTTAAAGTAGCCATCTGGGTAGGACAGGGTGAGGGCGTCAGTGCGCGTTCGCAGACCCCCCCAGACCACCCCGCGCGTCTGAGAGACGCGCCCCGAGGGCAGGAGTATGATCGCTGATTATTCCACTGCTGTAAGCTGCAACTCCAGGTGTGCAGCGCAAACAGTTTGTAACGGAACGTTATAACTAGAGCGTTTACAGGTCTTTTTGCAGGAACCTTTGTTTTATTTTGCGTAGCTCTGGAACAGCAATAACATCTAAATATATCTCCTCTGGGGGAAATGTACTTATTGTTTTGAAATGGAATACAACTGGGATATTCCTCTTCTTTCAAATGAAAACATTTCCAACATGTGGACTCTGATATGAAGAATGTGTAGCTGTCTTGTCTGGTATCTCTGTATTTTTGCCACGATGCGTTTTGCCCATGAAGACTGTGGAAATGTCAGTTCTCCCATCTCAGTGACAGGTGGATTTTCCCCGTATGCTTGTCTTTAGAGTAGCCTGCCCCCCGCCACCCTAAAGAAAAATTCTCGAAATGTCAGACCTGAGCTACAGTATGTGGTGCACAAGACCAATCATGACCACAGCGTCCCATGTAACAACCCGAAACCATTTAATCCTCTAAATGTCACAGCTCTAAATGCAATTTCAGCACGTCCACCACACTACATTAGCAAACATAAGCAAACATTAGCATCTCCTGTCCCAGGGGTACCAGGGTGCCACAGCCCCACACCTGACAAATTAAACCTGATGACCTTTCTGAAGACCCTTTCTGAAGATCTGTCCCACAAACCTGCACTGCAAAGGCCCCGCTTTGAAGGTCTTTTAAGGAGTCTTTCCCTCTTCAGCTCTCTCCCTCCCTTCTAATCCCACTTCCTCTCCGATTTCACAGGCGTATCTCTGCCCACCCTTCTCGTGCCCTCAGACTCCGGGGGGTGGCACGGGCCGGGAGGGGCTCACCTCGGAAGAGCTTCTGGGCGAGATGCAAGGGGTTTCCGAAGCGGAAGTTCTGGTTGCCGAAGAGGTCGGCGAGCACGCCGTCCTGCAGGGCGGCGCTGTCCTCGGGGAAGTGGGGCAGGAGCTGGCGCAGCCGCTGCCGCTGGGCGTCCGTCAGCACGTGGTGCCAGGTGCTGTCGCTCACGACGGAGAAGAAGATCTCTGGCTGGACACCAGAAACGGGAACAGGTCACGGGCTGTAAGGGCACCCCGCGGCCCGCTCCCCACCCCACACCCCACTATCTCCTATACGTTAAACCTGTGAGTTGCCTTCTGTCGTCAGTTAAAGCTCGTAGAAATCTTCAAGACGTAACTAAACACAGTCCAACAGATCAGGGCTCTTCTGTTCCGCCTCTGCTGGGCAGAAGGCCTGCAGGATGAATATGGACTTCGAAGAGGGACAACCTGAGGCAAGGTAATCCTCGTGGACACTGGACGTGACGGAGACAGAGCCAGCTGGAACACTGCCCCAGAGGGGAGCAGAGCTCGGCAGCCCTGTTGCAGGCATGTGAGCACGACAGAAGACCGGGGATGGAGGGTTAGAGTGTTCACTGCAGGGCGTTGATTACAGTTACAGTACAGCATCACCCATCGTCACATTTTCATCAGGGATTTTCTAGTACCATCCACATACTCACAACTGGTGAGATCAGTTGATTCTACAATGACAAAACATGGTCAGCCTTGTGTATTCTATTTATGTTATAAAAGCTTAAGTCTCCTCTTAGCGGTCATTTGCTGATACTCAATCAAGTTTAGTTTTCCATTCTACACGTCCATGAGCCCTGGTTTGATTCCGGCTGCTACTTTTCTCTGTGTAACTATGAATTCTTGGGGAGACGTCCCTCTCTCCATCCATTTTCCCCCGTTATCCTCCCTTCCTGGAAAACTCACGTCCTCCAGCAGGTCCTCTGGGAGACTGACGCGGGTGTTTCCCAGCATGCACTCCTCCATGATGCGCCCATCGCCGCCCTGCCCCGAGTCCAG
The DNA here is from genome assembly GCF_040954835.1 of Lepisosteus oculatus. Lineage (NCBI taxonomy): Eukaryota > Metazoa > Chordata > Actinopteri > Semionotiformes > Lepisosteidae > Lepisosteus > Lepisosteus oculatus. The sequence goes on from NC_090718.1 coordinate 15,585,396, forward strand.
CGGGTCTGTGAGCATGTGATCCAGCGCGTCCATTCTGCAGGCACCGCCTGAAGCACGCTGCCTACCGGACACACACAAGCACAGCCACTGCCTGACACATTTGATCACTTAGTTAAAACGATCCAATTAACCAGCTGCATTTGGATTCACACCGATTTATTCCTGTACACCATTAATGGGCACCACTACCACCTGAGCAGCAGTCCTGCAGTTCACACCTTTCAGCTAGGCCAAGGTGTCATATCCAAATGCACGTGTGATCTGGGTTCTTATCCAGATGAAAGAGCTCAATGAAGTTAAACCAAGAGGATGAATTAAATACAGCCCTTGCGCTACCGAGAGAGCAGCACAATAATCCAGTCTCATCATTACCATTCAATAAATCTACAGAAGACAGGATGAGATAAAAGAACAATATTACAAAAATACATTTGAGTTCACTTCGGTAAGTACCTCAGTTAAAACGCTTGGAAAAGACTACCGCAACATAAAGAAATATCATCTATATTAATTTAACGTTTTGCTACAAGAGCTATCTGTCCTCACAGTATTATAACCTGTATTTACACATAAATAGATGCTTGTGCGCGTGTTAGAATAATAATGTTTAAAACCAACTATTAATTATGTGAGACTTAAATCAGGTGTTACTACGATGTACCCGAGTACATTTAGAACCACAAATGTGTAGGATTCATTTTAGTATTAAATTCAGAGTACATGTTACCTTAAAAATACTCAAATCCAGCTGGGTAAACAGTACCACAACAGCATCAACACTGCTAATGATATCATAAAGCGAAAAAATGAATATATTCCACTACGTTACGATTGTGACAATACAGTTATTTCTAAGCAAACAGCACTGGAACCACAATTAATATTTGCATTTCGTATTTTAATAATCCGGTGTAGTCATTACTTTATTTCTGTATTTGAAGGTCCGTATGAGCCAGTTTGTCAACTGTGCTTTTCCAGTCTGCCCTCGTTACCTTTTTCAAATATCATTATCTCCCTGACACAATCACCCTCCTACCCCAGATGTTTTCACACATAACTAATACACATGTAAATCACGTTAAATACGAAAAAAATAAGTAAAGTTTGCTTTGATTACCTTTTGTCTTGGAAATGAAAACACAAAAACAGACACACCAAGGAGAGCCGGAACGAAAACAGAGACGGACTTCCGTTCCGTCAGCAAACTTTGTCCCCCGGATGAAAACACTTTGTATTTTCAGTCCGACCTGATGTACAGGCCAGGGAAGATTTAATTTGCAAACGGCTGCAGTGTTTTTTTTTTGTTGTTGTTTTTTGTTTTTAATTTTTTATTTATGCTTTACAAAAGAACAAAGATTACAATACAAACAAGAGTACATATAACAATTCAAGACAAAAATATCGTCAGGGGTACATATTACTACATACATTCAAATTATGAAAAAAGATTAAACAAATTAAATAAAAATAATGTCCGCACTGCTTTCATATTTTTACACTTCGAAATAGTCTGCAGTGTATGAGGCAGCTTATTTGGACCAGGTGGCAGCTTCCTCTCCCTCCACTGAAAATTTTAAACTTGATTCCAAAGTATATTTACGTAGGAAACTGTGCTGCGGGTCAGAGGTGCAGCCTTTTCAATAAATTTAAAACAAGGTCCCACCTGCTTTTAATAAGTACAAATCTTATGACACTATTCAAAATATGAAGGAGTGCCTTAACTCTAGGACTTTAAAATTCCAGCTGAGGATGTTTAATTCTTGAATAGATCAACTGGATTCAGTGCTTCCACAAGCCTCTAATTTACTTCTTGTTAGTCCAGGGTAGCAGGCAAGCACCAGTATAGAGGCTAATGTACAGCCCCTTCCGCATGTAGCAATCCCTGTACTGTATAGTAGTGTAGTGTAAACACTGTATAGACCCAGACAATGAAATTGCTATTATCATTCACTATGTACTTTATTTAGAGATAACTTTATAAGTCATAAATATTAGAAGCACTATGAGCTGGTGGTGGAACAATGCTGGCACTATAAACACACAGTTATCACTGTCAACCCCTTAAACCTCCAGGGACAGATTTCCCACTCTGCATGCTCCGTGCAGTTTATCCTGGGGGGGCAGTGGAGTAAGATTGTCCTCCTGTACAAGCAGGGCTCACGTCTTACAGGAGCTCTGTTATTCAAAAGATTGTCCTGAATCTCATTGGAACAACTTTCAACCCTGGGCACAGTGAGAAAATTCTGTTTTCAAACTGCTGCACATTTTGCAGACAATTTGCAGACACTTTTTTAATGCAAATGTGGTTTCTTTTTTAGATTTGGAAAACTTTTAGCAATTTTCATTATGAACCCACTCAATTTGAAAACATTAATTATGTCTTGAGGTTTCAGCCTTCCTTGTACTTGTTGCCTGCTGGGACAGACTCCTGCTCCCCTATATTGTTAAAGCGGTTAGAGAATGGAAGAATAGGTGTTTCAGCTTACAGCAACGACCACACCTACTCCCACACATGCTCCTCTGAGCCAACTACCCATCAAGAAATTCACCCTTTGACTTGCCGCAGGTCCCACAGCATCTGACAGGAGAGTTAGTGTCGATTGGAGGAGCTGCACATCTCTCAGTGACATCACTGCAAGCCTGCGGGCTCCTGGGAGGCTGTTGAAGTGGCCAATTAACATCTCCCCCCTTCCCTTTTCCCTTTTTAGCTGCTTTAAGTGTGGGAATCGTTCAGGAGAGTTTATTGTCATCATTAACAAGAAGCACATCATCATATGAAAGAAGGGACAACAGTCTAATGTGAAATTACACATGAGATTTATTTTGTCCATGGATCCTATAAACAAAGTATGCACTGAATGTCATTAACTTATTCATAAGTAAATATAGACAGTTCTCATGTACAGGTTTAATAATGTAATGAATAATGTAAGTAATCAATCATTAAGAAATGCCTTTCCAAGTTCTAAATTGCCATGTTAGCGATGAAGGCAGATATGAGCTTTTTAAAGTACTGTAGATTCTATATATTGAAGCCCAGACGTGTCCCAAATTACAGAATGTCCAAAGGTCTGCGCACTACAGGCCCTCACTGCTCTTCCTCCTCTTTTTGTTCCTCTTCCGTTGCCACCTCCTTGGTGAGCCGCACCTCCACCGTGTGCCCCTCTGCTGCCCTCACGTCGTAGGCGAAGTAGGAGACCCTGCGGGAGAGACCGGATTGACTACAGCAGTGGCTACTGACCGCTGACCAGGCAGCAGCCTCTCTGCCACTGACACATCAGATATGACATCGGGCATCCTGGATATGAGTGTTTTAGTCTTCAAAGAGTTAAATCTCAGATCATCAGTGCTGATGGTGGCAGTGGGTGTGGCTGACCAGGACTGATCACGGCCTCACTGTGTCTCTGTGGAGTGTCAGGACTGATCACGGCCTCACTGTGTCTCTGTGGAGAGTCAGGACTGGTCTCGGCCTCACTGTGTCTCTGTGGAGTGTCAGGACTGATCACGGCCTCACTATGTCTCTGTGGAGAGTCAGGACTGATCACGGCCTCACTGTGTCTCTGTGGAGTGTCAGGACTGATCACGGCCTCACTATGTCTCTGTGGAGAGTCAGGACTGATCACGGCCTCACTGTGTCTCTGTGGAGAGTCAGGACTGGTCTCGGCCTCACTGTGTCTCTGTGGAGAGTCAGGACTGGTCTCGGCCTCACTGTGTGCCCTTACCCCCTGTCCCGAGGCAGCCTGGTGAGCAGCAGCTGGCTAAGATGGACGATCCTCTTCCTCCACTCCAGGTACAGATTGCGGCGGGTGTAGAACTCCAGCAGCAGGTGGCTGAAGTCGCCGTCGCGGTTCGCCGACACCATGAACCTGTACACCTTCCCCGGCTGGAACCTTACTGGAGCTGAGCTGGAGGCAAGCCACACGGGAACAAGACGGCCATTTTATTGTGCATTATTGAGAGCCTTCTTGTCATACAATCGTCAAACACTCTCAGAATTTTCACTAGCTTCAATTTGATCAAAGCCTTAAATCTCGAGACACCCCAGTGTGCTCAGTGTGTAAGAATTAGAGAGGACACTGGTCGGCTACTTGGGCTACATCTTGTTTTTCGAGTGACCTGACCCCTGACCTCGCGTCTGCCCGCCACATGGCTTTAACTCGGGGCGCCCAGCTCCAGCTCACTGGCTCCGGTGGCCGCCTGGAAACGGCGCAGGCTCCCTCTGGTTTTCATTGATCACTCACCCCGAGAGCAGCAGGGATGAGGTCTCCACGCCCCCGCCCCTCAGCTGGATGAAGAGGTACGCTCTCAGTGGCGTGACGCCCCCGACCTGGAACTCCAGCAGGAAAGGGGTGACTAGGACAGAGGGAGAGAGAGCTGGAGTGTCAGTCCTCAAAAGGCGTCAGCTGACATCACTCGAGCAGAGTGTCATCGGATCAGTAGACCATGCCGCCCCACCACCAGTCTATAACTAACCCACCCATTCTTTCACACTCTAGAGTGTTGCATGGCAAATCTTGCCCCATGTCAGTTCTCTCTCCTGGACATCCCACCATGCTGGATATCCTTCCTCCGACTTACACTACACTGTACTACAATCAAGTATAAACTGAAGGGATGGCAGGTCCAGGAAAGACGGCAGCTCTGGCCTGAACTACGTTTCCCAGAAAGCTGTATGTGTGTGTGGGGGGAGGGGTCGACCCCGATAACCTCAGTCACCTGACCTGTTGCTACACGCCAGTTGGTCAGGTGACAGTTTAAAACCCAGGAAGGAGAAGGTTTCAAAGGGCAGAAGAGGAGAAGCAAGAGAGGAGAGTGGACCTTGTGTGGTCCAGCAACCCTGTAAAGGCCTAGTTAGGGACAGTTAGGGGTTTAGTCAGTAGCTCAGTCGAAGAAGATCTACTGTGTGCTTTTGTTTGCAGTTCCAATGGGTTTGATTTTGTGCCTGCTGTTAAATAAAGAACACAGATTGTTAGGTACCTTAAATCTGCTGTTGTGTCTCATTTCTGGGGACCCTTATTAAAAGAGTGCTGACTACAGGACCCGAACCCTTGGATGTGTCCTAAAACGAGCAGCTTTCCAGTTGTTGTGTTTAAATATGTATTTGATCTTGTACCGTGTGTCTGAAGTAGCCTGATCCTTGTGATCGGTTATCAATTACTCTGCCCTGTTGATGGGCTGGGAGGGTGTGGCTCACCACAGAAAGGCGGGGCAGAGGTGACGTCCAATAGCGCGGTGAGCTGCTGAAACGGGACCGGGCGCTCAGCTGCGACCCAGCTGGTGTTGTAGCCTGACAGAGGGGGGACAGGAAGCATTAGTGTCATTCCTTCTATCGCAGGAAGTCAGGACATTATCAAGCAAAACACTGATGGAGTGGTACTGAGGAACTGTGAAACAGTCTCATGATATCAAGGATTCAGTGTCAGATACCTTGGTCTCAGTGTCATGATGTTTCAGTGTGTCCGTGTCAGTATGTTGGTGTCAGTGTGGCACAGTTTCAGTGTCAGGAGCAGAGTTTCTCCCTGTCTCGGTGTGTCAGGAGCTGAGGTTCTCCCTGTCTCGGTGTGTCAGGAGCAGAGTTTCTCCCTGTCGCGGTGTGTCAGGAGCTGAGGTTCTCCCTGTCGCGGTGTGTCAGGAGCTGAGGTTCTCCCTGTCTCGGTGTGTCAGGAGCAGAGGTTCTCCCTGTCTCTGTGTGTCAGGAGCTGAGGTTCTCCCTGTCTCTGTGTGTCAGGAGCTGAGGTTCTCCCTGTCGCGGTGTGTCAGGAGCTGAGGTTCTCCCTGTCGCGGTGTGTCAGGAGCTGAGGTTCTCCCTGTCGCGGTGTGTCAGGAGCTGAGGTTCTCCCTGTCGCGGTGTGTCAGGAGCTGAGGTTCTCCCTGTCGCGGTGTGTCAGGAGCTGAGGTTCTCCCTGTCGCGGTGTGTCAGGAGCTGAGGTTCTCCCTGTCGCGGTGTGTCAGGAGCAGAGGTTCTCCCTGTCTCTGTGTGTCAGGAGCTGAGGTTCTCCCTGTCGCGGTGTGTCAGGAGCTGAGGTTCTCCCTGTCGCGGTGTGTCAGGAGCTGAGGTTCTCCCTGTCGCGGTGTGTCAGGAGCTGAGGTTCTCCCTGTCTCTGTGTGTCAGGAGCAGAGTTTCTCCCTGTCGCGGTGTGTCAGTGGTCAGTCCTCTCGGCGTCGGTGCTGTCTCTCTCACCCAGCTGTGGGCAGGCGTGCAGGCCCGCCGTGTGGCAGTGTGTGCACTGGCCTCTCTCGAAGCCGTGGCGCGAGAGGCAGGGGAAGGCGAAGAGAGGGCAGTGGGAGCGGATGGAGCTGGTGAAGATCTGGTGAGCCCTCCAGTGGCTGCACAGCACGTACCTCTCCCCTGAAACGAGACACAGCACAGGCCTGACCCAGCTCCCCTGGACCGCCTGGCCAGGAGCGGAGGGCCCCGCCGCGCACCCGCTGTCTCGGGGCGGTCGCTGTACAGAGTGCTGGACAAACGTGGACGAAGTGGGCAGGGAGGGGCGCAGGTGCGAGTCCTGCACGACCCCCGGAGCTGGGGTGGGGAGGGGCTGAACACAGGCCCCGGAGCTCAGATTTCGGGGCTCCCAGTCTCCCGGGTGACGGAAACACTCACGGTCCAGGAGGCCGGGGGGGCAGCCGGGCAGCTGGTGGCCCTTGCCGATGTAGAAGTCCACGTGGCCCAGGGGCCGTGCGGAGCCCAGGGCCGCCACCGGCTCGTTGGCTGGAAAACAAAGGGCAGCAGGCGTGAGCGGACTGGAGCAGCTCCGCCAGCACACGGCTGTCTTCCTCTGGCTCCTGCTGTGACAGGCGGGGAGACAGACACTTTATTCTCCACTACTGTGGAAATCCGACTTTGGCTTCCCCCAAGGAAGCACAAAACACGCAAGCAACACGCAAGAGTCGCATAAAATCATATGAAATCACCACAACAGTATGTGATACACAAATAAACAGGAAGTGGTGGGACATTTACACAGCTTCACTGAGCACATTGCAGTAGGGACAAAAGACTTCTTATGAATGTTTGTATTTGAACTGGGTTCCCTGTACCGTCTCCCACATAGGAGTGCTGTGACTTGAGAGAGGCTTGTGCGTGTGGGGGCGGCTGTGATGCTCCTCGTCGTTCTGAGAACTGTATTGTGATATAAATCGCAGAGCCGGGGCTGCTGTTTCCCCGTTAAAGGAAGGGCTGGGAGGTGTGCTCTTTCTGAACAGAACTATTTCTGCTCTTCTGTGTTTCCCTCTCTCCCCTGCCTCTTCAGCGCCAGTGAAGAGATGGCTGCAGGGCCCCACCGAGGAAAGTCTCCCTGTCCTCCTGGCTCGTTTGTACACGTCAGCTGGTCAGCGAGCCCCTTCCACCACATGGCATGTTGTGCTGTGTAAAGACACGTTTCTTCCTCAGGCTGTTTCTCCGAGAGCAAGGGACTCACGTCTGAAGTTGGCGTGAATAACGTCCACGAACTGAGCGTCGGACCAGTCCAGCCCGACGCTGGGGCCAGCCTCTGTGAACTCGGGTCCGAATGGGTCCAGTCCTGGGAATAAAACCAAAAGCAGGCAGGTCAATTTCCTACCCTGCAGATCTCTCGTTCACTGCTCTCTCGCACACATACACACGCATTTCCTGCGTAAACAATCGCATTTTGTTCCTAAATTCATCATGCAGGCCACTAAAACCTGACAGACATTTGGAGCTCCTGTCTGGGAGCAGTGTCTGATGATCCTCTTGGATCAGGGAATTCTCCCCGCTTTTCCTAGAAGAAGTAATTGTTCTTTGCATTTGGAAGAAAGGGGAGACAGCTCTTTCTGGTGGGTGAATGCAAGTGCACTGCTGTGGTTTGACTGAGGTTGGAGTAAATGGATCCCAACAAGGATAATATAGAGTGAGGCGCCATAAGAATAAAAACTGCGAAGGTATTAAATTATTAAGTTGGCTAATAAACTAAAAACCCGGCGCTAGAGAGCTCTAAAGCGTCTGACGACAACAACAGCCAATTAGGCTACGGCTACGCATGCACCGCCCCCTACATTTACATCACTTTCTTATTGGTCACAAAAGATACAGTGAGCCAATCGCAAATCACAAACGATGAAAAAAGCAAACAAGTAACATTAAAAAGCAAATCATGTAATGCAAACAAGAGAAATAAAATCTTCAATTTCTTTGGTCTGTATGGGTAGGTCTGGGACCAATCAGGGTGGGTCTGGGCCCGTGGCTCCACCCCTGCAAACCAATTTTGGATCCGATCTCCTCTCCGGTGTGTCCGGGAGGCTCTGTCCTTACCCGTAATCCTCCCCAGACAGCCGCGCAGGGCAGCCCCAGCATTCCCTGCGATGTGAGCGCCGACTCCGAAGCCGATCAGATGGATCGTCTCAGCTGAGGAACCACGGGCCTGGAGAAGAGACCCACCATCAGCCAGCCCTGCCCCTGAGACGCACCCGCCTCCCACGTCTCCCAGGCAGAGCCGGAAAATTGTCGAAGCCAAACAAGACTCCCGTCAGCCCTGTGCTGAAAACTGTCTCTTCTTTCCTGGAATTAAGGACGTGACCCTTCCGAGTGACTATTCCTAGTGACTGATCTAAGGCACGTGTACACATTCCTTTAAAATGTCAGGCCTTTAAAATAAGATGAAGAGGCTTCCAAAACACTGCTTGATTGCAGGTCCAGGTTCCCCTGCAGGTGCTGATCGAGACGTGGCCAGGCCCTGCTCGCCTGCCCTCCCACACGGCCCCCCGCGAACACAGAGCCCCGACTCACCAGCAGCGCCCGGATCAGACAGGCCAGCTTCCTGCCCGCCTGCCTGGCGGTGGGCACCAGGCCGCGCCCGCGAGGGGACAGCCAGTCCACAGCCAGGACGTTGAGCCGCTGGGTGGAGAACAGCTCTCGGGCCAGCTGGCCCACCCACTGGGGCCGCACCTGGGGGGGCCGCCGGCCATGCACGATCAGCACGCTGGGGAGCCGGGGGTCCCAGGGGTACGCCCCGAGCCCCCCTGGTGCCGTCATGTTGAGGGGGCGCCCGCAGGGGCCGCCCTCAGCCGCGAACCCCAGCATTCTCACCTCCAGGGCGGGTGGGGCCACGGAGAGGAAGTCGGGGCATTGTGAGGCCCCGGTGCCTGTTGGGGTTAAAGGTCAGGGTCAGGCTTCCGTCACAGTCACAGTCCTTCAGGCTACAGACCACCTGCACATCCTCCAGGAGTTGCCTTGCGCCCCCGGCTGGACTCCCTCCCCCAAGCTGAGAGTGTCCCGTGGGGCTGCTGATCAGCCACAAGAACAATCACAGCACAGAAAACAGCGCTTGTGCCTTTAAAAAAGACAGAGTAGTAGTTCATTGAACAATTTCCGGTACAAGGTTAGTTGGGTAACCTTGGATAACTAGTCGCGCAGAAACGCGAGGGACCCTATCAGTAAGAAAATCAAAAAGGCACTAGCTGTAAACCCAAAAACACAACAGATTCAACAGGAGGAAAGCCTTCTGGAGGCCAGGCTAGCTCCCTGCCCTAGACTGGCTAACAACTAAGCAAAGAAAAACCCGGAACAAATCCAAAACATGAAGAAAAAGGAGTAAAATACAGAGAAATCTAGAGCACAAACAAAACACAGTCTCATGCGAGGGCTTTTTCAAGACTCCGGATGTTGCGGCTCAGGGCTCTGTAGATCTCTCTGGGATCTCGCTCAAGAACTCATCGATCAGCTGGAGCTCCAGAGCAGATATGACTTCAGACTTGACCTCCAGCACACAGAGGGCAGAGCAGGGTGCCCTCCCAGCGGGGGGGTGGAGTCTCACGAAACAGTTGAGAAGTGAAATAGAGAGGGCCCGTGCTGTAGGGCACTCTGGAGCTCACACCGCAGACAGGCCCGGAAAATCCCCTTCAAGCCTGTCCTGCAGGAATCGCTGCTTAGGGTTGAAGCTACCCTGGTGAATCACTGAAGCAGGTATAAAACTTAAAACACTGAGCACTCCTGATTCAGACACACCTGAACACTGGGTACCAACATAGTTAACGCACCACCTCTGGACACCCATAATTTACCAGACTCCATTGAGGCCCAACGAGACTCTGGGCACCCACAAATCAGACCCAGCCAGACCTGCACTATGCCCGATACCATGTTACTACGATTGGATTTTAAATTTATCTTGCCTTTTTGAGGCAACCGAAACACTTCATGAAGTAATATCTTGAGAAAATATCACATAAAACCATGTAGCAAAGCTAGCAAGTATGCACAAAACAACATGCTTTTAAGGATTTTTGCTATTTTTACATTATCATAAGGGATGTAGAATCCCTAGGGAAAAAAACATGCACATCCCTTCCAATTCTGATATCAGCTCCCGAAGGTGTTACAACGATCAGCACAGTTGCATAGCCACACCTGACCGAAGATCTTGCCAGTCATGGCCGAGACCCCTCACGTCTTTCAGAGGGAGACCGTACCTGCGAGAGGTCCAGGGAGAAAGCAGAACAGCCACAGCGTCCGAAACATGCTCCTCTCCTGTCAGGTGCTGGCCACGGACTCCCTCCCGTCTCCCCTTGCAAACGAGAGCAGCAGAGGGACCAGGCCGATAGGCTCTTCCGCAGAAGAGCAAACCGGCTTATCGCCCACATCAGGCACTGGGCATGCAAATCTGCTCAGAATGTCTCTTTGTGCGCGGTTGACTGTTTTAAAGCTCTTATCGGCCTTCTGTTTTTCTTTGAGAAGCAAATTAACCGGATAACACGTTTTCTACTTGAAGAATCTGCTTGTGTCTATTTCTCCCCCAGTTCAAGTACGTGCAGGTGCCCAGCCGTGCCGTTGAAGCCGATGCCCTGGTTTCTCTCAGCCACCAGGTGGGCTGGGTGGGCTGGATGGACTGGACGGCTCCTCTCGCCAGGAGCTGTTTGCTTGAATAATAAAACTCGACTCCGGGGGTGAAAGGCATGGCTCTGGGGCACACGCAGAGCGGAACTTAACTGCTGTTCCTCAAAAACCTCTGCAGCACCCGAACAAGAAAAAAACACGGATTTGTCATTCAGTTCATTTTTATTTTACAGATTAAAACAACACCGACAGCAGAGTCACAAAGATCTTTGGCAGCATTGTCTTTAACAAGGCACGAAGTGGGAATGCCAACTGTCCCCACAGTGGGACAGAGGAGGGATTCCGGGCGTTCACTCTGATCCCAGCACGGCCGTCCCGGTCCACGCCCTGTGCCGCTATAACAAAGACGACGACGGTTTGGATAATGACATCACGGTGAGGGTGTCACTGCAATAATGTCACTGTGATGATGTCACAGCCACGCCAGTGACAGTGACATCAGGTGCAGCACGCTCCTCGCCTGGAAAGCAGCCCCTGGGTTCGCATGCTTGGCCGAGACGTCGTCAGCACGGCACACGGCCGTCCCACTGCCCTGGAGCTTTTTAGTGGGGGACACAGCACCTGCTCCCCACAGCAATGGGACTGAGGCGGGGCAAAAATGCCACTGGGACAGGAGACCGCTTCAGGCTTTCCTGCACTAAGACTGGACGCATTTCAGATCCTAACACCCATCATAATAAGAAACACAGATTTACACATATCGCCATCTTAGTCCTAACCCATACAGGAGAGAGTAAATTCAGACACGCAGGGATAAAAGTAACAAACAATCTCTACTAATCTGACAGTTTTGTTTGAAAATGCAACATCTGTACACGCCCACGATAGTGTGCACGCACACACACAGTTTTACAGGCATCGGCACAGGTAGTCAGTTAGATCGGCTCCAAGCACAGTGGGAGTGTCTGTCCCTTTACACCCCCCCCACCCCGGTCCTGGAGACCCCCAGGCAAGCAGGTCACCACCTTCTAAAGACCTGGAAGAGCTTGGCCCTGATCAGGGATGATCGGCTACACTGCTTGGCGACTGTCTCCCTGTGCTCTTCCCTTGAGATCCTAGGGCTTCACTAGCAACACCCCGCGACCTGTTCACATCAGGCCCACTCCCACAACACCCACTCTCCCACTGTTTCTCGGCGGGAACGACTGCATCCTTCAGAAAGACGACCCACGGTCTTTTCCGAACCGCATCAGCCGAATCGCTTCAGTCGGGATTTCAACTGGGTTTCCTGCAGCCGGCCTCATCACTCCCTGCTCGTGCTGGGGAATGCTCGGCTGCATGAGTGCAGTTACGTGCTCCCAGACCCGAAGGTGCACACGAGCAGCGGAGATTAGCTGGAGAGCCTGATGATAAGAGCGATTAGATCCACTGCTCCGAAACCACGGAGGGAGGAAATAACCCGGACGACTCGCTTTCCTGGAAGAGCGACACTTGACACCTAAACGCCCCCCCCCCTGCAGATGGACTCCCGGGAGATCCCCACCTCTCTTCCCAAGAACCTCCCACGTCCCCCAAGGCGTCCAGCCTGTCAGAGCAGGGGTCTCGCCCCCCACGAGGGCCTGCTGGCACCTTCACTGCTCGAGGCGACCGTGAGCTCCCCCCTGCAGCGGTCCGGGCGGGACCGGCGCAAAAAAGAGAAGGAGAAGGAAAACCACTAAACACCCAACAATTTATTTGCCACTGTGGCACCGTTAATCTCCCATCGCCGCACGACTGCGAAACGTGCCAGCTCCGACGGATATTTACAACGCTGGAACACAAAAAAATTAAAAACAGCAAACGAACGGACAATTAAGAGAAATCCCTGGGGCAGGGCTCATCTGACACTTGGACCAGGGACCCCATCCCGAGCAGGAGGCCGGAGCTCAGGAGCCTCACCGAGGGGCGAGCGAGAGCACGAGAGCAGGTCAGTCCAGCGAGACCCCCGGCTCCGGGGCCGTTTCCTCTGTGCAGGCAGCTCGAGGACCAGGCCGGCTCGGGCCCCAGACGCCACGGCGCGGGGGCGCAGGGGGGTCCCCCGACAACACCGCTATACAAACTAATCACGAACACAGCACTGTGGTTAAAAAGGCCAAGCGGAAACACGAGATTTATTTACATCCTTTTAAATTCATAAGTGGTAGAGCTTCCCCTCACAACAACAAATAAAATAAAATAAAATAAAATAAAATGAAAACCAGTTTTAAAAAGTTCTTCACAGCCGGGCCCAGGCGCCCAGCGGTCCCGGCTCCTCACACGCCAGTGTGCTGCTTGATCCAGCCGCGGTACTGCGTGACCCGCGTGTACACGCCCGGCTTGTTCCGGCGGGCGCAGCCGTCGCCCCAGCTCACCACCCCCGCCAGGAACAGGCGCCCGTTGGTCTCCGCGCTGGACAGCGGGCCGCCCGAGTCCCCCTGAGCGGAGAGAGAGGAGGAGGTGAGAGGAGACACGGAGGCGGGGACAGACCGCAAGAGTGATGTACACTGCCCTAGGACAACAGCCTGGACACGGAGAGTGGACACCGCCAGACCTGGCCGTCCACAGGGGACATGCAGACAGACCGCGTCCGTCAGCCTGGTCAGACACTCGGCCTGTAGTTTTTAGGGCGCCCGTTGCGGGACGGGGCCCCCGTACCTGGCAGGCGTCGACTCCCCCACTCAGGACCCCCGCGCATATCATCCTGGAGGTGATCTGGCCCGACATCAGCTGGTCGCACACCGTGTCGTTGATGATCCGCACCTCCGCCTTCTGCAGCACCGAGGCCACGGTTCCTGTGGGGGCGGAGGGGACAGCACAGCGGTCAGCACAGCGGTCAGCGACACGGGGTCAGGTTGTTTGCCTCACAGACACACAGACAGCCCGGCTCTGGGAAGGGCTGCGGGGGACACTGTTCTGGGCCCCTCCAGCCCACGGGCTGCTGCTGCAGTTCTCCCGACACTCACAGTCCAGAGAGCAGTGCTGAAGGAAAACCCTTTTCCTGTTTCTTGTACCGATCTGAGCAGCTCAGCAGAGCAGAGTCTCTGTGCTCGCGGCCTCGCGGTTGTGGGTTCAGATCCCACTGAGACCTGAAGTTTGTTTTGCCAGCAGCTCTATCTCTGGCCGCCCACTGGAGCCCAGCAGTGTGAGCCTGCCCAGTACCTGGAGGGGAGACTCCTGGGAAAGCTGAGGCTGCAGCTGGGAGAGGGGGCGCTCACCCTGCGGTCTGTGTGGGTCCTAATGCCCCAGTACAGTGACGTGGAAACTATACTGTAAAAAGGCGCCGTCCTTCAGATGAGACGTAAAACCATTAAAAATCCTGGGGTGTTTCTCGAGAAGAGTAGGGGTGTTACCCCAGTGTCCTGGCCAAATGTCCCCCTGGCCTTTACCCATCATGGCCTCCTAATAACCCCCGTCTCTGAACTGGCCTCATCACTCTGCTCTCCTCCCCACTGAGAGCTGGTGTGTGGGGAGAGGACTGGAGCATCATCCAGGTGGGGGTACACACTGGTGGGGGTGGAGGGGATCCCCGTGACCTGTAAAGCGCTCTGAGTGGAGGGTCCAGAGAAGCGCTACAGAAGTGTAGGGAGCGATTATTATGAATTAGCCCAGCACCCCGTTAGACACTCACCTCCCTCGCGGGTGGCCCCCCAGCCCGTGATCCAGACGGTCTTGCCCGCGGGGAAGACGTACGAGGAGGTGGGCAGGCAGATGGGCTTGATCTCCTTGCTGAGCGTGACCGGGCTCTCCAGCTCCATGAGCGCGATGTCGTTGTCGTAGGTGAACGTGTTGTAGTAGGGGTGAGTGATGACGCGCTTGAGCTTCTTCGTCACCGTGGACGTGCCCGGCTTGCCCTGGGTGTGCAGCCCCAGGATGGCTTCCCAGGTCGAGGGCTGGGAGAACCTGGGGGGGGAAACAGGGGTCAGGGGTCATCGCCCAGGACTGCTGACATCTTCAGCTGAAGACTCCCGCTACAGAGGGACCTGCTCGCGGTACCTTGAGACCTGGATTTAAAAGCACAGGGGCGAGTCTGCAGCGCACGTCAGCCTGTGAATGAGCCACTCCTGCGAGAGGGTGTAACACGAGTGTGTAAAGAGCTGGAGCCGCTGGGAAAAGTGTGATGGAGAGCAATAAGCCAGGAAAAGCGAGTAAAAAACAGAGGGGTGAGCAGTGTGGAAAAGCAGTAAGTGCGAACGGTCCTACACTGAGCTCGCCTGGGAGGGCTGGGGCCTGTCAGACTGTCCTACTCGATGCTGTGATTGCCAGAGACACTGTGCTTATGAAGGCAGCTGCCCTGCTCAGCTGCATCACTGAGGCCTGACATCAGGCACACGGGGAGACCCAGCCCTGCTGCACATAAACTGGACCCACTGGAAATGTTTCCCTGGGGAACTCGAGCAGGAGGTACGGAGCCTAGTCTCCATGAAGGCACCGAGGGAAGACCTCAGAGGGATTAGTGCCTCCTGCTGGGAACCTCTGTTCATTAAGGTCCTCCTCGGATATGCAGCAAGATGTCAGCTGTCAGACTACGGCCAGGGGCTCAAGGAATGGCCTGCTATCTGAGACGCTGGGAAAGCAGTGGTAAATCACACTGACGGGGCTCATTTTAAGAAAACAGGCCAGGGATAAAACACCATTAAACTTCACACTCAAGAAGGCGGTCTTTGTAGACCTGTCAGGTGTATGAAGGGTGAATATTGTTTATTACGCCCTTGGTCTGGGAGTGACATTCCAGACCACTGCTTTCATGCTCTGGGGCGGAGGGCCGGAAGGATCGGGATGATGTTTTTCATGATCACAGAACAGTACGAGGGACCTGGTGACCAGTAAGTTACATTACGAGTTACATTCGGGTCATCTTAAAAATTCAACAGTGTGAACGGTCCTGGTGCTTGAGGAAGAGGTAAGGCGTCCTCACCTGATCTTGGGGTCGTCCTGGACGCAGTGGGCGGCGGTGACCAGCCAGCTGCTGGAGATGACCGAGGCTCCGCACACGTGGCCCATGCCCTTCACCTGCAGGCTGACCTGCCAGGGCCACTCGCCCTCCACGGAGTCCTGCCCCCCCACGATGCGGGAGGTCTTGTAGGGCCGCACTCCGCAGTCTGCACACAACCACAACGACACCGTCAAGGGAGCGCCACAGCCGCCTGACCGCCATTACCGCCGGGGGTCTGGTGTGAAGCCCCGCTGCTCCACAGCACCGGTCTGGGAGGTCCCGCTGCGCGTGTGCACCCTCAGCCGAAATATTCTCCACTGACCCCAGGGGTCTCGCTGGCTATTAAAACCGTATCTGTGGAATCTGCTGGACTCCAGCTCTGCTCCCGGGCAGCCCCAATCCTGGGAGCTCAGGGGGGCTACATACCGGGGTCCCCCCCCCACAGCGAGCGGCGGAGCAGGAGAGAACGGGCCTCACCGCAGTCCACCTCGTCCGAGCCGTCGGCGCAGTCCCTCTCCCCGTCGCATTCGGGGTTCAGCTTGGTGATGCACACCTTGTCCTTGCACAGGTAGGTGAACTCGGAGCACTGCACCTGCACACCTGGGGGAGCAGAGGCAGGGCGGTGAGGGGCACCCCGGTCCTGCCGCCGCCCCCCCCCCGAAACAGAGCGGTCGGAAACGCCCCCTTACTCGTGCCGCACTCCGACTCGTCGGTCCCGTCCCCGCAGTCGTCCGACCCGTCGCACTTCTTCTTCTCCGAGAGGCACTTCCCGTTCCGACACTTGATCTCCCCGGATTTGCACTCTGCGGGCGGAGAGGCCAGAGGGCAGTGAGCTCGCGCTGGGCTCTTCCCTGCTCCTCCTGCGTCTGATCCCCAGCCCTAGTGCTGCACCCCGTCTTCAGTCTCGGTCTCCCTGTACCCCCTCTTCCGCCATTCCTCCTGGGTCCCCCCTGAGCAGTCTCCCCCCGGGATCGGAGGTCCGCAGGTCTGTCTCTCTCTCTCCTCAGACGCTTCGCCAGCCCTGCTTACAGACGCGCTCCCTCCCGCCTCCCTGGCGCTGGGGGTGCAGGGAGCCACCTGCCTTGTTCATCCTTCTCAGGGCCCTGGAGGGCAGGTCACCACGCCCCGCGCGCTCTGCAGAAGGCTTACCACACGCGGCCTCGTCGCTGTTGTCCCCGCAGTCGTTGACCCCGTCGCACATCCAGAACTTGGGCTTGCACAGCGAGTTCTTACACTGGAGCTGGTCCTTCTCACAGGCTGGGCAGACACAGGGAGGAAGACAACGGCAGTGAGGAAGCATCAGGGACCGGCCCTGTCTCTGCTGAAACGCGCCTGTTACTGCAGGACTGACACCACTCACGAATCCCACCTGACTCTCAAGAGCTGAAAGCAAATGATAAAATAGCCCTTGAATAGCCGAAGAGCTGAGGTCAGGCAGCCGGGGATTAAGAACCGCAGCCCAAGCCGGACGACACTGGGGTGTCCAGGAGCAGTGCTCGGACACTGGACGCGCTGGACCCGTCCAGCAGAGCCTCTCCAGCTGTCTCTCCTGGTTTCTGATCCAGCCAGGCGCTAATTTAAATTTTCTCATTCGGGACGTTTTAAAATGAAATCGGAGCAGCAGGAAAGCGCAGGGGGGGTGCTGACCAGCTGACCTCGGGCTCCGTCAGCTGCACCCGCACCTCAGACGCCAACGCTTGCTCCGAGCCAGCTCCCTGACCGGCCGGCGGAGGGGCCGACTGCGCGCGTGCGCCAGGAGCGCGGAGCGAACCGGGACTCACTGCACTTGAGCTCGTCGCTGTTGTCCCCGCAGTCGTCCCAGCCGTCACACCGCAGGGCCTGGGCGACGCAGCGCGTGTTCCGGCACCGGAACTTCCCCGGGCAAGCTGCTGAGAGAGCGCAGGCGACGGGTCAGGACAGAGCCCGGCAGAGCCCGCGGGCAGCACCGGGGACTCACAGAGCTCGCACCGCAGGGACAATCAACACGACCTTCACAGCACAACCAAGAGGAGAGGGCGAGCGAAGACGAGAGGGGACGGAGAAGAGACACAGATTCCTGGCGAAGAGCAGGGCTCAATGGATTCCAGGGTGTCCGAAGGCTGCACCGATCTGCAGGCTTGGTGCTGTGAAATGGCCATGGTCTGGCCGGCCCTCCCCGACGCGGAGCTCAATTTCTCAGGCGCTGTTGTGCGTACCTGCATCGGGCCCCGAGTCATCTCCTCCAGAGGTCCCGACAAGGGCCAACAAGGGCACGGCGGCTTTTCTCTGAGCCTGCAAGGCTGGGAGGGCCACGCAGATGAGCCCAGCTGGACCTCGATGGGCCCCGGGAGAGATCAGCGTGACCGGTGGGAGCCGGCGGCAGGAGCAGAGCAGAGCTGCAGAGGCAGCCCTCAGCCATGCCCGCAGATGGGCTGGTAAGCGAGGCGCTTTGCAACTGGGGCAAGAGGTCAAGAGACTCACGGTCAGTGGGGTCGAAGGCCTCGTACTGCGCTGAGAAGCCCCTGTCCACAAAGGAGTTGTCGGAGAAGAATGTGACTTTCATGGTGTTGGACTGGCTGGACACCACTGTGTTGGGCAGTTTCTCTCCACAGAGCCTGGCTCACACACACACACGGAGAGAGAGAGGGAGACAGTGTCAGAGAGGACAGGCCATCACAACCACCCAGCGGTCAGGAGGCCCTCACGTCACCCACAACCAACCCAGTTTAACCAGTGCTGACCAAAGTGCTGCCATGAGACATGCGCATTACCTGTGGCCATAATATAGCAAGAATTTAACCAAGAACAACCATAACTTTCTCTAACCAGAGAGCATTAACAAAGAAAGAGAAAACATTAAAGACAGCCGTGAGAGGTGTGTGGTCAACAGCACTCCTCTCCCGGGAAGGGAAAACCAGAGTGGGGAACAGAGCGACAAGGAAGGGCCCAGGTGGGAAGCAGACGATAGTTATTCCCTCTAGACACCAGCGCCACCTTCAGGCCACCATGTGGAAAGTCAATCAACACCCCAGGAATGCTGGTTGGAGTGACCAGGGCCTACGGGCGCTAGTAGCTCACAGAGGAGCCTTCCCCCCCGCCTGTCCCCCCACCCTCGCGCCCCCCACCCCCGCAGTCTCGCGCCCCAGCTGCTCACTTCTCCTCGTTCACCAGCACGTAGTCTTTCAGGCATCTGCCAGACGCCATCGAGCCCGGCTCGGACAGCAGGAACTTCGAGAAGCGCACCTTGACGTACTTCTCAGTGGGGACCTGCGAGAGAGAGAGACGGGGCGTCAGGTCCCAGAGGGCCCCCAGGAGCCAGGAATAACAGCCTTGCGTCCTGAGAGGCTCAGAATGTCACTACAGAGGCTCTGGTAGAGAAACGTCCCAGTGTTTCTAAATTTAAACTACATACTTATTCATGTACTGTCTGTACAAGCAAAGCTGTGTTTAAATATAAATGTGATGATATCTAAATGTCTTAGAATGCATTTTGTGGTCATTTGTAATACTTGCTGAAAGACTGGGACCACTGTGGTGTGCACACCTGATTTACAGCTCAGAAAAACTTCCACAGCACTCTCTGCAGTTAGACCAGTAGCGGAAGTCACTTTTAACACAGTAAGGAGTTGCAAATCTCTCGTATCCTCCGGGAGAACGCACAGACAGAACGGGCTGAGCTGGAGAAAAACCATCCAAAACCAACCCATCGACTTTAACGGAGCCAGAGGGCAAACTTAACTTTCTGAGCTGGGCGGAGTGGTGGCTCTGTGGCTCAGGATCTGCGCCTGTGACTGGAAGGTTGCCGGTTCAAATCCCGCGGCCGGCAGAGGAATCCTACTCCGTTGGGCTCCTGAGCAAGGCCCTTAACCCCAACTGCTCCAGGGGCACTGTACAATAGCAGACCCTGCACTCTGACCCCCAGCTTCTCTCCCTGTCTGTGTGTCTGTGTCTCCATGGAGAAAAAAGCTGGTGTATGTGAAAAGACGAATTCCTAATGCAAGAAATTGTATAGGGCTAATAAAGAAACATTATATAACTCTCGTGGAGCCCGACTTCCAGCCTGGTCTAGAACCTGCTTCCGGGGGGGATTTCACCAGGTGAAAGAGGACTCGTTTCACTTGGAGAACCTGGGCTTTTAGTGGGCCTGGGGAAGCACCTGATGATGTGCCCATCACAGCCCCGCCCGGCCCCCCCTGCTCGCGGCCGGCCGACAAGCACCCTGTGGCAGCTCACGGCTCGGAGCAGGTGGACCGCGAGGCCTGCGCCAGACTGTCCAAGGAGAGTTTCTTTCACAAAAGAGCTCTTCCGCGCAACAAACCAAACCTTCTCTACCCGACCCAGCACCAATATCGCCGAGCCCCTTGGGGGACCAGACCCCCCGGCGAGACGTGACCCCCCGACCCCTCGCCCATGATCTCATCAGTCAACTGACTGACCAGGTGGCCCTGCCCACACGTGATGGAGGCCTGGAGGACCTGTGGCGGCCGGTCAGCTGACCCCAGGCCGCCGCTGGCCCGCCACAGCGGTGCTCCACCCCCCCCCGGCGGTCCCAGCTCCGCTCACCTGGATGTTCCAGGTGCAGGTGGTCTGCGGGGCGTAGTAGGACGGGAAGTTGGGCGACATGAAGCTGCCGCTGGTTCCTGTGAGCTGACCTCCGCACGCTGGGAGACACAATCGAGCCAGGGTTACTCGCGCGCGCAGAGGCGGGGCCGCGGCGGGGACGGGGCAGGAGGAGAGGACACGTGGCTACCTTGGCTGCTCTTGGGGACCTGCCTGAACTCCGCCTTGAAGCCCGGGAAGTTTCTCAAGCCGTTGGTGACCAGCGTGACGAGCATCACGTTCCCCGAGGTGGTGAAGCTCAGCGGGTCGTTGGGGGAGTAGCTGCCACACTTCCTGTCCAACCAGAAAACAGCACGGAGTTCGCTCGGTTTTTCCAGGCTAGGTTTCAGAGGTTCGAGCACAAGGCCAGAGGACAGGACAGTCACTAATACAGAAATCTGCCTGTTCTGAGAGCATCACGAGTTCTGTGACCCCACACCGGAAGAGCAGTGCTGACTGGAGGAGAGGCACGTCAATCACACACAGCCTGCAGGTCTGCAAGCACCTGCTTGGAGAGTCCTAGTTACGGACCCGGGCTCGAGCCTGCGATTCCTAGATCGAACAGGCGTTCTCGGAGTTCAGCTCAACCTCGGACACTTCTTAGAAAATAGACCAAAGTAGCACCATCGACCTCGTCGTGAATCTCTGTGAGCTGATGGGCAAAACCCCATCAGAGCTCCTGGCTGCAGGAGGAGAGGTCGACACTGGGAGCTGTGCCGAGCGGAGGGGATCTCCTGGGACTCTGCCACCCAGGACCGGAGTCGCACACCTTTCTTGCACAGACGGAGCTGCGCTGGCGCCAAACGGGCTCAGAGGGCCTGAAACAACCCATCGACAGGGACGGAGCCAGAGAGGAAAGGAGGGACCAGCAGGCAGGAGGAAGCCCGAGTTCTGGGGCGCAGTCAGACAGAAACCAGAGGGGGGCGCGGGCACTCACTCGGACATGGCGCGGCTCTCCAGGGGCACCAGCGAGTCGTACAGCTTGACGAAGTCGTTGCCGCAGTCGCTCTCCAGGTTGAAGGTGAGGAATTCCAGCGTGATGACGTTGCCCGGGTCGGCACGCAGCTGCCACTCGCAGTGGGTGTTGGGGGGGTAGGGGGAGTCCGGGAAGCCGGGGGACTGCAGGGTGTACGTCTGGCCAGGCCGGGAGTGCAGGCTGTACCGGCAGAGTGCTGGGGGAGGCGGAGAGAGAGCCCGTCAGGGCGGGGGCAGGGAAATCGAAGGAGCCTCGAAAGAGAGAAAAGCTGGTGGTCTTACTTCTGGTCGCGTCCCGCGCCATTCGAGGGTCCACGGCTGAAACACAGAACACGAGAGCAGCGTGAGCGATGGCCGAAACTCCCGCTCGGGCCGGGGGCTGAGCTTCACAGGGGTGGCGCCCGTGCGAGACGAAGCTCACGGAAATCTCACGTCTACCCGAGAACAGCGCGCACGTCTTTACACAAAGGCTTGCAGGGGTGCGGAACAAGCTACAGACCCATGTGGTTGAGGCTGACAACCTGTCTTTCAAAAATGGGAGGATGAGATCCTTGGGTAATCAGCTACTGTTTAATGGGCTAAATGAGCTGAGGAGCCTAATCATAATCATCACGGCTCATCGTGGCGGCTGTTCACTAGCAATCATCATGCAAATATGGTCAAATACTTCACAATAACAACCAGCTCGCATGAGAAACATGACTGAATCTGAAGGTTATCGGATACAGAATAATACAGAATTCCTCTAATTCCTATGAGCACAGTACTCAGGATGTTCGACTCCATTCTGGAACACTTATTCGATGCGTTAGCGGTTAACAGCTCTGTGCCAGAAGCGGTCCCACACACCTCCAGAAGTCATGCTGTCCACCGTCAGGGAGCTGACCCGTCGGCGGGCACCCGAGCCGCGCTGCAGTTTTGCCACCACCGTCTCCATGCTGCCCACGGCCCTGTCCACTGCTTCCACCTGCTCGGCGGGCACGCTGAACTCCGACAGGTAGTAGGCGATGACGCTGCCCTCGCTGGAGACCGGGAGACAGGGCTGTGTTCACAGAGCCTTTCATTCCGAAAGAGGAAACCTACAACTGCTCTCTCTCTCTCCGTCCGCCCTCCGGCAATCCGAGACAGGAGCCGAGCGCCTCTCCCTGTCCGAGATTGCTCGGCCAGTGCCTGGATATCGAAGTCCAACACCTCTCTCTTTCTTCCGTTTTGTTTTTTTTACTTTGCACGTGTGGTGTAGGTTATGCAGACAACAGATACTGACTTCTGCTTCAAAATGTCTTGACTGCTCACTTCAAAGCTGTGCAAGAGTCTGCACACTTCTTGAAGAGCAAGCAGGCCAATGTATCTGTTTAGAAACAGGAATATAAATACGTCTGTTTTCAGCATGCTTAGAACCTGCAGAAGACAGGTCCGTCCCGACAGAGCAATGCTGTCAGTGTGAGCTGCACGGATGAACGCCTCACTGCTCCTGCCTCGCAGCGCAAAAGAAACACTCCCGTGCAGATACAGACACGCACACGCACACGCACACGCACACGCACACGCACACGCACACGCACACGCACACGCACACGCACACGCACACGCACACGCACACGCACACGCACACGCACACGCACACACCTGAAGGCTTCGACTGTGGATGCCACGTGGTGCTTCGACAGCTCGGGGGTTTTGGAGTAGATGAGCCTCAGCTGCAGGGAGAGGAAAGATTCATTAATGAAAGATTAAAGATTAATCCGAACAGCCCGGATGTAGAGGGCCGGTGTCATCTTGTCTGACAGAATCTGGAGGCACTGGCTTATTTACTGAGACCCACAAAACCTGCTGGAACTGGGGGATCCCCGGAAAGAGGTGGTCGTCCCGCTGGGGTGGGGCCCCAAAACCTTCCTTGGGAGGGAGAGCAGGTCCCCAGCTGGCAAAGCACTTGGGGCGCGAGATCAGCACAGTCGGAGGCAAGATGGCCGCCTTGAAGACAGTGCAAATCGGAGAACTGCCCTTTGCCCAACAACAGCATCCGATATTCCCAAAACTGTGGAAGCCACTGGGCAACCAGAAATCCCACCTGTGGTGGGGGTCTGGAAGGGGTTCGGGGGTCTGGAAGAAGCCGATGCCCTGACAGGATGGATGAGACCCCTGGATCAGTCAGCTAGTACCTACGAAGCAGGCTGGACAGGCCGAATCGCCCTCTCGCCAGGGACCGGCCTGCTGCTGCAGGGGTGGAGCTCACTCACCTCCTCCACAACCTTGTCCGCCAGCTCCATGAACTCCGTGCTGTTCGGGTTCTCGTAGGCGTCGATAAAAACCTGATTCGTGATGCGCAGTGACCCGCTGTACATCTTCCAGACAATCACTTCCTTCCGAACTGGACAATTGGAGAGAGTCAAGGATTTTATATGCACGTATTACATCCACTGGCCAAAATATTAGGACCCACATACCATCACTCTCTTCAGCACCTAAACCGAAAGCCAGCTCCTTCATTTGGTGAGGGTTTCTAATATCGTGGCCAGCGACTGTACGTTTTAACTACTCTTTGGGTGAGAGGTGGGAGGAGAGATGGATGAAGAGCAGGAGGAGATCAGGCAGACAGGAGGAGAGATGAAGAGGAGGAGATCAGGCAGACAGGAGGAGAGATGAAGAGGTGGAGATCAGGCAGACAGGAGGAGAGATAGAGGAGGAGCAGGAGGAGATCAGCCAGACAGAAGGGGAGATGAAGAGGAGGATCAGGGAGCAGGGATGAAGAGGAAGCACACAGATGAAGACTCACAGTGGAAGTGCCAGACCAGCAGGCCAGTCATGAGCGCGACAACAGCTGCAAAGACAACGATGGCTGCCATCGCCATCTTCCTCCCCGGCCCCCTCCTCTTCTCCACCTTCTTGGCGTCCGCGGCCGGGAGGAACTGCAGCGAGGTGTCCCAGTCGCGGTCCTGCGGGGGACGGAGAGAGAGAATCAGCGCCTGTCCCCCCGGAGGGCTTCTCCAGGCCCGCTGCGGTCCCGCCGAAAAAACATTTCCGCGTTTATAGTTCCAAACACAGGAACGGGCTCCCTGAGATTTAAATGAGGTTATTCCGCTACAGATTCCCCCTGGCTGGCAGGGGCTACTGAGGAACGGGTGCGAACGGACAGACAGGACGGGCAGGTAGCTCGTTAGATGTTCAGAACTACCGGCCAGGTCTGCAGAACAGCGGCCATCTCACAGCTGGGGTACCCCTCCTCCTCGTGTGACCCCAGGAGCCCTCAATCACATGAACTGCAGCTGCATCATTGCTCGCCTGAGACCCTGAAGGTAAGGACTGAAGAGACTCAGCTCCTTTCACCTGCCTCCGAGCGGACCAGTGGAGCCCTTCCCCAGAGCCCAGCGCAGTGTTCGCCAGCAGCTCACCCCTGGAGCAGCCTGACACTCCAGCTGAACCCTGACACACACCTGCAGCCTGCGGGCCGCTGCCCGGGTGAGAACAGAGACCAGACCCTTAACTAGAGGAAACCCTGTGACTGATAAGGCGGCAGAGAGGGTGACAGATCACATATATATTCAAAGACAACAAAGGTGGTGATAAGAAGGCCAAGAACGCACAAAACAACTTTTTATGTGCATTTAATACAAACACCAAACCCTCGAACACAATTCATTATCTTTCAGACACATTAAGCTTGCGACACTGCAAGTCAAGAGTGATTCTCCTGTGGTCACTGGTGCACTTAAAGGATGGACTGTTGGCAATCCAATAAGGGCAGCATAACATTTACATTTCTTCACGTGTGAAACTCCATGCTTGTTCTGGAGTTGATGCTTTTGTCCTTGATGCTCATTATAACAAGCTGTAGGGCTACCTTTTTATTGGCTAGACTAAGAGATATTTAGCTGTGTGTTTTCCTTACCGTAGCATAATTTCTCCTCTATAAAGCAAAGAAAATCTAACATACCACATGAGAGCTTCATTGTCTCAATCGGTACAGTGTTGTTTCAGGAATTTCCACATTTTAGTGTAGAAGTAGGAGGATTAGCAAGCACTGTAAAAGGAAGTACGTGTCTATTTGCAGGGGTGTGGGACCCAGCCATGTGCTTATTGTTCAGAAACAGCTGGATGAGATCCCAGGATCAATTAACTACCAGCTCCAGTTGTATGCAAACGTCGGGGCCCCCCTGGTCAAAGTGCATGTTTCACTGAATCTGTAGGAAGTTATTGTAAAGACGTTAACACAACCTCTTCAGGGTACACACACTTAACCATGACATATTTACATTTAAATACGTTCATTTAAAGTTGAGCTAATTTGGGTCTGCGTCAGCTCTGGGAAAACAGAAGACTGAGACAAAAGAAGGGGTGTTAAGGAAAAAGAAAGAAATTAGGGAGGGTGACAAGATCATAGAGAGTACGATCCTGGAATCAGATATCTGCTCACTACCCCAGCGGGCCGGAACGCCCCCCCTCCTGCTCGAAACCCTTTGTTGCTCAAGAGCAGAGATCAGGGAGGGAGCTGGAGGGCCGACGTGACGAGAGAGAGACAGACGCGCAAGCATGCAGCCCGACCAGTTTCCCAAACGAAAGTACAAACAGCAGGCAGCCGGCTGGGCTCGTGTGTTAACACACCGGCACGCCCTCCGCCCTGTTCGACACTGCCTCCCTGCACAGAGGAGCACCTGGGCTCCGCGGCCTGCAGCAGCACTGTCGACACGGCCTGGTCTTCGCTCCCAGGGGCTCGAACACAGACGCCCGCCAGGTGTACGACGTACCGAAAGCCATTTCTGTGCTGCGTGATTGAGGGGGACGCCAGTGTAACTTAATCTACAGAATACATAACAACACACAATAAATACCAAATCTTTACAACTGGATATACAGTATATGGTTGGCCACGGTTTTTACGGATATTTTTAATCTTTTGCTTTTACAATCTTCCGATCCCGTGTGTTTTAACAAAACTACCATTATTCTAGCGCCAAAGAAAAATACTGCGACCTGTTTTACTGATTACAGACTGATTTCGTTACATCCACCATAACGAAATGCTTTGAAAGACTGGTGTTGGGGCTCATTAACACAATGGTGCCTGAGTGCTTAGACCCCCTGCAGTTTGCATACCAGCGTAACAGGTCCACTGACGACGCTACTTCCCAGCCTCTTCACACTGCCCTGGCTCATTGGGATGGTAAAGACACACACATCAGAATGCTATTCATTCATTACAGCTGCGCATTTAACACAAGAGTTCCTTTCAGACCGGTCAGGAAGATGAATGACCTGGGCTTCAGCACCTCTCTGTGCAGGTGGATTGTGGATTTCCTGACTGGCAGACCATCAGCACAGCTCCCCCCCAGGGCTGTGCGCTTGGCCCCCAGCTGTTCTCCTTGTTTACCCACGATTGTGTGGCCACACACAGCTCCAACTCCATCTACAAATATGCCGATGACACTACCATCATTGGCGGAACCACTGCTAATGATGAGACAGCCTGCAGGGCTGAGGGCAGGAACCTGGTGGAGTGGTGACAATAACCTCTCCCTCAATGTCTGCAAGACCAAACAGCTGGTCATTGATTTTAGAGAGCAAGGTGAGCACCACACCCCTCTTCACATCAATGGGGTGGCTGTAGAGACAGTTAGCAGCTTCGGGTGCCTGGGTACGCTCACTACTAGTGATTGAACGTGGTCCCAGCATGTAACTGGAGCTACACAGAAAGCACAACAGCGCCTTTACTTCCTCAGACAGCTGAACACATTTGGTCTGTCTTCAGCGGTCCTCACCACATGCGACAGGTGCGCTGTGGAGAGTGGCTCAGGTGTGGGAGGACAGTGGGGTTCGGCAGCAGCTCGCTGTCTGACCGGAAGGCGTTACAGGGGGTGATCAGGCCAGCCCAGCCCATCATTGGGGTACAGCTCCCCTCTATTTCAGACATTTTTACAACTCGCAGCCTCAGGAAGGCTGGAAGTATTGCGAAGGATACCCATCATCCTGGTTTCTCACTTCCCTCTGTCTTTGAATTGGAGCATACATGCAAATAAGCATTTCATTGCACTTGTGCAGATGACAAAGTGAACTATTGCTTCACCAACACCACTTCAAGTTCCAGAAGACAACTCCAGAGCAAGAGCAGGCCGGGCCCATCCACAAGCCAGGACAGATACAGCCACATTAAAGCTCAGAGGAAGCAATATGAACAGGGCTACAACTACTGTTCCCACTGACAATGCTGAGCACTGTTGTATTAATGAGAAACACACCAAGGAAGAGGAATTACCTGGGGTGACTATGAGCCCTGAGCATGAGCATTTCCATTAAGCCTTCAGTAATACTCAAGGCCTTCCACAGTACCACACATATTTGGTCAATCTGTACTACAGCAAAAGCAGAGCTTTCTGCTTACCAGAGTAGCATTGTGAGGGCACCGAGAGCTTCCAGCTGCATATGATGGGTGTTTTGATTGTGAAGCTTGTTTTATTCTGTGTCTAGAAAAGACCTTTATCAAGGTCTGTCAGGGAGTGGAGGATATTTACCCATTTGAGGAAAATAAGCCGCCACCTTGAAGAGTAGTAAAGAAACTTCATCTCCCACAATGCAACGCGTGCGCAACACAACATCCGCATGTCTATAGGCTGCTATGCCAGTGGGAAGCGACACTCTTGTGTTGCAGACTGTGGCAAGCCCTCGGGCTATTGCTTTGAGCGTGTCCGCGCAGGTCTGAAGAATCCACACAGCCTTTCCCTCCGAGATCACCGCCACGCCCCCCGACTCTAGTATACCCCGGCGTGTAGCTCGTCTTCAACAACAGGAGGAAATCTACTTCGAACCAGGACAGACTGGGCCAATCTGGAACGCCCACACTGCGTGTACCTGCATGTGTCTGCTCGAACATGGCCGAGGAAGGATCATCAGAAGCAATCAAACCTGCTCCACTCAGCTCCTCCAGGCAACTCCACGATTTTAAAGGATCTCGGGGCACCTGCTTCAGCAACGACAACGACGGCCAGCTTGTTCCAGCGCTCCCTTTCCAGGACCGAAGAGATTTAGTCACCGTCACGAGCCGCGACGACTCTGGTCAGTGTGCCACGGGCTCCTTTCAGGGCAGAACGATTCCTTCATTGCAAAGGGGCGGCCAAAACTGGGAAACATCAGGAGAAGGCTGCCAGCCTGGGCCTGGTCAGTACAGGGCGGGGAGACCCCTGAGAGACACCACTGGTGTTGTCAGACCAGCAGGTGGCGATCTGTCCTCTAGACCTGGTTTTTCAAACCTTGGGACAATATGCTGTAGGAGAGCCACCGCCTTTGAAATTTTAAAAGGAGACATTAAACCAAGATCCTGACTCTATTTGGTCCTTAGAGGTCTCCTGGCACCGATCGTATTAGCAGGTGTGTCCAGACTAGTGTCCTGACTTATTTCCATTCTGGACCCGAATTGTCTGGCCTCTTAATCCGACTGGCGAGTGGTTTCTGGCTCCTGACCCGGTCCAGAGCAGGGTACAGATGGTTCACATCTCCCGGCCGGGCCTCCAGGGCCCCCGCCCCGGAGCGAGAGACTGGCGGAACGGCACCGTCCGTTTCACAGACCAGGCCCAGCAAGCGCACGGATTACATCCGGGCGGAGAGGATCCAGATCACCGCGTCACCGGGACCGCCGGTCTCCAGAGAGTCCCGGGAGAGGAGCACAAGCTTCCCCCTCTCCCCAACCCCGGGCCGCAGGAACGCCTCTGCAGTCGCGGTGCCTGAGAAAGGTCCTCCCCCATCAGAACCACAGCGTCCCAGTTCCAGCCGGCCACAGCTCTGTGGAGTTCCAGCTGTCCGATCCGATCCTGGCAGGTGTGAGAATTCCGGGATCAGATTCATTCCTTTGGGGAAGGATGTCTAAACCCTGAGCAGATTTGCGGTGCAGCAGAAAAGTGCATCTTGGTTTCTGGGCAGCCAGGTCGGTCTGTGTCCAGTCTGGGAGGATCTTATTAATCCCAAAAATATCATTCCCACGTGTACAGTGCCAGTGAGAAAGCTCTGCCTCGGCATCTACTGGCTCTGCACCCAAGAGCCTCTCAGTGTCGGCGTCCGCCGGCGTGGCACAGACGCCCAGTCCCAGTCACGCTGCGGCCCCCTGGCAGCCTCCCAGCCCTGCCCCGGGCAGCACCACAACCCCACCCCGTCTTCATGCCCCCCTTCCTGCCCTGCTGAAACAGCCTGCCGGAGAGGCGAACGGCTTCCTTCCCGAGGCAGAGGGAGGGAGAACCGGTCCGGCAAGATCTCGCTGGCAGAGCTGCCAGGCCTGTGCTGCAGACTGACAGGACGGCGCGGAGCTGCTGCGGGGCTCAGGGCCTCCGGCGCCCGGTCCGGGTCCCCGAGAGGCACGGGTCCAGCTCACCGGGCTGGAGAAAGGAGGAGACCCGCCCTGGGTCCACGGTGCCGAGGAGAGATCCGTGAAGCCCTTCGGTGTGCCCAGCTTCACACCTGGAAGGTCACTCGTGAAAGTGGCAGTCAAAGACCAGGACGACCCGATGAAACACGCGGCGCAAGGACACGGGGTCTGGAGTGTGCAGTCAGCGGGCACGAGGGGATACGTCCAGACTGCTCACGTAAAAACCCCGGGCAGTGAGGACCTCTGGGTGAAAACGTCAGCCCACTGTTTCAGGAGGGACAGCCGGTAGGACAAAACAGGCCACACGGAGAAATGGGGTTCACACCCCTTCTTTCAAACCCTACATGTACCTTTACCCTCCTGCCCCCGTTTTCACCCGACCGTGACCCCCAAAACAAACATTGGGGACAGGAACTCTAGACCCGCTGCACCTATGGCAGGCAAGTGAGGCTGCGAGAGATTCCCCTCGGCCCCCCCCAGTCACGGGCCCAGCCCTGGCTGGTGTGAAACACCCTCTCACAGCCGGGGAGGGTCCAGGTTAATGATTTATCATTTTACAGAATGAGAACCGAACTGAGGGAAACAACAGCTTTAAAGCGCTCCGCCTTCACGAGAATAACAGCCCTGCAGACCCTGAGCTGAAATCAAGGAGCCCGAGAGCTGTGCCAACAAGGCGTCATGAACAGGGACTTGACGGCTCAGACACAGTGACATCTCAGGTCTTCACGGCCCAGAGTGGATAACCCTACAGTACAGGCCTTGTCTGAAAAACGCAGCCTGTGAAAGGCCATCAAAACTGGACTTTAACCTTACTAATACACTCTAGCATTGAGTGGATCCATTCCAGGGCAGGCACACACACACAAGCCAGGGCCAGTTTTCCCAAAGGTCCATGACACCCACCAGCATGTCTCCGGGCAGTGGGAGGACACCCACAGGGAGAACATGCAGACTCCACACAGACAGCAGCCCCGGAGCTGAACCCAGGGCCCCAGCAGTCCTGACCCCTGGGCCACCCTCTCCGTTTCCGGGCTCCACTACAGGAAACGCCGTCTTGGGGGCTCTCCCCAGAGAGCTCGACCCTCTCCTGGGGTGCCTTACCCTCTCCTCGGAAAGCCCCACGGCCGCGCTCTCTCTGCTGGCCTCCGCGAGAGCTGCGACCAACCCCCGCCTCCCGCTGGGCGAGAACAACACACCCCTTGTCCTGCGGAGGTACATTACATGTCGGAGGACAATGCTCAGTGGGCCCTAGTATGGCATTACTGTAAACTAATACTTAACCATCAGTTCAGCGCGATAATACCCTGCCGGGTGCGACTGCGAGTGCTTAACTCAAGTCACAGTGTAGGACCTGTTGGACAGCAGGCAGCCTGCCGTGTCAGAACAGCGGTACAGTACACACGTCAGTCTGGACACCGATACTGCGGGGCTACAGAAACAGGAACTAGTCTTCAGAGGAGCGGACACTCTGCGCGTAGAGAAACCAGCGGGCAGCAGGGCGCGGGGTCGCGGCTCGCCGGCGAGGACGGGTCACGAACCCCGGGCGGGTTCCGAAGCCGAGAGAAACCGCAACCGATGGCAAACCGACAGGAAGTTCATCATCTTACCCCCGACTTCGGGTTGTAGCGCATCCCGGAGTCCAGAGGGTCCATCGCCTTTCGGGTAAAGCCGCTCGGCGGAGATCAATCACAACACCTTTGGCTCCTTTCCTCCTTTGCTGCCTCCGAGAAAATGTCGATCTTCGCTCTTTCCCCGCTCCCTCCTGCTGCGAGCGGCCCGGCGAGCCCTTGGTTCCGGGCGGGAGAGCTGGTGGGACCGACTCTCCGTAGGGACCCCCGACCTCCGCGGCGCGGACCGGCGGGGAGGGGGGGAGGGATGGCGCAGGCCTAGGGAGGGGTCCCCTTCCAGACACCAGACACCCCAGCAGAAAGGACTCCCCTCGTGTGGCGTGCGTGGGGCTTTAACGTGGGGCGCCCGAGCTCCACAAACAGACAAAAATGAAAAGAAAAACCAGCGAGTAAGACGCGAAGGTGCGATAGTCCGAGGATTAAAAACACTGCAGGTCCGAGGAGAGTCGTCGCCTAGTGCGGTGTAGGAGCGCGCAGTCTTCCGCCCTGGGCTCAGGTTACTGCAGGTGTCTCCGCCTCTCTCAGCAATCATGAACCTGCAGCTTCCTGCGAGCAGGTGAGGCGGCGGGGCACAGAGAAAGCGGAAGGGGTGGTACTGAAGTTGCAGCGACCCTCCTGTCGCACGGATAAGATGACGCACAACACCAAGCACAACACAAACAAGGCACAAACACCTTGGGCGCCGCGTATCTGGGCCTGTGATTTCCTTGGATTCACAGCGCCGTCTGCTCGGAGGCGCTCATTTTATTTCGGCCGGGCTTTTCTGCAGCTTTCCGCCGCCTGATAAGGCCAACCGCGGCGCGATGGACTGCTGTCTCACAGGGCTTTCGGCCGAGTCTCTGCGTGAATACGGGGACGTTGTGACACCTGTTCTCGTAAAGGGGTGTGAAGAGATTTCAAAATCAAGTTCCTGAAACAAAGTTCGCGTCCTGCGAGAGCGCAAGTTTCCTTGTTCTCCGGAGTCGGGGCTCGGCCGGGGGGAGAGTCCGTCCCGCAAGTCCGCCTGTTCCTGGCTGCAGAAGCAGGCCCGGGCGAGGCTGGAGATGGGGCTGCAGTGTTTGAGGTCATCCCTAGTATGGCGAAACAGCAGACACGTCCTGCGAAAAAAGAAAGAGCGTATTTTGTCATTCCTGGTTTAATAAAAGTATTTGATCAAGCGTGCATCTGTTAGAAGCTAATGGAGAAGTAAATTTGTGACTGTGTTAAGAAATTTGACATGGAGTGGCACCCAAAGCAATTAAAGAAATGATTGACGCAATTCCACCTGCTCTACCGGCTTTGGTAATCTTCCACAGATCAACATTGGTCCTTACAACATTTAGATAAAGAGCGCAATAACACAAATATCCGCTGAGAGGTTCTTCCCAGACATCAAGGAGAAAATCGTTTTTAATGATGTAGACGAGGACTCTCTTCTCTGCTAGAACGGAATGGATCACTCTCCCCACGACACCAAAAACCAAAGACGTTCATTCACAATACCGAATGACAGATGTCCCTCCCGAGAGCTGCTGAGCTGAGAGAACGGCCACACCATGAGTGCAACACCCGTACCTCGGCCAATCAGATACCGAAACGACGGGACACATGGTGTGACCTTGGCGAAATCACAGTAATACTCGTGTACATCTCACACGCAGGAATCCTGTCCTGGGTGTTCCGAATGCAGACTTCCAAAGAAGTTCGTATAATGGCAAATGTCATTCTGATGTTGGCACCTTTTTCCATACATTCGCGTGGAGCTTAAAAAAAAACTACTATGTGCTGTAAAGAATTCTGTAACTCACCTAAGCCATACTCAAATTCACAAGAATACATAAAAAAATAAGCTTGGCGAGTTGGTCTACAACAATCTTCTGGCAAATAAACTTATTAAAATTATTTAATGTAACCCCTAGCACCACAAAGCTTCTGTACCGTGGACAAAGTTTTTTTTGTTTTTTTTTCACTGTTTTACCAGGTTGTGACATTTGTGTATTTGTATGTATATACCCCTGTTTGTTTTGGTATTTTCCCCTTTTGTGTTGAAAAAATAACAGAAAGAGTGTTGCGAAAGCGATACCTGAGTCCTGACCGAGTGAAACACCCGGCGCGCCTGCGCTCGGTCTCGGTGAGACCAGCACGGTGAGTCACCGCCTCCGCGGCCGGGGCGGGTCGGGAGTCCGGGGGAGGCGGCGGGCCCTGGGACACGGTTTCACCCGCACAGTACGTCTGGCCCGGTGTGGCCTGGTGTCCGCGGCGTTAAAATACGGCACAGTACCGCGCTGGAGAGGAAGGGAAAGGAGAGACCAGGTGCTCACGGCCCTGCTCTCCAGGCTGCCCGCAGCTCTTTTATGAACGGGCGTTTGGACTCTTCCGGCCGAACCCGACACCCGCTGGCTGGGTAACCTGTTCCACGCACCCACCACTCTTCCAGGCGCAGACGCTTGCATGCGTGAATCAGTCCACGCCCCGCTCCACGCACCCCGGACCTTTCTCGGAAACCTTCGGCATTATTAGTAAAGAATTAGTGCCCCTTTCAGGTGCCCCATGAAATCCGGCACCTGCGCCAGATAAACCCCAGCAATGAAGGAGAAAGCTGTAACAGTATTACTGTCTGCCCCAGCTGAGGTCCCCGCTGTCGTTTTCGATTCAGATATCAGAAATAAAACTTATATTTGTATATATGATTTGCATATTAATTATATTCTTGTTCTATTTGAAGGTAATAGATGTGGATTCGCATCATTGCTCGCTTCGCCTTGTCGGTGTGTCTGCGTCGGTTTTCTTTTTCCGCTCCGTCACTACGCTGACTCAGCAGCGTGCGTTTTGAAGTTTTGTTGTGGGAAAAAGAAAGCCTGGAGTTTCTGTCCGCGTCGCGTCAGCAGCAGGTGTGACCGGCCTCTCCAGCGCGCATGTCAGCGGGACCACAGACACACGGGCACTCCCGGAAAGCGTCCTGTCAGCGCCCGGGGGTTTGGAACGGGCTTTATAAATAAGTTGTTATTATTATCATCGTTATTGTTATGAAAACATTGGTGTAGAGCACCCCGGAGCTGGGAGGGGGGCCCCTGCTCCCCCAGTTTGCGCCGTCGCTCCTGTCAGACAGACCCCGACTAGCTCTGCTGGCAGAGCCTGACACTCGTGATCCCAGGTCCTCCATGTGGGAGGTTGGGCACAAGACCACCAGCCCCGTGTAAAAACAACGTTACGGTTCTTCCCTGAAGGCGCGATGGACAAACACCCACCCTGTCAGACGGCCTGGAGCCCTGAGCCGAGGAGAGCAGCCACACTGGCACCCCTGGAGCCTGGGAGGACCCTAAAAACACCCCGCTTGACTGCGAGGCCCCCACTAGTACAGGACACAGCGTTCCTCGGGAGACAGCGATCCGATCCGATCCTCTCTTCTCTTTCCAGCAGGGAATGAACCTTTACCTGTCCCTTTGCAGTCCACGCACGCTGACGCAGCCGCCTGCTTGGACAAAAAAAAACGAATCACACAAAATATCCCCCCGTGCCCGGACGAACACTCCCTCACAACCCAACCAGCACCCAGCGCCTTGCTCACCCACTGGGCGACTGGCGAGGCAGGGCTTCACGGACCTCGCCCACGCGTGACAAGACACAGACACACACAGCCTGCGTGTCATGCCAAGAGCCACGCGTGTGCCCTCACACACACACACACACACTGAAGGAGGACTCAGGAGGCGGCTTTTATGGAAGTAGTAGTGAGTTTATTGATGTGTTTCCCCCTACAGTTATCATAATCACCATCGTCATTGTTTTTCTCATACATTTATATTTATAGATATTCATTCATTCGGCCTGCAATCAAGCAGGCGTTACAAGATCAAAGCCGTTTCGGTGCAT
Source organism: Lepisosteus oculatus (assembly GCF_040954835.1). Taxonomy (NCBI): domain Eukaryota; kingdom Metazoa; phylum Chordata; class Actinopteri; order Semionotiformes; family Lepisosteidae; genus Lepisosteus; species Lepisosteus oculatus. The sequence goes on from NC_090718.1 coordinate 15,620,516, forward strand.
AGTGGGACAGCGACAAACAGAGGAGATACTGTCACAGGAAGAAAGTTTTAATTTTTTTAAAAAAAAAGAAAGTAACAAAAAAGTGTGAGAAGTATATAGAGAACAATGCCACAGGTTTCCTCCGAGAAAGCCATGACAGCTACGTCAACTATACAGGCACACAAGGACGCTACTATGAAAACAAAACGAAACTGATTCAGCTCTCTCTCTTTCTCCATGTCTGTAGCATGAAATAATCAAATTCTGAAAACCTGGGCCCAGACCTCACTAGCCGGGCCCTGAGCCCTGGTCCGGCCCATGTGGACCCGCCAGGGTCACACCCCGGACGCACAGGTTCGGAGGGCTGTGTGGCGCCGCCAGCGAACTAGCCCACAACTCCCGGGCTCCCCACGTCCCCCAGCACACCTGTGGCCCCCGTGTTGTCACAGCGGGTCGTGCAGGGCGAGGAAGGGGGCTCCAGGCGCAAGAGGCGGGGGTCTGAGCGACCCGACGCGTGCGGCCCGAACTCAGCAGCCGCGTGTGCGGACCCTGGTGTGGACGGGAGGAGCCCCAGTCGGAGAAGCGGGGGCTGGTCTGCAGCCCGAGGGGACCCCGTCCCGGACAGCGCCCCCTGGCGGCGGACAGCCCTTAGCGCCCGCCCTGCCGACACTTTCTCTTTCGTGGCCGAAGCCTCTTCAGGGGAACACCTCTTAACCCCCCCCATCCTCTCTGACCCCCGGGGACCCGACAGCCGCAGCCCTGACCCCCCACACCCCCCCAAAACACACACACACGCGCCTGAGCGGTCTCCCGCCCTGCGCGCGCCCGGCCCGGCGGGACGCTCCAGAACCTTCCAGAGCGAGCGCGAGACGGGGCGGGGCCGTTCAGAACGAGCGCGAAACGGAGCGGGGCGGGGCTCCTCAGAACTTTCCAGAGCGAGCGCGAGACGGGGCGGCGCACGAAGGCGCGAAAGCAGAGGCTCGCGAGGAGGAGAAGGGGGCGGCGGCGCCGCGAGGGGCTTCGCGCTCGGGGCTGAGCGACCCGCCGGGGAACCGCCAGCGCCCAGAGCCGGTTTAGTCTCTGGAAATGAACGGAACAGGTAACGGAATCGACGAAGAAAACCGCCTTTTCCTCCCGTTCGCGTTTGTGGCGGTGAGCGGAAAAATATTCACGGTCGGTTTCTAGTCGTTTTTGTGGTTTTTGGTCGGTTTCTAGTCGTTTTTGTGATTTTTTTGTACTCTTATTTGTTTCACCATACACCAAAATCGGTACAAAGAACCTTCATATACAAGCAATCTATTAAAAAAAATCGACATCTTAATATATATATATTTCGTCATTTTGAGAACAGGTTTGAGATGAGAAACGATAAAGTGGCAATTTTCGACTCTTTGTATATTCTCTTACCCCCGAAAGGGTCTTTCCTGATCAGTTCATAAGATAAGATATGACTTTATTAGCCATGTACAATTTCTTGCATTAGGAATTTGTCTTTATTTGCTTTGCTCTATGATTAATTAACCTCCCCCCCTCCCCCCCCCCGAAGAACAGGATAAATCATATTCAGTCATAGCTCTCGGCGTGAAATAATTTACGTGTGTGTTCCCGTTATTATTTTAAATCTCATATTGTTGTTCTATCCACGTACAAAGAAAAAAAAAAGAAATTGAGCTCTACAGTACAAGAGTAGTAAGTAAGTAGTAGCATTATTTGAGTATTTCGAATGAGCCGGCCGGGTGTTCCGATGCAGATGGTTGGCCTTTGAGGTGAGCGCTTTGCGTTACAGGTCAGTAGTATTTTCTCTCGCCTCCACCGCGCCCCCTGCCGGCCCGGCTAGATCTGCATCTGCTCCAGGTACTTGTAGGTGGGATTCTCGTAACCGTGGTTCTGCATCTTGCTCAGGTGACGCTCCTCCGGGGTCAGCATGGGGTCCACCTGTCGGAGAGCAGAGGAGACGCGTGAGTTCAAAACCTTTCATAACGGCACTGGGGCCGCCATTGGGGAAACTACCGCTATTTGGCATGTTTACATATGCAGACTCTCTCGTAGCTTGATTTCATGATTAGTGAAGCATATTGAGTTGTGTACGAAATAAAGTAATGAAAACTGTTGTTTTGTCGTTTTACTGGAACCAAAGAACTAGAAGTAACCCTGAACAGTGTAACAGAACAATTTAACAACACGTGGGTTTTTGTCAACCGTTAAACGATTAAATCTTTTTTTTTCACAAGGTATTGGAGGTTAATTTTGCTTAGCAAGATAACAGTGTAAAATTCAAAATATGACGGGTGCTTGTAAGTTGTAACATTACAACTGAAACATTTATTCTCCACAGTGAGTGAAGTTGACATTCACAACCTTATGAAACATGTTTAGCATGTTCGATTGCCCTTGGCTGTTAAATCTAGAACTTGTAAGAATGATTAGTACTTGCTTAAAACATTGCTGAGACAAGACATTCTTTGTTGACTTAAACAGCTTAAGACACTCTTACTTGCAAGAAAGAAAGCATGTCTAATGGTAGTAATGGAATGAAAAACATGAGGATGGACCTAACACCGAGGAAGTGTTGCAGTGTGTGATTCTTGATGCTCTGGTATTACAAACATCACCATTTGATGGTCTGAATAAAGAAGTAGGCTGCTCTTGTTTTGTTTCTGACTGGATTCAGTTTGTATGGCCTTCGCTTGTTAAACAGCGATGCTCCTGTACTCTCCACACCCAGGCTTTCCTGCATGATGGTTACCTTTTGTAATAAATGTGTGAGAAACACCTGGATGGTGAGGTACCGTAGAAGTAAAATCTGTTTCTACCAGTTCCTGGTCTGACAGCAATATGACACTCAAACAGATCAAAAGGGACTAAAATATACATTTATTTTTAAAGAACCCAAGAATCGTCACCTATTATCATTATAAACCCAACTGAACTGGCCAGGTGTGTGTTTTTACAAAACTCCTCCAACTCTGATCCGAATCGGAGGAGCCGTGCTGATTGGGGGAGAGGCGTCCCTCCCCCACAGCCCCGGACCGGAGGAGCCGTGCTGATTGAGGGAGAGGCGTCCCTCCCCCACAACCCCGTACCGGAGGAGCCGTGGGGATTGGAGGAGATCTCTTGTGCATCACACACGCCCCTGGGTCATGCCCCTCTCACCTCCACGATGCCGTGGCTGATGGTGCCATACTGCCTCTTCCGCAGCATCACCAGGCTGATCACAATCACTGTGGCGATCGCCACAGCAATCACCAGCAGGCCAATCAGAGCGCTGCTGCCAAAACTGAACTCCTCTCCCAGGGGCTGGTAGGATTCCTGTTAGAGAGAGGGAAGGAAGGAGTGAGAAAAGAGACAGAGAAAGAGCAAGAGTGCGCACAACACAAACAAGCACACAATACGTCCACACAAGGACAGGGGTAGGGATAAACAAGGTGTTCGTGCTGTGCTTTCTACCCTGTCATAAGCAGGAATAACAGTAGTGGTAGAGCTTTGTTAACCTCTGGCTTGCATGGTTGTTTTCCTTATATATTTACAACAAGCTTTAAATAACTAAAATAAATCCCCAGAGGGGTGGTAGTGTTTCAAGGAAAGATCTACAGATCTCTCTGACTGACTTAAAGCTGAAGATGGGGTGGCCCACGGCTTTAGGACCTACACTGTGCCAGGTGTGAATTTACATAGGGGGGCTGTGTCCTGGCACACAGTGGGTTCAGTATTGCTCTCCTGGCTGGCTCACTGACCCAGGCAGGGCAGGTAGAAACACAGGGTCTGCCTGCTGCACAGAGATCTGAGTAATTGTGGGGGCAAAGCGAGTGGTTCAGTTTGAGGCTTAAAAGTTTCAGGTTCTGGTCATGAAAAGAGAAACAACACAAAACAGTGATTGAAGACATGAAAATGAAGGAGCAAAATTACAAAAAAGAACAAATCAAAGCAGAAATAACTAAATGACCATTCAAGTGAATACATGCGTGGCCTACCGGTATCATGTAGAGCAGTATAAGTATGTTAATTTTTAAAATAAAACTTTAATTTGTTATCTTTTCACAGCTGGTAATGTTCTACAATTAGAGGGCGCCAGTGTGTAGTGTACTCAGCAGAGTAGTTAACTGCTGAACACAGCCAAGGTCCCTGGACCAAAAGCTGCAATAAAATAAACAATAATATAATAATAATTATTAATGATAATTGTAGTAGTAGTATGTGAGGGACTTTAGACAGGGATCGGGGTAGTCTTCTCTAGTGTAGAGGATAGAAACACCTCTATACAGACTATATATGTATCTGACAGCAATGTATCTGACAGACGGTCAGACACTGTGAACACACAGACACAATGACCTCTGTCTCAATTTCTCTGATGTTCAGCTCTATGACTCAGAAGATGGGTCAACATGAGTGAATAGGAAACGACCTGGCATTATATGCATAAAGACATAAAATCCAAAATACTTGTGAGTGACAACAATCGTTAAAAATCTAACAGTTTGCAACAATGGTCCCATATCCATTTGATGCATTTTAAAGGCTTCTAGGGTGTAAAAGTTCTCTTGTGTTTACAGTGCTGTTTGCATATAATATCTACACATACTGCCCACAAGAAAACTCTAGAAGGGTGGGGGCAGCATCGGCTGCTGTTCTGGGAATGCAGTGAATACAGCAGAGAGGGGGTCTTGTTTGCCTGTCCTATATTGGCACAGGCTGTTTGCTTAGCTTGTAGTTCCCCAGGTCGCTCACTGAGTGGCGCTGTACTCACCATCTCATCCTCCATACCGTTGACTCTCTCTGCATTGTAAATGACCTCTTTAACATCCAGAGACTCATCAATCACCTGTCAACACAGACAGGCAGGGATGTGTTACTCTTCTCTTCTCTGGACACATGGGTAGCACAGAGTGTGTACGTGAGTGTGTTAGTGCATGGGGAGGGGAGGGGGGTACAGGGTTTCAACACAAAAACTACAACCACCACAGAAACACAGCATGCATTTCAGTCCTCTCTTCCCTCAAACATCATGGGCTCACAACCTCATCTTCAGCTGCCCCTTGAAATATTGGCAGTACGTGATCCTGCTCCAAATCAGCTAACGTTGAGTGCAGTCATTCTAGAGGACCTGGAAGCCAGTAAAGTACTTTGCATGATCAAAATCTCAGTCTTGATCATGGCAAGAAGCGCTCAGTACAGCACAGAGCCCTCAGGACCGAGCTGGCAATCTTGGAAATAGGGCAGGATCCTCAGGAAAGTGCACAGTATCTCAGAGAAAGGGAAGAGCCCTCAAGAAAGTGCTGGGGATCTCGGAGACAGCACAGCACAAAGCACTCAGAAGACTTGTGGTGATCTCAGACACAGAACAGAGCCCTCTGGAAACTGCTGGGGATCTGAGAGACAACACAGTGCACAGCCCTCAGGAGAGTGTTGGTAATCTCAGAGACGACAGAGTGCACTACTCTCAGGAGAGTGTTGGTAATCCTGGAGACAGCACAGCGCAGAGCCATCAGGAGAGTGCTGGTAATCTCACAGAAAGCACAGAGCCCTCAGGAGAGTGTTGGTAATCTCAGAGACAGCACAGAGCCCTCAGGAGAGTGTTGGTGATCTCAGAGACAGCACAGCGCATAGCCCTCATGAGAGTGTTGGTATCGTCAGAGACAGCACAGCGCACAACCCTCAGGTGCGTGTTGACGATCACAGAGACTAGACAGCGCAGCCCTCAGGAGAGTGTTGGTGATCTCAGAGACAGCATAGAGCCCTCGGGAGAGGGTTGGTAATCTCAGAGACAGCACAGAGTCCTCAGGAGAGTATTGGTGATCTTAGAGACAGCTCAGAGTCTTCAGCAGAGTGTTGGTGATCTCAGAGACAGCATAGCGCACAACCCTTAGGAGGTCGTTGGTGATCTCAGAGACAGCATAGAGCCCTCAGGAGAGTGTTGGTAATCTCAGAGACAGCACAGAGTACTCAGGAGAGTATTGGTGATTTTAGAAACAGCTCAGAGTCTTCAGGAGAGTGTTGGTAATCCCAGAGAAAGCACAGTGCAGAGTCCTCAAGAGAGTATTGGTGATCTCAGAGACCAGACAGCGCAGCCCTCCGGAGAGTGTTGGTAATCTCAGAGACGGCACAGAGCCCTCAGGAGAGTGTTGGTAATCTCAAGAGACAGCAGAGCACAACCCTCAGGAGCGTGTTGATGATCTCAGACCGGACAGCACAGCCCTCAGGAGAGTGTTGGTAATATCAGAGACAGCACAGAGTCCTCGGGAGATTGTTGGTATCTGAAGAGACAGCACAGAGCCCTCAGGAGAGTGTTGGTGATCACAGAGAAAGGATAGTGTACAGCCCTCAAGAGCATTGGTGATCTCTGAGAAAGCACAGTGCAGAGCTTTCAGGATAGTGTTGGTGATCTCAGAGACCGGACAGTGCTGCCCTCAGGAGAGTCTTGGTAATCTCAGAGACAGCACAGAGCCCTCAGGAGAGTGTTGGTGATCTGTGAGAAAGGAGAGCGCAGGGCCCTTAGGAAACTGCTGGGAATCTGAGAGACAGCATATTGCACAACCGTCAGAAGACTGTTGGTAATCTCAGAGACAGCTCAGTGTCCTCAGGAGAGTGTTGGTAACCCCAGAGACAGCACAGAGTCTTCAGGAGAGTGTTGGTGATCTCAGAGACAGCACATCGCACAGCCCTCAGGAAGTCGTTGGTGATCTCAGAGACAGCATAGAGCCCTCGGGAGAGGGTTGGTAATCTCAGAGACAGCACAGAGTCCTCAGGAGAGTATTGGCGATCTTAGAGACAGCTCAGAGTCTTCAGCAGAGTGTTGGTGATCTCAGAGACAGCATAGCGCACAACCCTTAGGAGGTCGTTGGTGATCTCAGAGACAGCATAGAGCCCTCAGGAGAGTGTTGGTAATCTCAGAGACAGCACAGAGTACTCAGGAGAGTATTGGTGATTTTAGAAACAGCTCAGAGTCTTCAGGAGAGTGTTGGTAATCCCAGAGAAAGCACAGTGCAGAGTCCTCAAGAGAGTATTGGTGATCTCAGAGACCAGACAGCGCAGCCCTCCGGAGAGTGTTGGTAATCTCAGAGACGGCACAGAGCCCTCAGGAGATTGTTGGTAATCTCAGAGACAGCGTAGTGCGCAACCATCAGGAGAGTGTTGGTAATCCCAGAGACAGCACAGAGTTTGCAGGACACTGCTGGGGATCTCAGATACAGCACAGAGCCCTCAGGACACTGCCGGGGATCTCAGAGGCAGTACAGCACAGAGCCCTAAGAGAGTTTTGATTATCTCAGAGACAGCACAAGCCTCAGGAGAGTGTTCATGATCTGAGAGACAGCATAGCGCACAGCCCTCAGTATAGACCTGGGGATCTCAAGAGAAAGCACAGCACAGAGCCCTCAGGACAGAGACATCACAGCTCAGAGCCCTTAGGATGAATTTGAAGATCTCAGGACAGTACAGCAGAGAGCTCTCAGGACAGAACTGGTGGTCTCAGAGAAAACGCAGAGCCGTCATGGCATCTGATTTTAGAGAAAGAGACAGTAGAGCGCAGAGCCTGGGGTTCTTGTATGGCTGTAGAATGTTTAGAAAAGTGTGTGATTTAAAATGACTGATTTCCATCTGTGAAAAATTTAGGAAAATTTGAGACATAATTTTGGGAAAAGTGTGGAAATCTTAGTATGAAAATAATAGTGCTCGGTCATCTGTCGAGGGCGCAGCACACCATCACAAATACGGTTTGTGATGAGAATATGAGTAGTGGGAGGTTCACATGATGGAGCGACAATCCCTATTAGTCCTCAGTGTTTTCTGTTTAGCCAGCTAATGTGGATGTGATTTGCACTTAAGAGCAATCAATGCGTCTTCACAGCTGACTCGTTTCTTAGATTTGACATTTCATTGCAGAGCATCAGTGTTTATATTCCAGCTAGGATAAAAACAGAATTCAAGAACTGAACTCAGCTGTACTGAGAGTTGGTCATGCTAAGCAGTTGCTATTTTATACTAAGCATGTAATCGGTATTCAGTGTAAGTCGTATACCTGAAAGACAACTAGCTAACAATAATGTTTACATTTTGACAGTGACCGATTTCCCCTTACCTCACCCCAAGCAGTTGCAGCTGTTACTCTCTCCTAGCTTTGCTTTCTTCTCCCTCCCCTACCTGAGTGACTAGATCGCTCGTGTGTCCTTAGGAGAGTGTTGGCGATCTCAAAGACAGTGCAACGCCCTCGGGACACTGTTAAAGATCTCAGAGACAGCGCAACGCCCTCAGGACACTGCTGAGGATCTCAGAGACAGCGCAAAGCCTTCAGGACACTGCTGAGGATCTCAGAGACAGCGCAAAGCCCTTAGGCTGGAGATCTTACAAGACTGCGCAAAGCCCATTAGGAAACTCCTGGTGATCTCAGAGACAGTATAGCAAAGAGCCCTCAGAATAGAGCTGGTGATCTTGGAGACAGTACAGCGCGGAGCTGTCAGGACAGAGCTGGTGATCCCTAAGATCTCTAAAATCGGATGGCACATCCTCATTATGCTAGCAGTTCGGAGGTAATGTGTAGGAATTGGTCATCGTAGGATGTGATCTAAGCTTGTTTTTAATGGAGCTTGTTTCAGAGCTCTGTTGGGGAGTAGGTGAGCTTTTCCCTAGACTCCCTCTCACTGAGCTTCTCCAGCTGCTTGCCGGCTCACCAATCCCGGGACCCGAAGAACAGCCAAGCGCGGAGCACAGACCCTGAACTGAGCGTCACTGCCACTCATTCAACAGAGGAGAATCGCGCACCCTGGGCCCAACAACCGGAGGTAAGGACTGGTGTGGGGGAACCCGGGAAGAGCGAAGGGAATGTGGGCTCAGAGGATGGTGCAGGAGACCACGCTGTTGGGATGAGAGGACAGAAGAAAGGCAGGGCTGGGAGAAGGGAGGCTCTCTCCCTCCGAAGGGGTTCCCATCCCACACAGCTCTTACCACACTGCTGCCGATCTTCCCCTTGCTGTTGATGGCTCTCTCCTCCGCTCCCATCAGGCCGTCCAGTCCTGACATCCCGGAACCTGCGGGCAGAGTGCAGCGCCGTCACACCGCTGGCCAGTGGCTGCAGAGGCACAGAGATCTCAAACAAGAGCAAACCCCTTCACCCTGCAGCCCAGGTTTGGCTTTCGGTAACCATCGGAGTGATGGGGAGGCTCCTTCTTTTTCACAAAGTCCGAAAACAAAATCACTTCAGCCGCCTGCAGCTTGTAACTTGAGCTCCTTTTTTTCTGATTTCCTCCCGGAGATGACATTGAGAAAGTCTCACATCAGAAATCTATAAGTTTAAGCCATCAAAAGGCCTCAAGATCGATCGTGAAAGCAGGAGCCCACACATTATCTACTGCACCGCCACTAGATGGCTGCAGTGACTAGTGTGCAGCAAAGCGCACACGACTGCCCAGCATCAAACTGGTGAATGGGAAAGCCCATATTGGAAAACACTTTGCAAAAGTAAAAATGAAAAATTAGTGAAGTGAACAACTATTTCCTTTTCTAACCTCGGGTGCTTGTAGTCAGTAGCCAAGTCAGGAGGGAAAACCAGTTTGCGTGCGGCTACACTGAATGGATCCTGTACAGACCTGTGCAACTGGACGGCTTATTTCTGGCAGGGTGATGCCTTATTTCTGGGCCAGGCGGTTATCTGAGGCCTAGTGTAAGTCTTAATGAGAAGAACAAGCTCCTCTGTGCAGGGCAGCCTGTCTGAACCCTGCAGAGGTGGATATTTCCTCCGCACTACCCGAATTGGAGAAAGTGTGTGTAGATAAACATGCACGTTTGAATTGCGTGCCACTGAAACATCTCAATCTGAGACACATTTTAGGTGTACACAGTGATCCTTTGCATGAATGAAAAAAGAACTGCGCTTCATCCCACAAATGTCAAGTCAGAATTGTGTCATTACAGCTGAATCGCCGTTCTATGAATGTATCTCACTCATCTTTCTTGAAAAATACGTAAAACTGATGATTTCACGTTTTTGACAGAACTAAATATGTACACCTTTATAAAACAATGATTTAACAGCACAGTAATATCAGAGTATTCAACGTGGGAGCTGAGAGACCTGTTGCACGTTCTAAGTTCCAATGCCTGAAAATGTTGTTGTAGAACAGTGAAGACGTGTTTGACTTTGGTTTCCTCCAGTACGCTCCTACAGTAGATGAGCACTTTTTATATTTTTTTGATACTACAGCAAAAATTCAGGCCATAAGATATCTGTGCTCTTGTACCTCAATGACAAATACAAGCACCTGTAGCTGTTGCCACCTCATAGGGGGTGATCAGGTAGGGGAGAGCGCTGTGTGTCACTGAGCCCTCAGCTACAGCCTCGGCTCAGACTGCAGTGCTGGAGCAGGATCTCCTGAGTCATTGGCCTGTTCTTTATCTGGCTTTCACAAGCATTGCAGGAGGGGACGTATCAGACATCCTATTGTTCTGGGCTCTGAATGACAAGATCCCTGACCAGCGCCCTCGACAGATGACCGAGCACCAGCATGTGCCCGTTTCCAGCATGGAACGCGGTTGATGATACTCTGTTGTGGAGCAGCGCACACTGCGGCTCTCACCCACACTGATCACTATTTTCACAGAATCTGGGATCTCCAGTTTGTGCTACACACCTGGCAGGTGCCAGGACCCAGGCTTTAACCAGAGAAAGGTTGAGGCTCGACCCAAGACTCCTCGCTCTCACAAGTGCAGAACAGACCGTGTGCCTCAGGGGCGGCGCTGTCGAGTCGCTGTCGACTCTGGACTGAGGTACACTCCCCTTCTCCGAAACATTGCGGATGGATCCCATCAATAACTTCCTATTGTTTGCAGTCCTGCGAACTGTACGTCTTTGTTCCTTTAGTCTGTATGGTCTACTTAACACTGAATTTTAAGTTCAGCTGCAAACCTAATCTACTGTATCCAGCTGAGGTTTGAAAATCTACAGCACGCCTGGCTGAACGTCACTCCCTATTGCTTTTGGCCAGTCAACCGTTCTTCACCCCCAAGATCTTTTAATCATCAGAATTGGACAAAAGGGCAGGAAATCGGCATGCCGAGTTGTGTCACCTTTTATTTTGTGAGGGCTATCTTGGGACGAGCAGTCTAGTCATACTTCATAGGAGACAGATATGAAATTTTAGCCCTGCCTCTGGACTGACAATGGGGCTACAGACCCGAGCTAAGGGGCACGAGAATAAACACAGGAGGGAAACCAGAGCAGCAGGAAAGCAACACAGCGGCACCCACAAAATGGAAGGAATGGAGGAACGAGCGGACAGTTTCAGAAAGGAGAAAGACGGAGAGACAGAATGGAGGGAGGGGAGAGAGGAAGAGGAGGGACAGAGTGGAGAGGGACGCTGCGGAGGGCGAGACAGAGCAGGAACACCAACCTTTCTTCATGGCGCGAGGAGGGTCGGAGAGGGCGCCTAGCCGCCGCCACAGAGTAAAGAAACAAAATCAGAAGGGAAAACAGGAAAAAAGAAAGAAAACTCAGGTGAGCAGAGGAAAAAGGAGGAGAAATTAAACTGAGAGCTTGGTGACAGGTTCCTCCAGAGTCTGCGCAGGGCTGCCTGCTCATAGGCTAACTACAGGACAAATACAGAATAATAACAAATTGTAGAATAAAACCAACCCACTAGACCTTCTTTCCAAAACTCCTAAAACCCTTTTTTCTTTAGAGAACAATACCATTACTTGTGTCTCCGTTTCTCTGTATAGTCCAAAAGTCGAGCAGTTAAGGTAAAGAGCTTTGTTACCGAAAGCTTCAGTCCCAGCACGGTGACTTCAGACCGCTTGCCATCTTGAGCACTGATTTTATTACCTTATTTTAATCAAAGCTTTTCTTATTAAGTTGTAGGACTTCTGTGCGTATCACTGTTCCTGTAGATAGTTTGTCATTTTCCTATTCAGTGATTTCCTCACAGCATCAAGTCTTGAAGGAGCCCAGCACCTCACACTTTGCAGTGTGACCTGGTCATCTGCTCCATGCGTCCTGGCTGTAAACAACTTTACTGAAATAGCTCAGGTCAGTCTTATTTATTACCCCTTCAGATTTTGAAAGCTTTAATTAAATCTGCCATTGTTGTTCACAGAGACTGAAAGGATTTAGTGCCTCCAATCTGTCCTTTAATTTGTTCTCCCTGCAGACCCTTAAGCCTGGGAAGGAGTCTTGTTGCTTTTTGCTTTGAAATCCTCTATGGCCTCCATTTTGTCAAGTGGAGGCTGGTACCTCATGCAGCATCCTGTGAGGTCAAACCACCGGAGCCTGAACAGCTGCATTTCTGCAGTCTGCTATTTATCCAAGCAAGTTTCTTGTGTCGATAACCATTCCTGAGGTCCTGCTGGTCAATTTATGTGTTCAACAAGGCTAAGCTTGCAGAGCTTGTAAAACGTTTACATTAATCTTCACCTTTTCTTTGCAAGTCGACTGCTATTTTGTTTATCTGCCAGCAGGGGGTGTGAGTGATTCTGTTTTTTGCCAGAGCTCAGGAGAGATCAAGATAAAGACAACAGAAGGAGCCATCTTGGGTTGGGAGTATAGCAGCATACACTTTTGTTTATTTATAGGCACACTGATAGCTTCGTCGTACAAAAATGTGTGAACAGGATTATTTTCGTTCGTTTGAAAAGTTCATACTTTGATTACAAGCTGCACTATAGTTAACATAGAGAAACAGATGAAGCTGCAATGTTTTATTTAGCCTTACATGAAGTATGATTTAGGGAAAATGGTAAGAGTTATAGAGTGTTAATTAATGTTTTCTTTATTATTTGTCATTAGGTTTTGTTATTAATATTTAAGCATTTAGATTAAAAACAGGACCCAGTGTCCAGACTGAATTGAATACAAATAAATAATGTACAGTATATCGATGCTGATGGTATGGTATGGATGCCAGTAACATGGCATCTTTCTGGTTCTAGTTAACAAGGTCAGTGATTGTTGTTGTTTTATTATCTCACTGAGGATGACTATTAATATTACTGTAAATGGAAAGAGTGAAAACTGTTCAATCGCTGTGGAAAAACTAGATCTTTGTGGCCACAGCTGAGAAATTAATATAACAAGATGAACATGAATAGACTGTTTTTGATGAAGTGTATCAGATCAGATGAAGTCAATACCTGTAGATGTACAGAAGCTTAAATAACCCTGTTGCAAGTCTGTAAAGGTGCCACAGCACAGAGCGAGAGAGAAGTACTTGAAAATCCACAGAAAGGAGAGAAAACTGAGATACAAGGTATGATATTTTTAATTGTTGGTTTATTTTATGCTCGTGGGTTTAGCTCACACCCCTGTACTGGTCTGAGACACAAGGCTGACCATCACTGTGCCATGTGTGTCCTGGGAACATGGTGCCTGAAACGGCACCTTGACCGACTGGACGTGCTCTGGGGGTGGTGACCGGGTTCCAGTATCAGCCGGGTGGGACCCAGAAAGCCCCCACTAACGCAGACAGGGACAGCATTTTTTTTTTTTTGCAGCGCGCATTTCCCACTTGTGGCTCTCATGGCCGTCTCCAGAACCGCAGGTCTGACCCAGACAGTGGGAGATTCTCGGGCTCACGCACGGCACAGCGGGCAGCATTTGTGACCGACACCCTGGGGTGGTCCGTGAAATCCCTGTTCTCGTCAGCAGGTGGCGCCATGCAGGGTTGAGACAAGCCAGCCCAGGCAGAAACAGAACAGTGCCATAGGAGCGTTGAGAGGAAGCTGAGACACCCAGGCATGAGCAGGTGTCCTTCATTCTCCAGATTCCCAGAAACAAAGCCCAGCTGTCCTGCCACGCCACCTAGCAGCCACTGTAGTCACTGCAGTGTCTCTGGGGCCAGCTGCATGAAACTCCTTCAGTTACAGCTAGGGGGAAAGCAGTTACTCTGGCCCTAAGCTGTCCCCTCAAGTCCTCTGAGTTTCAGGTGGTCAGATCAAGCAGCTGCTAAAGGCAGTTAAAGGATAGCCTATCTACAAGTGCTGGGTACACTCAAACAGGTTTATGGTCCTTATTTATAAGCTGCTAGTTTTTGAGACCAGAGCTGTAGAGCATGTCCTCCAGCAGGCCTGGAAGTCAAATATATGAACACAGGAACAGGAGGTGCTAAACTAGGTGTCAGATCTTTGAAACCACCCCAGTAATAACTGTTATCAGAAAGACGCTTATTCCCAATGAACGAAAAGAACTTTGTTTTCCTGTAGCGCTGTATTTTTGCTAAGAACAGCCCCTATAGAGTTGAACCACTGAGACTCTTCTTTCTGTCACCCCCTTTTGTTTCGACACCGGCAGTGCTCTGTGGCACCCCCCACTGTTGCAGCGCGAGAGAAACGGAGACTGGAAACGAGGCTCTGCCAGCCCTGCAGTACCCGCGGATGATGCAGCGCACCCAGAGCCCGGCATTGCATCCGGGGCTCATCGGAACCCGCCACCGCCGGAAGTGGACCAAGTGTCACAACACGACGGGGCCCAGGCGCCACTCACCCTCGGACTCAGGCAGGGACCCCAGCGCTGTCACCCGGATGGGGCGGTAAGGTTTTCCCGGAAGCTCCACGCTCTCCTCGGAGGACACGGTGACATCAGCCTGGGCCTCGGAGATGGAGGACAGGAACTGGTCCATGTCTGTTCTCTGCTCCTGCAGCAGCTCGTCTGAGGGGGTGAGGCGGGTGGATTGGGACATGTGCAGACACAGAAAGGCTCCATGACAGAGGCACAGGCAGAGACTGGTATATCCTTGTCCCAGACCCCCAGTCCACTCCATGTATAGTGACAAACCCCCCCACACAGCCAGGCAGACACAATGAACCCCACCCAGACACAAAGACCAACACTGACGCAGATGTGTGCAGAGAGGCAGAGAAAGGGAAGCAACTAAATGCACACAAACCCACAAGCAAACAGAAAGCAAATGGGAGAAGCTTGTTTTGTGAGGAATCACTACCCAATTAGCAAAAGCTGTACTAAGATCCTCTCTGATCTTTGCCCAGATGGTATATATCTGAGGACAGCTCTTATTATTTCCGATCTGCTGAGCGGCCAGATGAGAAACACTCCTGTCCCCATTCAGTCACTCTGTCACAGAGTCACGTGCGCTGCAGTCAGCAGGAACTCGCAACAGAGCTCCGTGTCCTGTTCGTCTTCCCTGCCAGTCCCGCGCGGAGTCTGGGGGGCGAGCCTGCTGTCAGGATCTGATTTATTTCTTCTGTTTCCTTTCCCTCCTGCTTTTTTTAGTTGAAGGGGATCATAAAATTGACAACACGCGAAGGAGGATTACAGCCCAAATACGCCAACACTAATCCAAATCAGTGCATCTGAGCTGCAATTTTAAATTCAACTCAAATTCTATTTATGATTGTGTGTTTCAGATTCTAACCAACAGAACGTTTGCCAGTCTTTTGCAGTGGGCACATCTTCCTCACTACCTCCAGATCTGTCATCGACTGAGCTTGGCAGCCAAAAAGTACATTTGTTTTATGCAGAAATATGGGTTATTTATATTTAAATTAGTTTTAGACTCATTTATATCCACGTAGAACTGGAAGCACTACACTTCCGCAAAGTGTGTTTGAGGGCTTCATATTCTTAAAAAATGGCTGCAGCTCTACACATCGACCAACACGCATACAATAGGTCCTGTCTTTACAAGCAATTCCTACTGACTCTGGTTACATTTTAATCAACACAACATTAGGGAGTTAAAAGCAACACTTCCTGTAATCCTATTCAAGTTCATTGTAACCCGTGAACTGAAATCTCAACACGTAACACATGGATTAAATTTAGTGTGAAAGTATGCAGAGGCGTGTGTGGTGAATACTTCTTCTGACGCGTGCACCTCTGGGAGGGAGTGCGCAGGAGTGCTGAGGGCTCTGGACTCTAGACCCACAGGCTGTGGGTTCAGACCCCGGCGGGGACAGTCCTGCTACACCTAAGCTAATGTTCCAACCAGCTCCAGCACACCCAGCTGCGTTAACAGGTGCTCCTCGCTCAAGGTTGTTTAGACAAATGTAATTATGTCACAAAAAATCATAAATTGTATAAATTAAAAATAAATAAGTTGATTTTTTCCAGAGTGTTGTTGGATTCACACTAGAAACGGGGCATCCTCAGACCACATAATGTAGACAAAGGCAGAACAAAGTGTTATCCCTATAAGTAATTACAAACCTGTTCACCTCACCTGGGACTGATCAGCATTTCTCTCTTTGTCCCCAGTTTTCAGCATCAAAACTGCCCCCCCCTCTAACACCCGCGCATCCACTGGGGCTCAGAGAAACGCTGACACTCGCAGCCACCTGCGCAGAGCTACAGCTGAGCGACAGCCGAGGGGCTAGGAGAGAAAACACCCAGCTGTTCGCAGGAGCGGAGCGGTGTCCATGTCCGTCAGAGGCTGATGGACAGAAGCCCAGAGCTGCACTACTGCACCTCCCCAGGACTGGCAGACAGGTCTGACCCTGCAGCTGCACCCCAGGACTCGCTTGGCCGGCTCAAGTCCGCCGAGACTCACCGATCTCATCCTGGATCTCCTCGGCCACGTAGGGCACCTTGTAGAGCAGAGACAGGCTCTGGTTCATCCGCTCCTCGATCACACGCAGGTGGGTCATTACCTGAGGCCGGACACAGGAAGGGAGAAAAACGTGTGAGCCCATAACCCCACAGCTCACTCAGAGGGTCTGTAGGCCGCCAAGACCCCACAGCTGGCAAGGGCACTGTATCGTCTGCCACCACCGGAAGGTGAAACGTGCAGCAGATGCACCAGTCTTGACAGATTCACACATAACCAGGTCCACTCCTATACCATCACATAACGTACTACAGGCTGTATGGCTAAAAGACACAAGTCACCTTCCCTTGTATGATAATAGAGAACTAGTGCATTGACTTCAATTTAATGAAAATAACTGAATTTAAATAACATTCATATTTGAGAAGAGGCCTGAGAATGACAGCCCTGCGAACTGCAGCCCAGCTGTCTTCAAGCGAGCTCCCTCTCCAGGCACAGCGGCAGCACACTGTGTCGTTCATGTCTCTCCGGACGTAGTGGAGCTCAGATTACATGACTTTAATACTGTGCTTGCACATAACTGTCTAAACAGCGCCTATTGCAGAACACACCTTGCAGACTTACGGGTGAGGAACAGCTGAGATCCTGGGATCTTTGCGTTAATATATAGCTGAATGCACAAAGCACCACCAGGCTTTGGATTCCTTGTATTCTGGGGAAGGAAGCACCATAGGAACTTCAGAGGAAGGAACTGTTTCCTGGAGTTTTTAAAAACCCTACTTGGGTGTTTACGCTCCCTAGCATGGTTTTAATCTGGAATGAAATGACTGATGTCCCACAGAGTGTTCCATTCCCAGGACATGGGAGAGTCCGGAAAAAAGTTTAATGAAGATGCTGAAATAAAAGATGAGGCTATGGCAGCGTTGGATCAGAAACAGACTGGAGCCAAGATCCACTCCGGAGTGGAGATTTTGTCTGACCTGGGACTTCATCTGAGCTGCCTTCTCCGGGTCCACAGCCAGGACGTGCTGGTAGTGCCGGACGGTGTGCTGGCGGTCCTTGTTCTCCGCTCGGACATAGCGCTTCAGGGCCTGGAGGATACGGTGAGGCTGCAGGAGAGGTGAGAGGAGTGTGAGAGACAACACATAGGAACACCCTGACAAAGTACTGGCCTGGTGACCACAGACTGGACCTAGGAACAGGACACAGGCAAGCCTGCATATCTAGAGTATAGGCTCAGTGACCTTACTGTGGACAGAGAAACTGGACACAGGCAGACCTGGTTGTCCAGAGAGGACGGGGTTAGACATCACAGTCTATATAGAAACTGGACAGAGGCAGACCTGGCTGTCCAGAGAGGACAGGCTCAGTGGCCACAGACTGGACCTAGGAACAGGACACAGGCAGACCTGGACGTCCACAGCGGATAGACTTAGTGACCACAATCTGTATATAAAAAATGGGACATAGACAGACCTGGCTATATAGAGTACAAGCTCACTGGCCACAGTCTGGACATAGAACCTCAGTCAGTGTATAGAAACGGAGGCAGATCAGGCTTTCCAGAGAGGACAGGCTCAGTAACCACAGCCAGTATATCAATATTGGACACGGACAGATCTGGCTGTCCAGGCTTAGAGACCACAGTCTGCGTATTGAAACTGGACACTGGCAGACCAGGCTGTCCAGAGAGGACTGGCTCAGTGACCACAGCCTGACCTTAGAAAATGGACACAGGTAGACCTTGCTGTCCAGAGACGACGGGCTTAGTGACCTCAGTCAGTGTATAGAAACAGAGGCAGACCAGGCTTTCCAGAGAGGACAGGCTCAGTGACCACAGATTGGACATAGAAATTGGACACAGGCAGATCTGGATGTCCAGAGAGGACATGCTCAGTAGCCACTGACTGGACATACAAAGTGGACAGAGGTAGACCTGGCTTTCCAGAGAGGACAGTCTCATTGACCATAGCCTGGCCATAGAAACTGGACACAGACAGACTTTTGGCTGTCCCAAGAGTACAGACTTGGTGACTACAGACTGGACATAGAAACTGGAGATGGGCACACCTCTCTGTCCACAGAGAACAGACTCAGTCATCACAATGTGGACATAGGAACTTGACACGGGCAGACCTGGCTGTCCAGAGAGGACAGTCTCAGTGAGCATAGACAGGACACAGGTAGACCTAAGTGTCCAGAGAGGACTGGCTCAGTTATCACAGCTTGGACAGCCTGACCATAGTGGTGGACACCAGTAGATCTGGCTGTCCAGAGAGGTCAGGTGTAGTGATAACAGACAGGCAGGCCTGGCTATCTGGTGTTCAGATGGCCATAGACTGGACATAGAAGCTGGAAACAGATGGACCTCAGTGTCCGGAGAGTTCAGTCTCATTGATAACAGACTGGACATTGAAACTAGATACAGGCAGACCAGATTCTCCAGAGAGGACAGACTGGTCATAGAAACAGGTGAGAGACGTGGGCTGAGTGCACCTTAGAGACACATAGTAGGATTGTGAAGTTAACAGAGAAAAATATTAGAATTACAATAACTGTTTATATACGTAAAGATATTACACAAACACATATCTGACTTCCAACAGCCTGTCACTTATTTAGCAGTTCTCACAAGCCAACTCCGGCCTACCCCCAGATGTTTCAGCACCAACTGTTCAGAGGAGGTTGCTATAAAACTGGCTTACCAGGAAGAATTGCTGCAAAAAACCAACAGGGCAGAATAAGAGGAAGAGACTTGCCTGGGCCAAAAGACACAGAAACTGGACCTTTGAGGCCAGCTTCACACAACCTCCTCTGGAACAGTTGATGTTGAAGCATCTGTACTTCTAGTTGCATTGAGTTCAGCTTGTATTTCAGGGGCAGTTAGTCACCAGATTCCCAGACTTGTGACTCTAACGTATTCTCGGATTCCGAGGTCACCTTTGGCCTGCCTGACCCTTTTTGGTCCTCATGTGTGCCAGTTTCTTCATATCGTTTATAGTCTTGGCAACAGCAGTTACTGACACTTGCAAAGTTCTTGCAATTTGTCTTAAAATTAACCTTCATTTCTTAAAGTAATTATAGACGGTCTTTTTTCCTTGCTTTCTGAGCAAATTATGCCATGCTCATTCAGGAATTACAAACTTTTGCCCATGCTCCCTATATTTATAGTCATTATGGACCCTCATCTGTTTACCAATAATTGGTGACAAAAGGTAAATGAGGTAACATGCTAGTTAACTGTGAGAACATCCAACAAAGACTATTTTAAATTTCTTTCAGTGTTCCAACACCATGTTATACACATTTCTGACTTTTAACTAACCTCAGCTTCAGACTTAAATCTGCTTGCTTTGGTTGTTCATTTTACTGAAAATGAAAAATGAACGTTTTCAACGCACTTCACTTAAGATTCTAAGTACACAAATCATGTAATTAAACTTTAAGTGTTTATAGACAAATTTATACAGTTTAAAGCACAGATAAGCATGAAAAACCTGGTTTCAAGCAGGTGTACTAAAACGTTTGACTGGTACCGTATGTAAGTGTAGACCTCAGACACGTGAGGGTTGTTCATGTTTAAAAACGGTAAGAACCTGAGACAGAGAATAGAAGACGCGATTACTTCAATTAGCTGCAAGAGCTCCATCAGAGGAGCTTGCACAATAAAGCACTGGGCATGCAGTGCCATTCTGAGCTAGCGAAGACGCCTGATGGCCGGGCACTCTCATTTCACTGGTCTGGGGGGAGTAGCTGGTGCCTCTTGATTCATTACTGTGTGAGGAAAGTCGCCTGTGCTGTCGAGCCTGGAGAGAACAGCTCCCAGCAAACTGACACCTGTGACAGCTCAGTAAATTGCCATACAAGGCCTGTTCATTGCAGATGTGTCAGTGTGACAGTGTGATTAGGGGGAGGGCAGCCAGCAGATGACCTGGTATTCCCTCTGGGGCACTGATGGTAACACCGCCTGCAGGCCCAGGTTCTGCCTGTGACGTGTCTGTCCAGGGCAGCACGATCCCCTGAGCCTCGAGGGTGCCATGGGGGAGAGACAGAGAGGGGTCCCTTGAGTGTACTGCATTGCCCCTGATAAGGACTTAGGCCGTGTCCCAATTCACTTCTTTTTTATTTAGTAGCCAAGTGCACGTCTGCAGATAACGTTTTTTAAAGAATTTTGTTCTCCGCTCTGAGTTTGAATGTCATCTCGTCTGTCCCTGCACACAAGTACGCATCATGCTCATTCATGTTGAGCTGCTGGACTCGAAATGGGCGAAGTAAACGAAGAAAAACTTGGCAATACCACTCTATTTACTCAAAGCTTTGTACTATTAAAAACATTTCATCTCGACTGTCCCAGTACAAAACTGACAGTGCGAGAAACATAACGGGTTCATCCATGTTAATCGGGATTGATTCAAAGGGGTTGAAGTAAAGTAAGGTAAACCTGGCAATACAACGTTGCTTTGTACTATTAAAAACGTAATACAAAATACACTGCAGACTAACGAATATTCATCAGTCGAACTGGAGTGTCTACCTTTATGTCAACACTTTGTACCTGGAACACATATGAATCTAAAGTAGCCTAATGAAATTTTTTACATGAACAACATTTTAGCAATTTTAAAAGTTTCAATGCTGTAAAAAAGTTGATATTTTACTAACACATGCATATTTTATTCTCTTCGCTTTGCTAGGTGAGAACATAGAGCTTCTCTGTTCGGCGAGGAATTGGGGGCGATTTCCCTCGGCGAAGTCGGCTCCGATGCGTACTTCACAAATTAGAAATGGGACGCGCTGAGCCTTCGCAGACCCGAGTGGGACCACGCATATGCAGGGCACGAAACCGCAAGTGTGCACATTGAGAGACGGCCCTGGTCTCCCCGAGACACCGGTCAGTCAGCCCGTTGTCAGGCGCTTGACAGAACAGCAGTGCCTGCCTCTGCTTCGGTCCTCGGTCTGGATGGATTGCCATGTCAGCTGCCACCCCAGTGAGCTGGCGTGTTGGTGCCGCCTCGGGGAGCGGTCTCGTCAGCGTGACGGAGCCTCACCCTGGGGGGGTCAGCTTGCAGGGCGGCCAGGTAATTCTCCAGGGCCAGGCGGCGGCGGTCGTTCAGCATGGCCTCCACACGCGCCAGGTGAGTCTCTACCAGCTGCTGCTTCTCACTGGCCGCCTCCTCCTCCAGAGACTCCACCATGGCCTGGAAGTGCTGAGAGAGAGGAGGGGGGTAGACAGGCGGGGGGTTACACAGAACAGGTATCTGGACAGCAGAGGACACACACTGCTGCCAGTGTGAAGCTGAAGAGGTGCCCAAAGAGAGCGATGCACACACCTGGATAAGCGTTTGTCTCTCAGCCTTGGGCAGGTTCTTGGCCTGGCGCTCGGCCTCCTCCCACTCCTTCCGGACCTGCAGAGCAAGCGAGAGAGGAAGGCACAGATTGAGGAGCCCTTCATTCCCGCTTGTGCCCCAGCCCGCTCACTCGTGCTGCCGCTCACCCTCTCCATGCGGTGCCTGTGCCGGATCTCCAGCTGCTCCTTGGCTCTTTGGAAGCGGCTGTGCTCCTTGTCGTCGGCAGGCGTCTCGAAGTACACGTCCACGTCGTCAGTGGGCTGGGGGGTGGGTGGGACTGCCGGACAGACGCAGGGAGAAGGGATGGTCAGACAGGCAGTGGCTAGGCTCTGTGGCAGCCACACAGGCCTTCACAGCCAGATAATTAATTCAAGCTTCATTAATACAGTTGACAGTAGCACTCACAGAGGGAGTCAGGCACAAGTAAAGTCCGCAAAGCCAACACAGACAAAAGAACAGAAATAAATTAATATTCCCTGTGTTTCATGATATCCGAAACCTGGAGCCACGGCTGCTTCAGCCGGGATTGTCCACAGGAGATTGGCTGTGCCGAGATTCCAGAATCAGGCTCAAGGAGCCGGCTGGAATTCTAGCTGGGAAAGCCAGGCCTGTGTATTGCAATCTACGACTCTTCCCGAGTTACACATCTGTCCAGTAAGACACAGGAGAACTATTAAGGCCCAGCAACCACCTGACACCAGGGGTCTGACAGCTCTCAACAAAGGCAAGTAAATGTTCTTCTGGACCAGCCGCAAGACTGCAACATGGCCTCCTCTGAGTCAGTCAGAATCCGGCAGCAGTTATCCAGCAAGAGGGAAATCTCCGATCATCTCTGATCATTACTGAAGCTCAGAGATGCTGCTGATCCAGTGATTCACCCACAGAAGTGTGTCCCCTTGTGACAGATCTTTCTTTTTGTCCATCCTGCATGTGTGCCCCCAATTACAGGTTATGGTGAGTATGCGCAAGGAAACCACATTTTCTTTAAATCACAGGAGTGACAAGCTGACAGATGCGGCCAACGCACTAACAGTCTTCGGAGAGAAAGCTGCTCTCGAAGATGTATCAAGTGAAGCACAAACGAGGACACTGACGCGTCACACGGCGGACAGACAGGGTGAGGGCCGGACGGCAGGAGGAAGGTGGGCACACGGGGGAGTGCAGCCAGCAGCCAGCTGAGCCACAGCGAGAGGAAGAGTGAGAGAGCGGGAGTGTGCAAGAGTGCAGGTGTGAGAGAGCGGGAGTGTGCAAGTGTGAGAGAGAGCGGGAGTGTGCAAGAGTGAGAGAGCGGGAGTGTGCAAGTGTGAGAGAGCGGGAGTGTGCAAGAGTGTGCAAGTGTGAGAGAGAGCGGGAGTGTGCAAGTGTGAGAGAGCGGGAGTGTGCATGAAAGGGGAACTACAGTCCCAATATCTCAGACCGGTTATTAAATCTTGGTAACAGTATCACAGAATTTTTCAAATTCTAAATGAGCACAAAATCATGAACTTTGTGAAAGTACTGTAAGTCGCCATGTTTTTGCAAACCCCTGGGCTCTCCACGGGTGAGAGTTTGTGAGAATTGCGACGCAAAGCGGCCCTTCCTGCTCACGATTTAATGACGAATGTGATGTCCGAGTCAGTAAGTACAGGTTGTGCAGCAGATACTTCACCGCAGAAATGTTCCAGCGTGATCTTCATGCAGAGTTAACAAGTTTTATTTGTTGGCAAAACTAGACATTGAGAGAAATATTTGTATTGGATTAAAGAGACAAATTTACCAGCCATTGTTTACAATGCTGCTTCACCTCACCAGAAGTATTGTTGCTTCGACCTGAATCTCAGAATATGGCTTTGCGCAGACCTGAAAATTATGTCTATTCTGTGATGTAAATTTCTACACATTACTGTGTACATTTTATTTTTATTGTGGTTTGAAATGCGTTCATCTATGCCAATTCTTCCTAACCTCGAAATATGAAAATAACGTTGCAGTTCCCCTTTAAGAGTGTGCTGGGGTTAGAGAAAGGACATGTGAGCGAGAGACTGGGAGTGTGTTGTGTAAGAGAAAATGTGTGCCAGAGAGCACTTCAAATATGGGGACGATTCTGTGAAAATGTCCTCACAAAGGTACAGTAACCCCTGTCAAACAGACAATGTAGGGTTTTATAAACCAAAAGGCATCTTCTGTTAAACCTCAAAATGACGAAACGATTGCTGGGGTCAGCTTTCTCCCTGTAGAAGTTTCTATCTAGTGAAACCTGGACTGGTAAAGAACAGAGAGCCAATCAGTGCTCACGGATCCAGGAATCCAAGTGTGTGCGTGTGGGAGTGTCTGTCATTGTGTTCCCACCTGTGTCTGTAGTCCTACAGCCCTGCAATTGCTAATCCCCCCTCCCAGAAGGCAAACATCCTCATCTTTCTGACAGGCTGCCAGGAAGGAGTTCCTGGATAAGGCCTGCAACTATCAATGCAAGAAAACAAACGTAACAATACAGTAAGTCCTGCTCATGAGCTCAGCCAACAGGCTGAAAAGACCGTCGCTGCATGGCTCAGTGAACGGTTGGACAGCTGGGGGTGACTCAGGGGTCCAGTAACAGGGACATGCCTCCTTCTGGCGTGGTGTGTCTTAGTTGGTCGCTCTGCTGCAAGTTTCTGGAGCACCTGCAGTGCATGCTGGGAGGTGGCTGTCTCCTGCTTCACAAGCTGGAAAGTTTCCGGTTCATGAGAACCTGCGGGACACGCTGTGCCGCTCTGGCAGCAGGTGTGGTCCCAGTCTGGAAATCCTCCCTGGAGCACCCAGCATGCGCATGTTGGATTCCCCAAGTGGACACTTGTATGGCTTAATGGTTATTAAAAATCACAGAGCATTTCTCGAAAAGAGTAGGGGTGTTACCCTGGCATTCGGGCCACATTTCACTTTTATTTCGCTTGAATAGGAGCCATCATGGCCTCCTAATAACCCCCGTCTCTGAACTGGCCTCATCACCCTGCTCTCTTCCCCACTGAGAGCTGGTGTGTGGGGAGCGGACTGGAGCATCATCCAGGTGGGGCTGCACACTGGTGGGGGTGGAGGGGATCCCCATGACCTGCACTTTGCACTTTGAGTGGAGGGTAAGGACCTTATTATTATTAAAGGGAAAAGAGTGGATGGATTTTCCTGCTCTTGCTGGAAGGGTGAACTGTGCCCCCTGTGCAGTGAGGGGAGGCTGGCCTGCACGGGCCCAGCGGGTGGTCCTGCAGCGCTCACTGCCCTCCTCCGCACCGAAGAGACTGGGGGCCTCCAGCCGGTGAGCTCAGGTAGGTAGCTTGCCCACACAGGGCGAGGCCGCGGAGAAGACACGCAGCAGAGACGGGTCAGGACGCTAGGGGACACTGGCAGTGTGGTAACAGGCTTGCTGTCGGGAGGTTTAAGAATTTCTGTCAGAAGTAAAGCAAATGACTGAGCTTCTTCATGCTCTGTCCTTCAGGTGACACATTAAAGTGACTCAGCAGCTGTGCTCCTTTCTTTGTGTTTGATTCAGTGCTACAGAGAGTATCGGAGTGCACGCAGGGGTGAGAGTGTCAGGACGAGTCGGAGAGTCCAGGGGGTGAGAGTGTCGGGAAGAGAGTAGGGGGTGAGAGTCAAGAATGGGATTGTAGGGGGTGAGAGTAGGGGGTGTCAGTGAGAGTGTAGGGGGCGAGACTCGGTGGGGGTGAGTGTTGGTGTTGGAAAGAGTAGGGGGTGAGAGTAGGGAGTGTCGGTGAGAGTGTGTAGGAGGTGTTGGGAAGAGAGTGCAGGGGGTGAGTGTCGGTGAGAGGAAGTGTAGGGGATGAGAGCCTGAGTGTCAGCAGGGGGTGTCAGTGAGAGTAGGAAGTGAGAGTGTCGGGAAGAGTGAGTGTAGGGGGTGAGACTCGGGGAGAGCGTCGGTGTGGGATGGGTGTCGGTGAGAGTAGGAAGTGAGTGTCAAGTGAGATTGTAGGGGGTGAGAGTAGGGCGAGACTCGGGGCGAGTCGGGAAGAGTGAGTAGGAGTTAGATTCTGGGAGTGAGTGTTGAGTAGAGGGTGAGTATTGAGAACGGGGTGAGAATGTCGGTGAGAGTAGGGGTGAGTTGGGATGAGTTGGAGAGTAGGAGGTAAGTCAGGAAGAGTGCAGGGGGTGAGAGGAAGTGTAGGGGGTGAGACTTGGGGTGAGTTGGGAAGAGTGAGTAGGGGGTGAGTGTCGGGAAGAGTGAGTAGGGGTGAGACGGTGAGTATTGAGTAGGGGTTGAGAGTGTCGGGGTGAGCATGTCGGGAAGAGAATAGGGTGAGTGTCAGTAGGGAATGAGTTGGGATGAGTGTCAGAGTAGGGTGAGACTCGGGGTGAGTGTCAGGAAGAGTGAGTAGGTGTGACTCGGGGTGAGTGTTGATGAGTAGGGGGTGAGACTTAGGGTGAGTGAGTGTAGAAGGCAAAAGTCAGGAAGAGTAGGGGTGAGTGTTGGGAAGAGAATAGGGGGTGAGAAAGTGAGTAGGGGTGTGTTGGGATGAGTGTAGGAGGTAAGTGTTGGGAAGAGTGCAGAGGGTGAGTGAGTAGGGGTGAGGAAGAGGGGTGAGTGTCAGGAAGAGTAGGGAGTGAGACAGGTTGAGTGTCAGTGAGTAGGGGGTGGGAGTCGGGGCGAGTATCGGGAAGAGTAGGGAGTGTCAAGAAGAGATTGTAGGGGTTGAGTGTCAGGAAGAGTAGGGGTGAGAGGAAGTGAGACGAGTAATTATCAGGAAGAGTGAGTGCACAGGGTGATGATGTCAGGAAGAAAGTGTAGGGGTGAGAGGAAGAGTATAAATGGGGTGAGTGCCTCAGTGAGAGTGTCAGAAAGAGTTGGGGGTGACGGTGTGTCAGGAAGAGTAGGGTGAGACTGAGGGTGTCTGGAAAAGTGAGTGTCCGAGTAGGGAGTGAGTGTTGGAGTGTGTAGGAGGTAAGTGTCAGGAAGAGAGTACAGGGGGTGAGTCAGTGGGTGTGAGTGTCGAAAGTGTAGGGGGTGAGAGGAAGAATGTGAGTGTGGGGGGGGAAGAGTGTGGGGGGTGATGGTGGGTCAGGAAGAGTGAATGGTGGGAGAGTTTAGTGAAATAGTGAAGGAAGTGAGTATCAGGAAGAGGGGTGAGTGCCAAGAAAGTGTGTAGGGGTGTTGGGAAAATGAGTATGGGGTGAGAGTCCAGAAGAGTGAGACTAGGGAGTGATTGTCAGGAAAAGTGAGAGTGTGCAGGGGGTGAGGGTGTCGGGAAGAGTGAGAATAGGGAGTGAGTGTCAGGAAGAGGAGTGAGAGTGGTGGGTGAGAGTGTCAGGAAGAGTGAGTGTAGGGTGAAGTGTCGAGAAGAGTGAGTGTAGGGGGAAGAGTGCATCGGGAAGAGTGAGCACAGGGCATGAGAGTATCAGGGAAAATGAGAGTGAGTGGGGGTGAGAGTTTGTCAAGTGAGTGCAGGTGGGAAGTGTGTAAGGAAGAGTGTTGGGAGTGAAGGAAGTGAGTCTCACGAAGAGTGTGTAGGGGGTGAGAGTGTCAGGAGGAGTGCGCACAGGGGCTGTGACTTACTCAGGCGGTTACACACTTCCATGCAGTACTCCTCAGTGTCGAAGTTGTTGCGATTGCCAGCACAGCCGCCGTACACGAAGCGCAAACACCTCCTCTGCCTGATGTCGAAGTGCCAGCGCGGCATGGAGGCGCGGCACGGGCCCGTCTCGGGGGCAAGGGAGCACACCGCTGCCGGGGCGGGACAGGGTTAGAGCACACCGCCACAGGGGGCGCCGGCGAGCAGCCAGCCCTCACTGACTGGCGGTACTGTGTACTCCGAGCAGCAGTGGTGATGGAGATGATTATTATAATAACATAATCAACACATGCTGTATATGTAATGATAATAATAATAATAATAGAAAATCAAAACAAATACAATAATAAAAAACAAACTCAAAGCTGTCCTGGAACAGAATAAAAGCCTATCAAGAGTGGAACAGTGGTAGCTTACCTTTGACCTCCTGGAAGGTCCGGTCAAGGTCGGGTCTGCCCTGTGTGCTCTCGGTGTCCTTCTGCTCCTCCTCCTCTTCCTCGTCTCTGTCCCCCTCCTCATCCTCGTACACGTAGTCCAGCTCTTCTTCATCCTCCTCGTCCTCCTCCTCATCCTCCTGTGCCTCCACACCTCCCTGCTGCGAGGGCTCCTCTGGGGGCGCCACGCTGAGAGGGGGGTCAGGGAGAGGGAGAGGCGTCAGGCAGGTATGTCTCCTGCAGGTCTATTCCAGCACTGTCGGCGTCCGGAGCCACGCAGCTCAGCGACAGCTCAGTTTGCTGGCTAGTGACTCAACATTACAAGCACTGTTCCGAGGAATCTGACCGTGTCTGTGAAGCACTTGTCCCAGTGTTTGACACACCTCTCAACGATGTCTTCATCCTCCTCCTCTTCCTCCACGTCCACATCGTCTATCTCCTCCTCCTCGTCCTCCTCCTCCTGGGAGAGAGGGGAGCTGGGGGCGGGCTCGCCCGGGTGGGCCGTGGGGCAGCAGACGTACTCGGTGCCATGGAAGCGGTCGATGCCGCAGGGCAGGAGCATGCCGTATGTGTGCAGCACCATGCCACCCTTGGAGCAGGCCTGCGGGCAGGAGGGGTGTGAGGTCACAGTAAAGCACACCCTGATCCCAGCGGCCAGGGCCTGTACCCCGTGTCTCCCCTCGAGAGCCTCCCCCTCAAGGCACAAGGCATGTTGTATATCCATATCCACAGGACCCCACAGTGCCCCTGAGAGTACCCCAGTGTCCCATACTGTCCCCAAGAGTACCCCAGTGTCCCATACTGTCCCTGAGAACCCGTGTCCCACACTGTCCCTGAGAAAACCCGTGTCCTACAGTGCCCCAAGTTGTCCCTAAGAGTATCCCAGTGTCCCAGTCCCCCCACAGAGTACCCCAGTGTCCTACAGTACCCCATGCTGTCCCTGAGTACCCCGGTGTTCCACACTGTCCCTGAAAGTATCCCAGTGTCCCATAGTGTTCCCGAGAGAACCCCACAGTGTCCCACACTATCTCTGAGAGAACCCCCACAGTGCCCCACACTGTCCCTGAGAGTACCCCAGTGTCCTAGTGCCCCAAGTTGTCCCTATGAGTACCCCACAGTGTCCCACAGTCCCCCCACAGAGTACCCCAGTGTCCTACAGTGCCCCATGCTGTCCCCGAGTACCCCAGTGTCCCACACTGTCCGAGAGAACCCCACAGTGCCCGACTGTCCCTGTTAGTACCCCAGTGTCCCATACTGTCCCTGAGAACCCGTGTCCCACACTGTCCCTGAAAAAACCCGTGTCCTACTGTGCCCCAAGTTGTCCTTAAGAGTACCCCAGTGTCCCACAGTCCCCCCACAGAGTACCCCAGTGTCCTACAGTGCCCCATGCTGTCCCCGAGTACCCCAGTGTCCCACACTGTCCCAGAGAGTACCCACAGTGCCCCCACACTGTCCCTGAGAGTACCCCAGTGTCCTAGTGCCCCAAGTTGTCCCTAAGAGTACCCCACAGTGTCCCACAGTCCCCCCACAGAGTACCCCAGTGTCCCACACTGTCCCTGAGAGAACCCCAGTGTCCTAGTGCCCCAAACTGTCCCTGAGCGTACCCCACATTGTCCCTGAGACTACCCCAGTGTCCTACAGTGTCCCTGAGAGAACCCTAGTGTCCTACAGTGCTCCAAGCTGTCGCTGGGAGTACCCCACAGTTCCTCTACACTGTGATAAAAGTGCCCAACAGTATCCCACAGTGCCCTACCTCCTTGGCCACGCTGTGCCACTGCCGGTGGCTGACACATATGTCCATTCGCTCCTTGTGGAAGAACTTGCACTTCTCAGGCACCAGCAGCACATCACTCACGAATTCGCCCACTGCAACAACAACCACCGCGCTATCACCATTAGTTCACTCCCCCAGTGCCATCGCCGTTAGCTCACTCTCAGTGCTATCACCAGTAGCCCACTCCCCCTGTGCCATCGCCGTAAGCTCACCCCCCCAGTGCTACGCCCCTGGCAGGCCATCAGTGAGGTGGAGCCCTGTACAGCACTCTGATGCACTTGTGAACGTCACCCTTCTGACCGGACTGACCCCCAGGAGCAGTTAACCAGGCCCACAGGTCTGGGCAGTGGGAGGGAAATGGAGCAAGCTCCCCTCCGCAGGACAGAGTCGAACCCGAGTCCACAGGCTGCGGGGCTGTAACCCCGAGGACCGTGGACAGGCTGATCCCTGCGACATGTCGCTCCAGGCTCCAGAGGCAAGCGGCTCTCCTGGGCCACTTTCACAAATATTTTTTCTTTTAAAAAAACCTTTATTTACTTCTGTCTCGCCCACAGATTGTAATTACAGGTCAGGACACATTAAACCACAGCTTCTTTTTAAAGAAGGAGGGCGGAACAGAGAGAGAGAGAAGAGGACAGATAGACAGGGGGGAGGAAAAGGAATGAATGAGAAAAATGCAAGAAGATAACCGAGAGGATTCGGAAGCTCTTCCCCAGTATTGTTTGCCACAGCTGCCGGAGCTGGAGCAGCTCTCAGTCCTGTGGGGGGGAGGGGAGAGGAAATTCAACAGAGCTGCAGCCCAGCGTGTGATCTGTCACAGCCGGGGGGACCAAGCAAGCCCCTCCAAGGCTAGGTCAATAATACAGTCATTGTTCTCCGCCTCTGTCAGCGTTTACTAATTGTTATTGCTTTGGCAACACTGTATCACCACACAGCCCTGTGAAAGTGAATTCTAAAGGAGAGAGTTTCACATTTCCAGCCCGGCGAGACACCAGGCACATCCTGGGGCCTGTCTGTGGAGAAAGAGAGAGCCCTGTTTAGATCTGAGAAATGACAGGGCAGAGAACACGGGGATCTTTAAATAGCAGCGAAAACAGAGTTCCTCCGCACCGCAGGGCAGGCCGGCCAGTGTGCAGCATAATATTTCTGTTGTGCCCCGTGAAACCCCCACCGCTGTGCAACAACACGATCTCTGAAATGGGTCTTAATAAGTGCTGGCAAGCGAGGCGGGGGCTGAGGCGGTCTGCTTTTGACATCTGAGGAGCCCATTAAAAGCTGAAATATAGCGTGCAACACTGACATTGAGCAGGGGCAGGTTTAAGAGGCAGTTCCTGTTTCGATTGCTCAGTTGGAAACTCGGATCACAGGCAACTGATTACCAACCTGCATTAAAATAGTTTTTAAGGTGGGGGGGGTTGAGCTGCACAGCTTGTTCCAAACCCCCACAACCCTTTGTGTAAAGGGCTTCTGTATTTTAGTCTTAAATGTACTTCTTAGTCTCCATAAGTTTATACACTTACAAAACTTCTTCCAGTCAGAAGACTGTTACTGTTACTATCTCTCCAATTAGCCAAGGTCATTTAATCGACTGTGCTGATGGTGTGTCACTCATCACAGACACCTGAGCTGCTGCCTCGGAAACATGGACACAGAGGTGAACTAAATATACTGAGCCTTCTCCAATACCATTCAGGGTACAAAGAGGAGAGGGCTAAAAAGTATAAATGCTTGTGGTCAGATGGGAGATCTCTTTCCTGTGACTCTTGTGTGTCTCAGCACTGGGCAGACAGTGTCTCTAACCCCTGGGGGGGGGGGGGGTGGACAGGCAGCAGATCAGCCATGGACTCTATTCAGAAATCTTGTGCCTGGAGGAGCCTTCCAGCCCTCCAGACAGGGTACAGACAGCACCCCCCTGCCCGTCTGAGGGTCACCCCTCCCCCTTGGCTACACCACTGTCCTCACACCCCCTCCCCTCCACCTGGGAGCGCAGTGTGGCCCTCTTCCACAAGCGGCCTGTCTGTGGGGAGTCTGTATGTTCCCCCTGTAGGTGCGCAGTCTTTGCTGACTGTTCGTGGAGAGCAGACTCGTGCTCCCGGTCCTGCCTGCCCCCTGTGCTTCTGGGAAAGGCTCTGGATTGTCCTGCTAGCACCAGGGTGAAACCTGAGAACCTCTCCTGCTGCTTAGACATGTCTGTCAGTCAGCGCGTGCTCCCAGATCTTCCTACAGGTGAGTCACTCATCTGTAAAGGATGAGTTTCTTGTCAGGCCCCTGTGCTAATCTTCCACCCCGGCCACTTGCGTAACAGCCCTCTTCTCCCCCCTCCGCTAATCTCAGATAATCCACTGCTTCCGCAGGGACAAGAGGCCTGGAATGCCGGGGGGATTTACAGCCGGCCCGACTCGGGGCTCCAGTGCCCACTTTTCCCATAACACTGTGACGGCTGTTGGGAGTGACTGCTGTGGTGTCTAAGAACCTGGCTCAGGTAAAAGTTTGAAGATCTCTCCGCTAATTATTTACAGACACTGCAGAAAGGAAGCCCCTGCTTAGCCCTGCTTGATTCGGTTCTGGGTAAATGCTCGAGTGTCAAGCAGCAGTCCAGGAACACAGCGCAAAGCAGGCCGGTCCAGAGAAGGAGGGGGGCCCACGGGAAGAGGCAGAAGGAGCAGAAAGGGAAAGGGAGGACACGGAGAGAGAGGAGGAAGTGCCAGGCAGGAGCTCCTTGTCCAGATCGTCCAGAAAGACCAGACTGGAGCTCAGCATTCGAACCCTGATAGAACCCGAGAGAGCTCGCCATTCTGTTAGGAAACTGATTTCCTGCATGGAGAATCCCTCTATTAAACTCAGCCTCTTCTGGTTAGTGGGTGTGTTTTTAGAATAGGGAGATAGGTTCTCATTCACTTAGGTTACATCTAATTTTACAGAGAGATTTAACTGGAGGTTGTATTCTGTTGATTCAGAGCTGGTTTCTCTCTTGTTGGCCTGTGTAGATGTTAACAGAAGTTTGAGTATTTGGTAGCAGTCTGGAGTTTTTCTGGTTGGTCAGGATGTAGGCCTCTATTTATTTTATTGTCTGTAAATATCGTGTCTTGTATGTTATTATGTTTATGTTGCGTGTTGCTTAGTGTGTCATTGTCATTGTTCGTATTTGTTTGCCCCGGTGTGCTTGACATCCTAGTGGTGATCTTAATCCTGCACGGGCCTCTGGGAGTGAGCAACACTGACAGGTTACGAGCGCTCAGGTCTTCAGAAATAGAAATTGTTCTGGCTCGCTGGTGTAAATGATTTAAGAGACGCCATGATGCTCAGTTAGCGGAAGAGCCGAGCGCAGTGGAGTGATCCACAGCTCGTCACGCACAGGGGCAGCTCTCTGGCCCTCGCTGCTCCACACAGCTGCCTCAGACAAGACTCAGACTAAACCAGCCAGACTGCACCACCACCTCTCTCCTGTCTCCGCCCCAGTCCCTTCTCTCCCTGTCCAATTCAGATTCAGACAGCAGGCCCGATGTCAGACCCTCAGTCTCTGTCCTCTCTTGGTGTCTCCGTCACGCCCCGCCATTATAATCCCATCGTTCTCCGGCCTCCGGCCTCACTGGAGGAATCGATCTCGCCTCCCTGCGGACTCCCTGAAAATACGAATGGCACAATCTGTCTTGCACAGAAAGCTGTGGGAAGCCATCCTTGCAACACTGCCCACTTACAGCCTCTTCAATCTGTGTCTGATGCAGAGGGGCTGGCGGAGGCTTGAGGGGTCCAGCAGCCTGAAATACACAGCTAATGTATTTCATTAATCTCAGATAATCCACTCCAGCTAATCACTCCAGCTCTGGCCTCACTGCCCTGGGAGCGGGAGGGAGTGGGAGAGAGCTCCGTGTGGCGTGTGGCGTGTGGCGTGTGGCGTGTGTTACTGTCCTAAGAGGTGTCAGGACTGTCCGTGTCTGTAGGTGCTTTGGCAACACTGTAGTTGGTCGGTCACGCCAGTAAGGCTGCTTGAATCTGAACTGGGGTGAGCGGGGGGCAGGGCAGTGAGACGGGTGCAGAGGGAGAGAGAGACGCAGGGGCAGGCGGAGGGATGGAGGGTGTTTAAGCGAAGACGAGAGGGAGAGGGAGACAGGTGGGCCAGACCAGCTCTCCTGCATGCTCGGAATCTCAATAAGAGCAACATGAGAAACGCGGATGAGCGGATGAGCGGAGGGCTGCAGTGTCAGCGGTTCCCGGCGCTCTGCCAGTGGCAGGTGATTTCACAGCTCAGCGCCGCCGCTAATGGCTCCTCCAGCTCGTAACACCCAGCACTCCATCATCCTGCGAGTGAGCGCTGGGGGGGGGCTGGGGGGTGCGGCCGAACCGCGCGAGCTGGCAGACAGATAACTGCAGCTCTTGCACAGATAAACTGCGGGCAGATACAACCCCCAACATCCGGGAGCTTCAGAAAGCCCACCCCTCCTGGTTCAGCTCAGACACACACACCTCTAGACAGTAAAACTAACCTTCCCGGCTTCTCTTGACAAGCCGATGGCAGCCGGGCCTGATGCTGTGACTGCTGTGTGTAAATCTGTGAGCGTGAGCGTGTGTGAGTGTGAGTGTGTTCGGGTGTGTGTGCTCTGTCATACATACTGCAGTCATACATCAGTGCCATCAGGCCCCTGAGCCTCAGCTCTTCCACCCGGACAGCCCTGCTGACCTCTGCTGACCCCTGCCCGACACACAGCCCCTCTCCTGTAGCCCCTGAGCCAGCACAAGTCACAGCCGAATCCACCACAAGGGTCACATGCCAGCAGGCTGCCCGTGTCC
The DNA here is from genome assembly GCF_040954835.1 of Lepisosteus oculatus. Classification (NCBI taxonomy): domain Eukaryota; kingdom Metazoa; phylum Chordata; class Actinopteri; order Semionotiformes; family Lepisosteidae; genus Lepisosteus; species Lepisosteus oculatus. The sequence goes on from NC_090718.1 coordinate 15,654,854, forward strand.
CCTCCCCGCGCGGCGGTGTCCCTGGTCCTCTCACCCAGGCACTTGTAGGGCACCACGGCGTGGGCGTGGCCTTTGCACTGCTTCTTGCCCTTCTTGCACCAGTTCTCGATCCTGACGGGCTGGTTGGCCTCCACGTAGTTGGTGATCTGCAGCTCAGGGTACATCTGGAAGAGAGAGACAGCAGGAGAGTCAGTCAAGGGCCCCAAGCCAGATCCCATCTTTGGGAATCATTTTCTAGGCATACCTAGGTTTGTGTGTGCGTGCATTGATTTTTTGTGCATTTTTCATCTGTGTTCATAAGGTTTCCAAACACGACATATGGCAGGGTGCTGCGTGTGATCACTGCGGTAGCGCTCATGCAATCCTGCCAACATCACTGTTCTTCACTGTCCAGATTTTACTTTCAGAGAGTGATGGAGAAAGAAAAGAGACAACCAGCCTCAGGACAGCACTGCTAGAGCACCACAACTCAGACTCAAACAAACCACAGCACAATACACACAACACACAACCAGCCTCAGGACAGCACTGCTAGAGCACCACAACTCAGACTCAAACACACCACAGCACAATACACACAACACACAACCAGCCTCAGGACAGCATTGCTAGAGCATCACAGCTCAGACTCAAGCACATCACAGCACAATACACACAACACACAACCAGCCTCAGGACAACACTGCTAGAGTGTTGTCCTACACCTCTCCTACCGGGAGAGGGAGGAGGGAACTCAGTTGAACTGGCAGCCCGGTATGTGATCTCCTGTCCCAGCCTGAGGAACGGTGAGCCTGTCTTTCAGAGCATCTCTATGTCTGTATGTAAATGTATTATGATGTGTGTGTATTGTAAATGTCTCTAAATGTTGTGTTAATTGTATATGCTGTGGCAACACTCATTTATTTATTGGTCATGCCAATAAAGCTTCTTGAACTGAAATTGAAACGGAGCAGGGAGACGGAAAGCTCAGCCCAGACTCCCTTCACCTTTGGCCAGTCCTTATCCATCCACACTATACCACAGATACGTGTGAAAACACGTTCAGTCCCAGAACACCACACAGCCTCTTTATCAGACTGAATAGCTCACACTTCAGTGAAAAGAGGCTCTGACAGACGTTTCTGTTCCCAGAGCTGACAGGGATGCTACACACACGAGGAGCAGAGAGAAAGCTCAGCTCCAGAGCGCATTCAGCGATTGGTACTGTACGGCCATGTGGGTGATTAGGACCTGCAATCCCTTTAGCGCTTGGTTGGATTTTGTAATCACTTGTGATTAATGTTTGTACATGTCAATAAAGCGAGAGAAGGAGAGAGAAGCTGACAGCGGAAGAGAGGGAGGAGCTGAGATCATGAATTCTCTACCGGAGCTGGAGACACAAGCCGCATGACTGCACTGAGCGCACAAGTAGGGAGACAGCAGGCCTGCCAAATTCACACACACACCTGGAGCTCAGAGACAGGCTGGGCTCGCCCCGCACGCAGACACACACACACCCTGACACATCTATACACACACAGTTACACACACCCTGACACATCTACACAAACACCCTGACAGGCACACACACTGTTACACACACCCTGACACATCTACACACACACACAATTACACACACCCTGACACATCTACACACACACACCCTGACAAGCACACATCCTGACACATCTGACAAGCCTTAGTTGAACTCACTTCAGATTTCCGCCCCTACACACCTAGTGTTTTGAAGTTATTTCAGCCATTACTGTCTTACAGCTACCTGATATTAACAACCATTTTAGGACTGAGCCAGTTTAAAACAATCGAATCTATTCTAGGCAATCTTTAGAAACATTAAGGGTTTAATGAAGCAGCTCGGCGCCCAGGTGAAGTGAAATTTAGACAGCCTGCTGGCGGGCCGCCGCAGGGACAGGGGACAGGGACAGAGACAGGGACAGGGAGGAGTGACGGGATGTGATCTCAGCTCCTCTGCTCTGTGTCAGTCAGCCTACACTGCTGAGTCAGAAAGGCCGCCTACGGCCCATCTGCCCCTCCTGTTAATGAAACGTTTTCCCCTTGAAACAGTGTGTTAATGAAAACTCAAGTCACAAAAATGTGGACAAGAACGCGCATCCAAGAATCCCACGCTGTGAAAATGAAAACATTAAAAGTTGGTATCGGGTACGACCTCCTGGAGAGTTAGCAGGGCTGATTCACAGACCTGATCAGCCTCTGGGCAGAGAGCTGTGGGGCGTGCTGGTCAGCTGGCCAGTCGTGGCCGTGGCCCTGTCGATCCTATCATACTTGGGTCAGGAGGAAAGGCTAAGACCCGCGTGGCGTGACCTCCACATGGTTCTCTTGCAGTAGTGCCTTTGTACTTCTGTGGCTGTGTGAGCTCGCATTGTCCTCCGGGAGAATCGCCACATCTGGACTGGGCTGCAGGAAAGGATGGCCTGCTGGAGCCAGGTCAGTGTCCAGGACACGGCAGGGCAGTGGGGCCTCCCTCAGACGAGCCAGAGCCTCGTGTTACTGCCAGCTCCCACATCATCACCACCCCGCAGAGCGCTGGCCGTCTTCCACCGGGTGTCGCCCCACTCCCTCTGCCCCTGCCCTGGCGGCTCTGCGCGCGCCCAGCCCTGACAGCCCTCTGAGCACGGCGATGGTCTCCCAGCGGATGGCGAGCTTCAGTCACCGCGCTGAAGCCCGGGCCGCTGGGCTCTGAGCACGACTCCCCAGCCGGGTTCGTGCTGTGCGGAGGGACGACCCTCTCGCCGCCAGCCCGCGGCCTGTCCCTCAGAGAGGCGCTGGGCTTGTCTGCTGACTCATGGACCGGGTCATCTCGTTCTCCGGGCAGCACCGGCAGCAAGCAGGCCCACTTCTAGTGGGGTCTGGCCTTCTGGGCACCTTTTGCTGTTTTTGAATGAATACGTCTTCTCAAACAGGTCGCGCGGCGCACCTGGCGTGTTTCTGACTTGTCCTCAGTATTTGAATCCCAAGGAACAATGGCAGCCCCTCAACCCACCTGCTCGCTTCTTAAAACCTACTGCTGTGCGCAGTATGTTTCCGGTGAGCTCTTGATCCCTATCTCTGGCTCCTCCGTTTCTCCCTGCCTGTCCACCTGCGTCTGACCGCACCTATGCGCTGGTCCAGCTGTCCACCAGCTCAGCCAGCTTCGAGTCCATCTGCCCATCACTCGATCCCTCGATCTGTCCACCTGTCCCTGGATCAACCGATCCATCTGCATTCAGGCTCTGTCTGCCTGATTATCCATGTCTCTGTATCCCTGCCGAGCATGTCTGTGTGTCTGGGGTAGACCCCTTGCTCCAGGTCTTCCTCAGGAGCCAGGACTCACCTCCTGACAGTACTGCAGGATGGCCTCCTTGCTGTCCAGGCAGCTCTTGGTCCCCGAGGGGTCAGGCTCCCAGCGGCCGGTCTGGATGTTGATGTGCATGTTCAGCTTCCCGCAGAACATCGCCACCTGGGGCTCGGCCACTGCGAACCCTGTCCCAGCATTGGCAGCCAGAGCCTGGCAGAGAGAGGGAGAGCGAAGGGTTAACACAGACGCCCCCGAACATTAACACTGCACTGAGAGAGAGGGGTTAACACACACACACTGACTGGACACTCCAGTACATTAACACTGCACTGAGAGAGAGGGGTTAACACACACACACTGACTGGACACTCCAGTACATTAACACTGCACTGAGAGAGAGGGGTTAACACACACACACTGACTGGACACTCCAGTACATTAACACTGCACTGAGAGAGAGGGGTTAACACACACACACTGACTGGACACTCCAGGACATTAACACTGCACTGAGAGAGAGGGGTTAACACACACACACACTGACTGGACACTCCAGGACATTAACACTGCACTGAGAGAGAGGGGTTAACACACACACACTGACTGGACACTCCAGGACATTAACACTGCACTGAGAGAGGGGGGTTCATACAGACACACTGACTGGACACTCCAGGACATTAACACTGCACTGAGAGAGAGAGGGGTTCATACAGACACACTGACTGGACACTCCAGTACATGAACAATGCACTGAGAGAGAGGGGTTCATACAGACACACTGACTGGACACTCCAGTACATGAACACTGCACTGAGAGAGAGAGGGGTTCATACAGACACACTGACTGGACACTCCAGTACATGAACACTGCACTGAGAGAGAGAGGGGTTCATACAGACACACTGACTGGACACTCCAGTACATTAACACTGCACTGAGAGAGAGAGGGGTTCATACAGACACACTGACTGGACACTCCAGTCCATTAACACTGCACTGAGAGAGAGAGGGGTTAATACAGACACACTGACTGGACACTCCAGTACATTAACACTACACTGAGAGAGAGGGGTTCATACAGACACACTGACTGGACACTCCAGTACATTAACACTGCACTGAGAACTATGTTGAACCCCATTCACACGAAATGGACGCAGCAGCCTGTGTCTGTGTCTGGCACACAGTCCAGTGCCATGAGGGTCCTGCTGGGCTGCACACAGGCTCACAGGCCGCGCCCCCCTCTTTCCTCCTGTCCACCCTGCTGTCTGAGGGCGGAGGTGCCAAACTGATTCACCCACCATCATCATCATCATCATGCCTCAAACACTCGCGAGCCCTGTCAACCAGGAAAGTCAGCGTTCGGTTTGTAACGGACACTTTGTGGGAACGCACCTGTTACACTCAGGAAGGCTTCCACAGGACTGGAAGCCGGGAGTTAAGGGAACAGTCAGTAGGCGAAGAGAAAGCAGAAGAAGCCTAACAAGAACATGGAGCCGGAACAGAGAAAGAAGTATTGAAACCGAAACAGAGGACGATTGGTGTAGAAGCCAGTACAATCAGGACTGTGCTGCATTTGCCCCGGCCCTAACACAGTGACAGTGACAGTGACAGGACAGGGCTCATACACACAGGCTGAGAACTAACACACCCGTCCCTGGCACCACGAACTGTTTCTAGAACTAAATCTGGAATGGAGACCAAGAAACCGAACATGCTGAACCCCATTAACATTCAACTGAACATTAAATGTATTACTGAACGTCTCTCTTGTTGTACAGGTGACATATTGAATGCCGCGCCGAACCTGCCCTGCTGTCACCTGCTGCTCACCGCACGATCGCTCCCGAATGGTCTCCACAGCACCGCGGACAGGGAGCGGGCGGAGAGGCAGGAGCAGAGCCCACAGAGCGCTCGGGAGCGGGGCCGCTGCAGCAGGGGATTCTGGGAGCTGGAGCTGGCCAGAGGCCGACCCTGTTTTTCCAGAAACAGCCGCTCCCACCCCTCCTCCCGGCTTTCTGTCCTTTTTAAATCCCGAGATCCACAATCGTCAGCGCCGGGGCCGGAGCGCAGAGCCAGGCCGCCCACCTCCCCGACATCACTGCGGGTGTGAGCACGGCGTCACTGAGCCTGCTCGCTCCCCCCTGCCTGGCGCAGACCTGCCCTGCAGGGAGCTGACAAGCTGGGAACCTGGCCTGGGAACAGGTATGTCTTGGCCTTTAACGCCGACTCACTGTTGTCCTGAGGAGAGGATACGGAGTTCGATATGTACATGTTCATTTGAGGGGAGTGATGTTCAACTTGAGCAGTAACTGAGGGATTTCAGAACGAACCGCATGGCGCTTGGTGCTCGCCCCCTGGAGGACACTACTGATGCCCACGTTGTCTTCTTTCTGCTTGACCAAAGTGATATTGCTGAATCTATATGAATGAGCTTGCAGAGGTGAGGGAACAGTCTGCAGCTCCTGGTCTCACACTACATGACAAGAGATCAGGTTTCTGCTCTACACAGATGACCTGGTCTTGCTGTCCCCCACAGAACAGGGGCTGCAGCAGAGCCTGGCACTGCTAGAGCAGGACTGTCAGACCTGGGCACTGCCAGCCCATCTGGACCCAGAACAAGGCAGCAGCAGAGCCTGGCATTGAAGAGATGCCCCTTCTGCCTCACGACAGGAACTGCTATAGAATTAGACTGACATTCTTTCCAAAATAATAAATCTAATCCTAGGATTTCCACAGTCACAGCCACAGAATCAGAGCAGTTTCCCATCCTCCTGGGGAGGAATCTGAACAGAGCTGCAGCCCAGCATGTGATCTCATGCTGCAGCCAGAGGAACTGAGAGCAAAGGTCTCAAATAGTAATATCTCTTGCAGTAAATGTTTTGCTAATTCTTACTGCTCTGGCAACACTGTAGCTCACGAGTCAGGCCGGTCAGGGAGGAAGGGGCACGGTGGGGAGGTGTCTGGGGGCGATGGTGCCTGTCTCTGTGGGAGGCCGTGCGGGGACCCTCAAGGTCGCCGGGCGCTGGAGCTGGAATGTGGACAGGGAAGGGCAGGCGGGGGGCGCCACGGCGGGCCAGTGAAGGGCTGGGTCACCTGCGCCAGCTCCCCGAAAGCGGCCCCGGCCGTGCGGCCTGTGTGCGACGCGCGTGGCCACGCCGTCGGGGCGAGAGGAGCAGATACGGGGGAACGGGACTCCGGCGGCGCGGGGGCGAGTGGGGAGACTGTCCCCACCAGAAGAAACAAGCCAGCACAAAACCACAAGACGCGTGCAGGTTCAGCAGCTGCAAGTCACTTATTTACAGAACAGGATTCCAAGAAGATTCGAAACCATTCTGCACAGTTTAGACCTCACGCTGACCTTTGTACTGCAGTCCTCTGTTCCACTGTACTGGGACTGTAGCTCCTACTGTAACAGACTGGTCTACTGTACTGGGACTGTAGCTCCTACTGTAACAGGACTGGTCTACTGCACTGGGACTGTAGCTCCTACTGTAACAGGACTGGTCTACTGTACTGGGACTGTAGCTCCTACTGTAACAGGACTGGTCTACTGCACTGGGACTGTAGCTCCTGTTGTAACAGGACTGGTCTACTGTACTGGGACTGGTCTACTGTACTGGGACTGTAGCTCCTATTGTAACAGGACTGGTCTACTGTACTGGGACTGTAGCTCCTGTTGTAACAGGACTGGTCTACTGTACTGGGACTGTAGCTCCTACTGTAACAGGACTGGTCTACTGTACTGGGACTGTAGCTCCTACTGTAACAGGACTGGTCTACTGTACTGGGACTGTAGCTCCTGTTGTAACAGGACTGGTCTACTGTACTGGGACTGTACTAATCCCACAGACTGCTAGTTTTGTAACTGACCTCAATGTCAACAGAAGGCGAAACGCAATTCTGACTCACAGTTTACACTCTGACACTGCGTGATAAACAGGGCGGACCCCTGGGCTGTGTCAGCAGCTGGTACCTGCCTGCTCCCTCGCACACACACGGCACCTGAACTGCGGATCGGCGCAGAGAAGGCCCACCAGCCCTGAGACGGCGGGGTGTGTGTGTGTGCGCACGCAGGGACGCTGGCCGGCTGCCAGCGGGATTGTGCAGTCCTGAATGACGACTTGTTCAAACGCCCCTGTCGCCATAGCAACCAGCTCTGCAAGCATCTCAGCTATTCACGGAGGAGAGGGGGCTGGGGGGCTGGGACTACAGAGGCGCATGCCTGAACAGTCCAGGAGAGATGGCAGCCGCAGGTCCTGGGCTGGGCCGAGGAGTCCCCCTTCCCCACACCGCCTGAGCAGCGCCGTGTGCTGGGGACCAGTCACGCACGCAGCCGCCTGACTGCGGCCTCAGGAGAACGGAACCGCACAGCTTTCACATAATATCCACCCCTTTTTCTAACTGCATTATTTGACCCAGGGGAACCGGAGTCTGTCCCAGCTAGGGTTCACGCTGGACGCTGGACACAGGGCGCGCGCAGACACAGAAACACACACACTCACGCCAGGGCCAGTTTAACCCACCAGCAGGACTGTGGGAGGAAACTGGAGCACCTGGAGGAAACCTACACCAACACAGGGAGAACATGCAGACTCCACGCAGACAGCACCCCAGGAATTCGAACCCGGGACCCCAGTCCTGTCGGGCAGCAATGCTGACCACTGGCCACCATGCTGCCTGATGTGATATTCCTCGATTTCAATTCTGTGGTTGTAACGAAGGGGCCTAGAATCTTACTTGCTTCCCAACGAAGAGGTCAATGACACAGAGAGTAGCCTCTTCGGCCGCCCGTGTTTGACCCTTGTTTTGGAACGAGGAGCCAGTTCTCCTGGATCAGTGAGCTACCGAGTGCTGGCTGGATGAGCTGAAGAGCAGCTCTCCTCCGTAACCTCTCTCTCGATCTCTCGATCTCTCGACCTGGTGGTCCTGTGATCTTACTCCCCCCAATAAGATGAGGGGCTACCGACAGTCTCGGGGAAGAGTCTCGGCCCGGTCGCTTGTCCCCGGTTCGAGCACTCTGGCTGTGGGGCCTGATGGGGTAGTGGGTAGTGGGTGGGGTAAAAAAGAATCAACCTCACTCCCCCCCCCCGCCGACCCCTGCCAGCCCTCTCTATCCCAGCTTACTGTCCCGCTTGGGCTGTGAGCGGATTACAGCCCCTGACATCACCGCCGCCAGATGTTCCCGATAAAAATAGAGAGAAAAACAGCAGAGACAGAGAGAGGGAGAGGACAGCGGGATCCAGCCCTTCACATCACCTTCCTGTCGTTTCACCCGGCCCATCCAATGAGCTCCTGACAAGACAGGTGCTCTCGACTGACTCTCCTCGTCTCTCCTGGCCCCTCGCAACCCCAGCCTGCTCTGGCTCCTCTCTCCCTGCTCCTCTGCGCTGTCTCACCTCTTCCTGCTCCTCTGCAAAGTGTCTCCTCTCCCCCTGCTCCTCTGCACAGTGTCTCCCCTCTTCCTGCTCCTCTGCAAAGTGTCTCCTCTCCCCCTGCTCCTCTGCACAGTGTCTCCCCTCTCCCTGCTCCTCTGCGCTGTGTCTCCCTTCTCCCTGCTCCTCTGCGCTGTGTCTCCCCTCTCCCTGCTCCTCTGCGCTGTGTCTCCCCTCTCCCTGCTCCTCTGCGCTGTGTCTCCCCTCTCCCTGCTCCTCTGCGCTGTGTCTCCCCTCTCCCTGCTCCTCTGCGCTGTGTCTCCCCTCTCCCTGCTCCTCTGCACTGTCTCCCCTCTCCCTGCTCCTCTGCACAGTGTCTCCTCTCCCCCTGCTCCTCTGCACAGTGTCTCCCCTCTCCCTGCTCCTCTGCGCTGTGTCTCCCCTCTCCCTGCTCCTCTGCGCTGTGTCTCCTCTCCCCCTGCTCCTCTGCACAGTGTCTCCCCTCTCCCTGCTCCTCTGCGCTGTGTCTCCCCTCTCCCTGCTCCTCTGCGCTGTGTCTCCCCTCTCCCTGCTCCTCTGCGCTGTGTCTCCTCTCTCCCTGCTCCTCTGCGCTGTGCCACCTTTCTCCCTGCTCCTCTGCGCTGTGCCTCCTTTCTCCCTGCTCCTCTGTGCTGTCTCCTCTCTCTGCTCTACCTTTCAAATTCAGAGAAAGGTATTGTCACAACTGATTTTCACAACTGTGTGTTGCCAAAGTAATAACAAGCTGCAGAATATTTACATTTTTATTCTTACTTTGCATTTATAGGGGCCGTTCTAATTCATTTATAGTCTGACAGTCCTGCTCCAGTAGTGCCAGGCTGTGATGTTCTGGGTCCAGATGGGCTGGCAGTACCCAGGTCTGACAGTCCTGCTCCAGCAGAGCCAGGCCCTGCTGCTGACCTTGTTCTGGGTCCAGATGGGCTGGCAGCACCCAGGTCTGACTCTAGTGTGAGGCCAGGAGCTCCCAGCTGCTCCCACACCTCTGCTAACCCATTGATAGAGATAATGAACGGTGCTGGGCTCAGCCTGCAGCCCTGTCTCACCCCACGACCCCGAGTGAAGAACTGTGTTATTTGGTTTTCAAGTTTAACTGCTCACATGTACAAGTGAAATGATTTCATTAAGCACAGACATGCATGTTTGAACGCTCAGGACGCTGTGCTCCGTACGGCAGGCCCTTCCCCTGCTTAGCGTTCACACAGGTGCCCCAGTAGTGATGGCAGGGTGAGCAGTCCTGGACACCAGACTGTATCTCTGCTCGTTCCTCCGGGTCTCGTCTCACTCCCTCTGCTTCATCCAGTGAGATTTCCTCTCCTTTGCCCCCGAAGGGATCTCGGCGTCTGAGGTTTAAGTTTATTTACACAAAGAAGCTCTGCAACACAGATACCAGGGCTGTGCTGAAGAGAAAACGTGCCCCAGGGGCTCGCATACCGCAGCGCTTAGACAGCTCCAGCGATAACGCGGGCTCCTCCCCTGGGCTGGGGAGGCCGGCGCGTGCTTGCGGGGGGGTCGGGCTGTGAGTTGTCTGGCAGTGCGCAGGTGAGTCAGCGGCGATGGAGGCACCGAATTCGCATTGGCGGTGGAGAGCTGCAGCCTCCTGTACGGTACAGCAGCGTCTCTACTGCTCCACAGGCACGGCTAGAGCCTCCCAGCACACAGGCCAGAGCTCGGAGCGCACTGCCGCCTCAGATATCACTTTATAGCATGGTGGGAGCTCGGGGCAGCTGGTCTGGCGACGCCCACAGGCCCTGTGGCCCCGGGTTCAAGAGCTCAGCGTGCTCGGCCCTCCAGAGCAAGAGGGCTGTGCCAGGGGAGCACAGAGAGCAGGAAGGAAGCCCTGCGTGGCTGGTCCAGAGCCCAGGCAGGAAGTCAAACTGCAAGCTCAGTGCCAATGTGTTCGGCAATCCCACACGCCATGTTCTCCAGACATGAACGTTGCGACATCATTTGTCAAAGCGTTTCCGCAAATTTAATTCTCTGTAACATTGCGCCATGCGTCGACAACAGCAACGCCCGTGTCCCCGAGAGCGCGGAGGCTCAGCGCTCGTCACGCAGGAGGAGGACAGGGCTGGAGGCTGGGGCCGCGACCGGCAGGCAGCAGGAGGGGAGTCACCTGCTCGCTCGAGAACCAGAGATGGGGATGAGCAAAACAGCTCGGCCGCGACAGGGCAGCAGATCACCCCCCCCAGCGCAGCAGTCTGATCCGTTTAAGGTTTTTTCGGAGAGCCCGCAGGCTCTCCGGTATCAGGCAGCGCTGGGTGCTGGATGTTTCTAGCTCGCTTCCCTGTTTTGAGTAGATTTGCATTGACAGACGTGGATTCAAAACAGCACGCAATGAGTTTTTATTTCTGCTTCTCTGGGACAAGTCACGCCTGCAGCCCCAGTACCTGGAAACAGAGCTCAAAGCCCTCAGAGCGTGGACTACTTCCCGGCACCCTACCTCGGCCATCCCCCCCCCTTCCAAGAATCCCAACTCAGGATCCCCCGGGAGCAGGTGGCGGCCGCGGCGCCTCTCCGCTGCCCCTCGGCCTCCCCTCCCCGCGCGCTCCCAATCCACCGCGACGGCTCCCGCCCACGTGAGGCCGCGCAGCGAAGGACAGATCAGCCCCGCAGGGCCGCGTGCTCACAGAGCCGCTGCAGCAGGAGCCGCGGGCACGAGGGCCAGAGAGGCACGTCCAGACTCAAGGAGCCAGCAGCAGCAGTTGGATTAGTGTTGCCAAATCAGCAGCGATCTCCAGCTACTGAGAGGCTCGCCCTCTGTCCCGCAGGCTGGGACAGGAGATCGCACACTGGGCTGCAGGTCCGCTGAGTTTCTTCTTCCAGCAGGACATTCTCTCGGGTGTAGGAATTCTGGGATGAGGTTTATTTGGGGAAGTAAATCTAATCCTGTCATATTTCTCGCAGGCTCGCGCAGGCTTCAGCCGAATGGCAGTGGGAGCACAGCCGGTCCTCTCTGGACAGCCAGGTCTGCCTGTGTCCAGTTGCTGTGGTCACTGAGCCAGTCCTCTCTGGACAGCCAGGTCTGCCTGTGTCCAGTTGCTGTGGTCACTGAGCCAGTCCTCTCTGGACAGCCAGGTCTGCCTGTGTCCAGTTGCTGTGGTCACTGAGCCAGTCCTCTCTGGACAGCCAGGTCTGCCTGTGTCCAGTCGCTGTGTCCAGGCTGTGTCTGTCTGTGTTCAGGCTGTGGTCACTGAGCCGGTCCTCTCTGGACAGCCAGGTCTGCCTGTGTCCAGTCGCTGTGTCCAGTCACTGTGGTCACTGAGCCGGTCCTCTCTGGACAGCCAGGTCAGCCTGTGTCCAGTCACTGTGCCCAGGCTGTGGTCACCGAGCCGGTCCTCTCTGGTCAGCCAGGTCTGCCTGTGTCCAGTCGCTGTGGTCACCGAGCCGGTCCTCTCTGGTCAGCCAGGTCTGCCTGTGTCCAGTTGCTGTGGTCACTGAGCCGGTCCTCACTGGTCAGCCAGGTCTGCCTGTGCCCGGTGTCTGTGTCCAGGCTCTGTCTGTCTGTGTTCAGGCTGTGGTCACTGAGCCTGAACTTTGTATCTAAAAACCTCTGGTTTTTCTGTTGGCAGCCCCACCTTTCCTCTTCCTCTTCCTGTTGCTCTTCCGAGAGGGGGGAAGGCTGGCTGACTGACCTCACCAGGAACGATCAGCACAACCAGCCTGGCCGCCTGGGCTCTGACAGCCGAGCATGCTGGGGTACAGCGAGGCAGGTTTGGACACAGCGACCCAGGACACGCTGCGGGACACTGACTCTCGACACTCCCCAGGAAAGATCTTCCATGAAGAAGAATACGTAAAGGACAGCAGGCCTCTTCTGTGGGGAGCAGACTCAGCGCTCCAGACTGGGAGGCAGGATGTGAACTGGGAACCCAGTGCCAAGCCCTGTGGGGAGCAGACCCAGCGCTCCAGACTGGGAGGCAGGATGTGAACTGGGAACGGAATTCCTCTGTCCTCTCCGGCCGGCAGTTCCCTGTCTTCTTCTCCCCCTCAGGAGCTCACAGGACACAGGCCAGAGGGAAACAAGGCCGAGAGCCCGGGAGATGTTCACAGTGAGCTCCCAGGCCAGGGCGTGACACTTTGTCTGGGGGGTCTGGACCCCTGCCTGTCTGTCTCACGCTGCGCTCGTCCCAGGCCTCTCCTGTGGTTTCCAGCTGTGTCCCGGGCCTGTTCGGACAGGGGGTGTCCGGCCTACAGGACCTCTCAAACAGACGTTCACTACAGCAGCACGGGCTCCTGGCATTTGCAGTGACTCCTGTTTGTTTTTCCACAGCCTCCTTCCGACACCGGAGCAGCAGGATTGGCGTCTGTATCTGCTGACGGCTGGGATATCCAGGAATTGATTCTGGAGCATACTGTGGAACATCTGGATAGATGATCCATCTTTTCGAGAACAAACTTGCCCACTGGGTTAAAGGTTTCAGCTCCACTTGCTTCACACTAATCCACGCAGACGCACGTTCACTCACAGTGTGACTGCGCTTGTGCTTCTGAGCACAGATTGACAGGGAAACGCCAGAGAGGAACCAGAGCCCAGCGGGTCTGGGAATTCACAAGTGTGGAAATACTCCGCTAACAGTGCAACAAGAAAACACAAACGTCATTGAGGATAATTCTGCTGTATTATTTCCTTACAGTCCCTTCTGACTTGAATCACGCCAGTGGGTTATGGTAAGTTACCAAGACTAAAGAGGTATAATTACTTTTGGGTGCTGTTTGTTCCTCTGCCCACAGGTGAGCCACAGTTGAGGCAGGGCCTCATTCCACTGATGCTGTTCCACTGGGACGTGCCCGAGGGTCCGATGCTGGAGTGGTTTGCCTGCGTGTTGAAAGCACAGGCAGCCCCCCCTGGACAAACACACCGTCCCTGTGCTGCAGCCCGAGGAGCAGCAGCTGTGGGCTTTAAAGAAGCCCTCGAGACCCGAAGTTGTCACAGCTTTGCAATCAGTCCGTCCCAGCCCTCTGATCCCCTGCCTCCTTCTTCCCAGGACGTGAGCTGCACCAGCAGGAGGAGGCGACGAGAGAGATTTGCACCCGGCAAAAAACACACGCGCAGATAATGTCTCTCCCTGGATCAATTAGCTTTTTGTTTTCTCCCACCGAGCGCTGATCGATCAAATCCAGGTCCCTCCAGTGTTTCCTGCGGTTTGAGCATTAATCGCTTTAATCCGGGCTGTTCCGCGCCACTCCACAAGTCTCCTGAGCGCGGGGATGACCTGTCTCAAAGGACAGAAGTGAGGAAGCAGTGGCACAGCTACTGGATTCCCAACTGGAGGGTTGGGGGTTCAAATCCAGGAGAGCCTCCTGCTGCTGTGCCCCTGAGGAAGGTACTTTACACAGAATGCAGTGGTAAACCCAGCTGTCCGAGCGGATGACGTCTCTGGGAGAATGGCTCTGTGTCAGCTATGACAGTAACTGAAGAACAAAGAGGGGCTTTTCCACACAGAAACACACCATGAATAACTGAGGAATCCAGGAATTTAGACCTTAAATATGCTGATCCTGTGCTTGTTTTTAAATCTTTTACTCCACTTGAGACAGGAGAAAAACAAGCTGCGAAGGGCAGTGAACTCTTGCAAAAGCTGACCAGGCTCTCTGAATTCCTCAGAGCTCCTCCGGGCGCCCAGGGCCTGAATATTCAAGATGAAGTACTCGTGCCCTCTCGCCTTTGTCTCTCTGAGAGAGACAAACGAGCGCGCAGGATGAGTCATCCCACACAGCCCCCCCCTGCCGCAGGGAGCCAGCCCTCATTTCCACCCTTCCCAGCAGGAGAGCAGCGCCTCCCAGCACCGCCGCTGGCCTGCAGCCCCGACGCCGGGTCCCACTGCTCAACTGCGATCAGAACACCCAGCCCAAAGCGTGCACGCAGGCCTCCCCCTACACGCCAGCCAGCACCCAGGGAGTCCTCGGGCATCGGCAGGCGGGCATCGGCCGGGACACGCTGCCTGGGCACTGCGGGCTGCTTCCTTCCTGGCCTCCGCTGAGGGCAGCTACAGGCGGCGCAGCTCTGCAGAGCCCCACTGGAGGGGCCAGCCCAGGACCCCCAGAGCTCCGTCAGGGCCAGCCTCAGCAGCGGACCTGAAACCGCGTGCTCGGGAGACTGAGAACAGGACCCGTCTTCCTTTCACCCCCCGAAAGTCTGAAAGTCTGGAACGAGCTTCCCGATCTCACCACAGAAGCCGGGACCCCCGCTTCCTTTGGCACCAAGACCCCTGGATCGATCACCTTGGGTGAGCGGGCCGGATGGGATGCACCCCCTCCCTCGACGTCCTCCGGGGGGCGCTCCCCGAACGTGACCCCGGGAGTTCCCTGTTTCACCACGGCCCTCGCGAGAAACTCAAAATCCCGAGACGGCAGCCTCCCCACGGAGGGGGGTTAGCGCTCCACATTCCATGCCGGATTATTCGGGGGTCCCGTGCTCCGAGCGTCACGAAGACATGATGACCGCTCCTGGCGGCCCAGGGAAGCATCCGGAGGGACCGGGGTCGCCAGAGGTTAACAAGGCCGAGAGCCCGGGAGATGTTCACAGTGAGCTCCCAGGCCAGGGCGTGACACTTTGTCTGGGGGGTCTGGACCTGCCTGTCTGTCTCACGCTGCGCTCGTCCCAGGCCTCTCCTGTGGTTTCCAGCTGTGTCCCGGGCCTGTTCGGACAGGGGGTGTCCGGCCTACAGGACCTCTCAAACAGACGTTCACTACAGCAGCACGGGCTCCTGGCGTTTGCAGTGACTCCTGTTTGTTTTTCCACAGCCTCCTTCCGACACTGGAGCAGCAGGATTGGCGTCTGTATCTGCTGACGGCTGGGATATCCAGGAATTGATTCTGGAGCATACCGTGGAACATCTAGATAGAAGATCCATCTTTTCGAGAACAAACTTGCCCACTGGGTTAAAGGTTTCAGCTCCACTTGCTTCACACTAATCCACGCAGACGCACGTTCACTCACGGTGTGACTGCGCTTGTGCTTCTGAGCACAGATTGACAGGGAAACGCCAGAGAGGAACCAGAGCCCAGCGGGTCTGGGAATTCACAAGTGTGGAAATACTCCGCTAACAGTGCAACAGGAAAACACCACGTCATTGAGGATAATTCTGCTGTATTATTTCCTCACAGTCCCTTCTGACTTGAATCACACCAGTGGGTTATGGTAAGTTACCACGACTAAAGAGGTATAATTACTTTTGGGTGCTGTTTGTTCCTCTGCCCACAGGTGAGCCACAGTTGAGTCAGTGGATTCAGGCAGGGCCTAATTCCACTGATGCTGTTCCACTGGGACGTGCCCGAGGGTCCGATGCTGGAATACAGGACGTCCCTCTGTCCTCTCGGACTGATGCTGTGGGCCACTGTGCTGAGCCGAAGCACTTCAGCAGGTGAATTCCAGCACGTTCCTTCAGATTCCTTCAGATACATCTGTTCTGACCAAACTATGCTATTCTCCTCCCCACATGTCCTTATTCCTTTATTCCTTTGTTTAATGATATCACGTTAGCATGCCCAGAGGGGTAGGACAGCCAGCTGACCTTGGACCCCTAGAGGTTTTTTTTCCTTACTGAGGAGTTTTTGGTTCCTCTCCTCCGTTGTCTTCTGGCCTTTTCTGTTCTGTATTCACAACATGTATGGTCACTTGCTTTGTTAAGCGCCTTGGGGCAACCTTGTGAAAGGCGCTATATAAAAATGAATTGAATTGAGTTGAGGGGGCTCCAGGGGTGCTGGGACGGCCAGCCCGTGCCCCGCTCCTCGGCGTGGACAATCCCGAGTGCCGTGGGCCAGTCGAGAGCCCCTTCGCTGTCCGTCCATAACGAGCGAGGAGGCTCCCCGGACAGACCCAGAATCCAGTGTGAGGTGAGGTGAACTCAGACCCTGACCCACGGAAGCAGACAGGGCCTGAGCCCTGCAGCTGATCCCGAGGCCCGAATCATGAGCTCACAACGAAGGGACCTCAGGACAGCCCCCACTAGCGGCGATGTGCTCCCTTCCTCCGGCTGCACCGGCCCGCTGTCAGCGGCTCGTGAGCCCAGCCCCTCACCCGTCTCTGGGTTCACTCCTGGAGGACGGTGACAGTCCAGCTCCACACCAGACACGAGGTGCGCTCCAACTCAATCAGCTGTTATACAGAGCGAGGCGCCTGGGGAGCACCCTGTTTTTCTCAGGGGACCCCTGGTCTATTCTGCCCACGTGTCCAGGAGGAGGAGGTCACACGAGGCGGAGTCGGGGGGGGAGAGGTACTGCTGACATCAAAGCCTTCTTTCATTTCTTTCGGTCAGACCGAGACCAGACCGTTCCGGCCTGCAGATTTGCAGGGATTTACAAAAAAACAAACGGCTCACAAACAATGAGAAGTGTGTTTGTGTCTAAGCCGGGCTGTGGGGAGACCTGTGACTTGTTGGAGAGCGAGCTGCCCAGAGCTGCACCCGGAAGCACGGAGCTTCATCTGTGTGAACACCAGGAGCCGAGAGGATCTCTCTCAGACGCTACTGGAAAAGCTCAGAAGCTCGCAAGCTCATGGAAAAGTGATCTCAGCTCTAAATAACCACACACCATCTTCAAATTCTCCTCAGAAAGGCTGCTAATGAGAAAAGTCCCTCCTGATCCAGAGAGAAGCCCTGACATGCCTCAGTCTTCCTGCACCCCTCCCACCTCCACACTCGACACACTGCTCTCCGTGCCCTACTCTACCCCTGCACAAGGGTGTGTGAGAGTGGGTGAGAGTGGGTGTGTGAGGGTGTGAGAGAGAGTCTAAACCTGCGCTGGCCAACCCCGATGTACACACAAGACCAGGAACACACAGCCAACACCCAGCTCAGGACAGGCCTCCTTCAGGGTTCAGGGAAATTCACTCTACCCACAACTGAATCAGAGCCCGAGGCGCTTTATCTGCGCCTGATAAGGGCAGGTTCTGTTCCAGCAGGCCAGATAAGGTAGTTGAAAAGCTCGCTCAGACGCGTTAGAAATCCCTCCAGTAAAATCCCACATACTGTATATATATCACTGTATTACACATCAGAGCACTTTTTCATGATGGGAATGTTATTTTCCTTCTCGGATGACAATTACCAGCCAAACCGCTGATGAAACTCTTAAGAGCAGTAATGCTGCATGAGCTATAATTATATAGAAGAACATTTAACTGGCATGTGGAATAATAAGCCGCGCGTTTGTATTTAGTTTTCTAACTCACAACATCCACAACGGGAAATGCACGGGCCCAAGTCCAAGTCCTCCAGCACAGCGAGCGGCAGGGCCTGCCGCAGACGATCACGCAGGGCGCGCCAGTTCCAGCTCTGCCCAGAGGGGCCAGGGAGGGTGAAGCAAGGCCCGCTGCCCAGACCAGGGAGACGCTGGTCACTGGCGCCTGGCGAAGCCGCCTCAGCGCCTGCCCGGGCAGGCTCATGAAGTAGCCAGGCGAGCCGGGCCCCCTGGGTGAGCGAGTGACCGCTCTCTCGGAGAGCGGCCGTGCCGGACAAGAGCACAGGACAGCCGGGAGCCCCTGTCCCTCCTCACCATCAGCCCACACCCTCCTGTCCCCCTCTGCGCACGCGGTGAGCTCTGCTGTCTTTACTTTCTACACTCTCCTGGTAAGAGACTTGAGTAGACACCTTCAAACGAGCTCTATAAGACAGTCTGATTATTATACAAAGGCGCTATATAAGGCGGTCTGATTATTATTCAAAGGCGCTATATAAGACAAAGTCTTATTCTTATTCAAAGGCGCTATATAAAACAAAGTCTTATTCTTATTGAAAGGTGCTATATAAAAGTATTATTATTATTATTCAAAGACACTACAGTGGGTATAGAAAGTCACCACCCGCTTTCAAAATGTGTACCTTTTCGTTGTATGACACTCTGAAAATAAAAACAAATTAAAATAGGCTTGTTCCATTTTTATTAGTAACCCACTTTAGCCAGGTGAAAATAAAATTCTAAAACATTCTGAAAATGAAGTAATTTATGAAAACAGTAACACCCCCCTTATAATTGCATTTGTAAACTTGCTCAGGTATAACCAATCACCTTACAGATCACACAACAAACTAATTGGCTCCCACCTGTGATCAATTGTGGTGATTTTGATTAGCTCAGAATAAAAGCAGCTGTTTGGAAAGGTTTCCACTGTTTGGAAGTGCATTTCAAAGCAAAGAATCCACTATGGGTGGAAAGGTGCTTTCAAAAGAACTTTGAGACAAAGTTGTGGAAAGGCACAAGTCAGGAGATGGTCTAAAAAGATTTCAAAGGCTTGAGGTATCCCATGGAGCACGGCCAAGAGCATCATTCAGAAGTGGAAGGCGTGTGGCACCACCCAGACTTTGCCTAGATCAGGCCGTCCCTCCAAGCTGGATGAGTGAGCAAGAAGGAGGCCGATGGCAACTTCGAAGGAGCTACAGGCCTTTATGACCAAGACTGGTCATTGTGTGCATGTGACACCAATATCGCAAGCGCTCCGCACATCTGGCCTGTATGGGAGGGTGGCAAGAAAAAAAGCCACATCAGGTTGGTTTTGCTAAAAGGCTCTTTAAAGCTGCTGTGGTCAGATGAGACCAAAATCAAACCTTTTGGCCAAAGTGCACAACGGTACGTTTGTCGAAAACCCAATCCGTTCCCATCCGAAGAGCACCACTCCTCCAGTGAAGCACGAGGGGGGGGCAGCATCCTGCCGTGGGGCTGTTTCTCTCCCGCTGGGACTGGGGCACTTGTCAGGACGGAAGGGAAGAAGGGTGTTGCAAAACACAGGCAAATTCCTGAAGAAAACCCTCAGCCAGGAAGTTGAACATGGGAAGATGGTTCACCTGTCAACATGACGATGACCCAGAGCAAGCGTACAGTGGCTGAAGGACAGGAAGGCGAGTGTCCTGGAGTGGCCTAGCCAGAGCCCCGACCTCAATCCCAGTGAGAATCTTGGGAATGACTTGAAGGCAGTCCATCAACGGTCACCACGCGGCTTGACTAAGCCTGAACAACTCTGTAAGGAGGAATGGGCAAATATTCCTCCCTCTAGGTGTGCAAAGTAGGTAGAAATGTATCCAAACAGACTCAAGGCTGTACTTCAAGCAAAAGGTGTTTCCATCCAGTATTAACTCGGGGGCGTGTTCTCTAATCCAACCCAGTTATCCTACTGTTTTTTTTCAGAAATTGTGCTTTCTTTTTTCACTTGGATGTTGCAAGGTACAATGTGTAAATATAACTGGAAAATGATTGTATTTGTCTTTTTGGGCTTTAGGGCAACCAAAGGTGAACATTTTGAAAGGGGTGGTGACTTTCTATGCCCACCGTATAGAAAACAATCATCATTATTATTCAAAGGCACTGTACAAGCGAACTCTCCTTCCCCTGCAGCAGGAAGAGGAACGGAAGTGGACTGAGCTCCAGCCTGGGGACTCGCTGAACAGCCATGACACAGCGCTGGAGCGTGAGGAGACTCCCTGGGTCTGTCTGAGTGCCCAGGGCCCCCGACTGGACACACACACAGCTCCTGCTGCCCAGGGCCCCCGACTGGACACACACACAGCTTCTGCTGCCCAGAGCCCCAGACTGGACACACACACACAGCTCCTGCCGCCCAGAGCCCCAGACTGGACACACACACAGCTCCTGCCGCCCAGCGCCCCAGACTGGACACACACAGAGCTCCTGCTGCCCAGAGCCCCCGACTGGACACACACAGAGCTCCTGCTGCCCAGGGCCCCCGACTGGACACACACAGAGCTCCTGCTGCCCAGGGCCCCCGACTGGACACACACAGAGCTCCTGCTGCCCAGGGCCCCAGACTGGACACACACACAGAGCTCCTGCCGCCCAGAGCCCCAGACTGGACACACACACAGCTCCTGCTGCCCAGAGCCCCAGACTGGACACACACACAGCTCCTGCTGCCCAGGGCCCCAGACTGGGGACACACAGAACTACTCCTGCCGCCCAGAGCCCCAGACTGGACACACGCAGAACTACTCCTGCCGCCCAGAGCCCCAGACTGGACGCACGCAGAACTACTCCTGCCGCCCAGAGCCCCAGACTGGACACACACACAGCTCCTGCTGCCCAGGGCCCCCGACTGGACACACACAGAGCTCCTGTCGCCCAGAGCCCCAGACTGGGGACACACAGAACTACTCCTGCCGCCCAGAGCCCCAGACTGGACACACACACACAGCTACCCCTGCCGCCCAGAGCCCCCGACTGGACACACGCAGAGCTGCTCCTGCTGCCCAGAGCCCCAGACTGGACACACGCAGAGCTACTCCTGCTGCCCAGAGCCCCCGACTGGGGACACACACACAGCTCCTGCTGCCCAGAGCCCAGCTGGCTCGGTGTCCCCTGGCGGGCGGTGAGCCCCCACAGCGCCCCCAGACAAGCGCAGCATCTTCTCCAGCCGCAGCCCCGGCGGCGGGACAGGCAGGGCGCAGCCCGGTCCGCGGTCCGGGACCTGCAGGTGCTGAAATCTGGGATTTTATAACGGAGCGGCCCCAGCCCCGCGTAGCGCCCTCGCAGCACACACGAGTCCCCACAGCGAGGGGGAGGACACTTACCTCGATGTACCCGGCCAGAGCCGGGACCGCGACGCCTAGAAACAGGACCGAAATCACCGGGAATGAGCCCATCGTCGCAGCCGTCGTCCCGCGGTCTCTCCGGGAAAACGAACAAAAAATCCTTTAGGAACCCGAAATACACGCAAGTCCTCAGAGAAAATCTCTCCTCTTCGAAGAAGCCTCCCGGGGCTGCAGTGTGTGCCTTGCGCTGGACCAGTCCGTGTCCGTGTGCGGTCGGAGCCGGTACCTCGCCTGCAGATCCAGCCTGTCGCCTCAGTCGCTGCGCGCCTCTGAGCCGCGGCGCCGCTAGGCGGCGGCTCCTGCTCCCCGGCCGGGCGCGCCCGCCCCCCGGAACTGGCGTCACCGCCCGCCGCCCCGCCCCCGCTGCTGCCGGCCCCGCCCCCGCCCGCTCGCCCGCGCTGGAGGACAGAGGTGGCCGGAGCTGTACAGCTCTGATGGCGATCGCGGCCGCTTGGTGAACTAGTGAGCCCCCGGTGTGTGCTCCTGGCCAGAGACGCGCTGGCTGCTCCGGGGTCTGAATCACGCCTGTGAACCCCGCCTGCCCTGCGCCCTCCGGGGAGAACAGCCCCCTGGCCGATCTTTCCAGCTCCGATGCGCAGCGGGGGTGTGAAGTGGGAAATGACCGGCTGTCTTGTTCCCTGGGTGACTTTGATGTGCTGCACAAGCACTCAGGAGTATGGAGGTACACGGAACACAGAGCCCCCCGAACCGATCCCTTTAAACGATGCCGTGTCCTGTTCCTGTTTCTCAAGTGCAATCCGCTTATCTCAGAAGAACAGGGCGCCTGATACCACAACACACACTGTGGCAATACCACAACACACACTGTGGCAATACCACAACACACACAGAGCAATCTCACAGCACACACTGTGGCAATACCACAACACACACAGAGCAATCTCACAGCACACACTGTGGCAATACCACAACACACACAGAGCAATCTCACAGCACACACTGTGGCAATACCACAACACACACACTAGCAATACCACAACACACACAGAGCAATCTCGCAGCACACACTGTGGCAATACCACAACACACACACTGTGGCAATACCACAACACACACACTGTGGCAATACCACAACACACACTGTGGCAATACCACAACACACACAGAGCAATCTCACAGCACACACTGTGGCAATACCACAACACACACAGAGCAATCTCACAGCACACACTGTGGCAATACCACAGCACACACAGAGCAATCTCACAGCACACACTGTGGCAATACCACAACACACACAGAGCAATCTCACAGCACACACTGTGGCAATACCACAACACACACAGAGCAATCTCACAGCACACACTGTGGCAATACTACAATATTGTGGCAATACTGTGGCAATATTTTCTGGACACTCCACTCAAAGCGCTTTACAGGTAATGGGGATCCCCTCCACCACCACCAATCAGCAGCCCCACCTGGAAGCTGTCATAGAATAAGTGAGGCAAAGAGTAAATGAAAGTCAGGTGAAATCACAGAGGTGATTCCCAGTATCTGTTCTTGTAGCCATTGGTGAAGAGCCACAGCCCTCTTTCCCATAACTGGGTGTGTGCTGTGTATGCTGACACACATTTACGACTGCCGGACAGCCTGAGCCCTGGCTCTGCTGAAATGCGCCCCTGTCACTCTTTACAAATTGATCTTCAGAGTTCCTGGAAGACTTCATTACTGCAGCGCCAGCTGGCTTACTGCAGGCCTAGCGACTAGAGGCTCATTAACTCCCATCTTGCTAATTGCAGGGGGCTGCCAGCCTGCTGTTCACCCAACAGTGCACCCAGAGGAGCCGCGTGGAGCGACTGGGTTGGGGCCGAACCCAGCCACTGGTACCAGTGAGCTGTCTCGGGAAGGACAGGAGCATCATCCCTCCAGTATTGAATACAGTCAGCGAAATCGAGCCTGCAAGCCACAGGAGTTTAATACTGTTTAATACTGACACTCTCTCGCGCGTTTAAAAGGATCCTCTCCCCAAGCCCGAGACCCGTGTTCCTGGGCTCCAGGGTCTTCACCGAGAGAGTGGCGGACAGGAAGACCGCTCCCGGGTCCGAGAGGCGGGACAGATGGAGGTAGGGCTGGGAAAGAGGGGAGAAGGGGAAGAGATGGGAGCAGAGCAGCTCCATTCGTCTTTCTCCCCGGGTCTTCCCTGCAAGGCCAGGCGGAGCAGGCCTGGAGCGCTGAGGGGCTGGAGCAGGGCAGAGCCACAGATTTTATTTCTCTTGTTTGCGTTACATGATTTGCTTTTTAATGTTACTTGTTTGCTTTTTTCATCGTTTGTGATTTGCGATTGGCTCGCTGTATCTTTTGTGACCAATAAGAAAGTGATGTAAATGTAGGGGGCGGTGCATGCGTAGCCGTAGCCTAATTGGCTGTCGTTGTCGTCAGACGCTTTAGAGCTCTCTAGCGCCGCGTTTTTGGTTTATTAGCCGACGTGGCGAAACAAATGCACATATCTACGTTTTTCCGTAGATGGCCAGACCAGTCCCGACACCAGTAAGACACATGAGATGCTACAGGCGTCTTGGGTTTGAGGAGGACAGCCTGGCTTCCCGAGCACAAGCGGCAGTGCGCGCGTTTGCTTGTAGCGGCTGATACACGCTCCACCTGCAGGAGCTGAGCACGCAGAGGAGCTCAGATTTCTCCTGTAAACAATGACACGTTTGGAATGCATGAATAACATTGAGACAATATTGACGGGTAGATGCGGGTGTGCATTTTACAGATAACTATTCATATCACCTCTAAATGCCCTGCAGTATTTGTAAGTGAAAGTATGTATTTGACGCTTTTATTAGCAGATGAATTGGTACGATGATTTGGTTAGCACTGTAATGCGACTATAACAATTCAGTGTTAAGTCTTCTGGGAAGTCACGAATTTCCAAATTAGGTGTCTTTTGGCATTGAAAATAGAATACTAATTTGGGTTTCATACAAGTTCAAAAGCATCAAGAAGGATCAAACAAGATCTTCAGAACTTAATATTTTAATACCTTCGCAGTTTTTATTCTTATGGCGCCTCACTCGATATTATTCTTGTTGCGATCCATTTACTCCCTTGCGTGTCTGCACGTTCTGGTATGTTATGCTCAGGTCCGCTGAATATTTAAAGGCGAGGTAACAGTTCCGTGAAGCTGGCCCCCTACACACATCACAAACGATGAAACCCACCTCAATCGTTACTGCTACGTTTGTGCCGGTTTGTGCCGTTGAAAGTAGCGTTTGTGCTGCTTTCGTTCTCGAGATATAGCGCCTTGTTTTTCCGGTGATCACGGGACCATGCGCGGTGACTTTGACCTCCAGTGACCCGGTCTGCCGAGTTCTGTTACAGTTTAGCTCGAACCCTTAACATTTCAAAGACTATATCCATAAACATAGATGTGAATAATACAAGTTAACCATCTATGACATAAACCTGTGGTTGTAATGCATGTAAAATCACCGTGATGGTGAGATCTATGGTTTTTATTTTCTGATATTTTTTTTCCTTTTCTTTTCCTACCGTGACACGCTGTTGCCAAACGTGTAACTGTGGGATACCATCGGACAAGACCTCCGCAGCATGTCATGATAGGGACCTCATGTATATCGCATGTATATCGCGGCAGTGTATATCACGAATGGCGCCTTGCTTCCATGCCACCCTGGCACCGCTGTCGCAACCAAGGTCTCATATCAGGACAATGATATACCCAGATAGGACGAGTTGCGATAAATGAACTTTGTGTCGCATAATGGGGTCAGCATATCGTGTCAGGGTGTCCTATCGCAACATATGGACTGCATGTCGCGAATGGGAGCGGGGGATTTTGTCCTGGTATGTCATATCGCAATATAGGGGCTTCATGTCGCGACATGAGGGCGGGGCATTTTTGCCGGGGTATTTCATATCGCGATATAGGGCATTTCATGTTGCGACATGTGCCTGACAGTGTTGGTCATATCGCGATATAGAGCATTTCATGTCGCGACATGAGGGCGGGGCATTTTTGTCGGGGTATGTCATATCGCGATATAGGGCATTTCATGTCGCGATATGTGCCTGACAGTTTTGGTCATATCGCGATATAAGGCATTTCATGTCGCGACATAGGGGTGGGGCATTTTATCGGGGCATGTCATATCGCGATATACGGGCTTCATGTCGCGACGTGGGGCGGGGGCGTTTTGTCAGGGTATGTCATATCGCGATATATGGACTTAATATATGGACAGTGATGCCCCAGTCGAAATGGGTATCGCGATGTGATCCTGATGCGCGCACTCCTATCGTGACATGCTATCGGAGTCGTGAACGCGCTTTGGATGCCATGACATTCTTTGTCTGCTATTAAGTTTTGACCTCAGTGCAACTTCTCTTAGATTGATTAGTAATTGGAAACCAATGGATGTGTTACTGTGTATCCAGCGTGCTCATACAGCACACACGGTTAACCGGGGCTACAGTGTTTGGACCAAGAAGAACATCCATCACCTGTGTGTCTACATGCTCTCGGAACTTCCGCTGTGGCAATTTACCCAATCAGAGTGTTGAGTCTCACTCTTCACCCAATCGCCGCCCGAGCTGTTCGGGGGTTTAGCCAATCACGGGTCTGAGAGCTGTTCAAGCCAGCAGCGCCAGGTGGATCGGCTTGTTTACTGTCAATGAGAATCTAGTTTTTTAAAATGCTTTACTTATTTGCAAAATAACAACATCGGATTATTTTTATACGTCTTTATTGATTCACAATGTCCCGTACTCTTCGAAATAAATACATTTTTATTTGCAATATAACTGTCTCCGCTGCTTTCTGTAATGAAAACATGGTATTTGAACAATTTTAATCTTACATTTAAGGTAGGGGAAACACCTTCTGCTTTGTAGTTTAAAAATGAATTGAAATATAAAGTCTATCATCATTATATTAGTATGCCCAACTTTGGTTTTTATTGTTAAATTTTATCGATCTTGAAACTAATACCTAAGAATGTGAATATGGGCTCTCGTGTTGTGCCAGCGGTAATTTGGAAACTGGTGTCTCTTCACCAATGAAAGGAGTACACAAGCAATACATTCTCGAGAACATGGTTAAAAATTAAAAGAAAACACCATACCCAATAAACTAACATAGTAACTCCTCCCTAAATGTTAGACTGTCTATTCGTGTAAAGGCTGCAAAGTCTGGGGTCAACTGATCAAAAGATCTGGTGGTCGTGACTTTGCTGTTTCGTACGTCACAGAATGACGTCACAGCCAGGAAAAGAAGGCGCTATATTGAAATATATTGAAACATCCACCCCACCCGAGCTGACAGACTCGGGAAACAAACTGCCCCCATTGTTTTCATCGCAGTCAGGAGTTCAAGTACCGAGTTTGTTGGTATTTGTAAACTTCCTTGTAGATAGTCACGTGATTACCCGAAAAACAAGGCGCTATATCTCGGAAACGAAAGCAGTACTAACGAATGAGATGGGTTTCATCGTTTGTGCTGTCTGAAGGGGGGAGGGGGCGCAACTTCACGGAGCTCAAGGTAAATCCTGCATGATATTTTAAATACAATATTTCGGACGGATTTTGAATCTTGCGTTTTGCGTGGTGCTCATTGTGTTTTGCAATAAAATATTAACTTCAGAGTACCTCGAAAAACTACTGAACAATCTAAAAGCAGGCATACGAAATACTTCGAACTGTTACAATCAACAGGTAAAAATGAGCTCTTGGAGCTTTTCTTTAGCTAAAGACAAAGTCCTCATCTGAGAGACGTTTGCAAACTAGCTGCCGTTTGAACGGGATTCTGCCGACTCTCTAGACAGCGACGAGATTATCGCCATATTCAGTATTCATTGGTCTAGAAGGCCAGCACCTCACCAGAGGTAGGCACGGATTGTGTGTGTGTTCGCCGTGGAACAGTAGCGTTCAGCAGCCCAGGTACTCGTTGCTCATCCTGTGTGTGTGTGTGAGAGAGAGAGTGTGTATGTACTTTCTTACTACCAGGGCTGCTTAAACGCTGTTTTTAAAGCCAGCAGGCAGAGTCTGCCGCTCAGGTATCGTTTGATCCTGTTGGAAGTAGTAGTGTCAGGTGTTTTGTGTGTCTGTCTTAGTTTGTAATTGTCTTTGCAAGCCTGCGGTCTGGACTCTCTGGTCCAGAAGAGGGGAGGTGCTTTAGAAGTGCAGCTCAATACACTGGTCTGAAGGGCGAGACAGTGTCCCCACCGGAGATCAAGCGGGGAGACGGACTGTCTGGCGATCTGAGGACAGGGAGCAGTACAGCGCGCACTCCGTACCGCCCAGCCGCTGGAGAGAAACACCCGGCCCTTCGAGTTCATCGGTCGTTTCGGGATGCACACTGTGCACACTGTTTCGATCTCGGTAATCTCACTCTACTGTATCCGTGCAGTGGTTCTCATTGCTGCCTTACAGCGCTGGGGCCCTGGGTTCGGGTCCCGGGGTGCTGTCTGTGTCTCCCCGTGTCCGTGGGCGTTTGATCCGTGTTTGTTTCTGAGCGCGCCCTGCGGTGAATTCCTGTCCGTCTTGTGCCTGGGATAGGCTCAGGGCTGGAGACAGCAGTGGGGAAATGGATGAATGGAGCACACGGAGTTAAACACCTTTAACAGGGGGCACGTGTTCATTCCCCTTTCTGTTTCTGCATTTCAAGCAGACAGCCTGAATGAACATCGCTTCGCCCTGCCGGCTCCCAGCCTGTCTGTTAGACTAACGAGGCTCGTTACAGCAGATGAGAGGAGCATCAATTCGTGTACCAGACGTCACCCGGGACGGGCGCCGAGACAGACCTGTCCCCCTTGATCGCTGCGGTGGCGAGGGCCGGACCGCCGGAGACGCGCAAGCGCGCCGGTCTGACAGATTGCTGACCCTCTTTACCAGACGCGTGTGGGAGGGACTGATTATATCTGTCCGAGTTAACGAGCTCGGCTGCGATCTGTGTCATTCGACACGCTAGTGGGAGGAAGTATAGTTTTTAATGCCAGAAAAACGTGAAAAATCGTTTTTTTCCCCCTCGTCTCCACGCAAAAGCAGTGTCGCACAGAAGGAGCGTGTCAGTACACCTCCAGCTATGCCGATATCTAAATGGAAATAAACAAATTATGTTGCTCATGCTGTCGTGTTATTCTACACCTCGTGGGTCTTTTAAAAGTTTTTCATGCAGTTGTCTGAGGCGCCGGCTCCTCGCTGGCGGCCCTCGGAGTCTCTGCGGGGACTCGCCGGCGGATTGCAGCCGTCCTGGAGGAAGGGAGAAGCTTCCCAGCCTTTCCCACCTGTTCTCCTGGGAATCCAGGGCCCGAGGAGACACTGCTGTCGCTGCTGTTGTGTCCGTATTCCCCGGGGCAGAACTGTGAACTGTGACGGCAGGTCAATAAGAGGATCACATGGCTCTTCACACAACTCCTGAGCAGCAGGATCTCTTCTGCGGCGGGTGGCCGCAGGTCTGACAGATGCCCTGGGCTGGGGTCAGGACGAGCCGGGCCTGGTGTTTCTGTGCTCATTGCTTTCCTGCGGCTACGGACTGGACAGGACCGGTGGCTCCTCTCTGATCACAGCAGGTTTCTGATTTGAGAACGGAAAAGCGTCCCTTCGCAGGGGTGGTGTCCGTGGCAGAGTCTCGTGATTTGATCTCCTGACGCAGGAAGAGGAAAAAACAAGCTGAGCTCCAGCTTTGTCTCAGGAGTGTCTGAGAGCTCCTCTCTCTGCGATACTCACTGCTGGAAGAGCTGTGTCATAGTCGAGGGGCTTCACTCCCCTGCGAGAGCAGCCCGAGAGAGGGGTGTTTCTGGTGAGTTATTCATCACTCCTAGGAAACGGAAACGAGGGAAAGACTCGTTTGGTTTGTGGCCGCAGTCTTAGTAATCCCGACAATTCCCAGGTGTGCTCCTTAGGGGATCACCCGGAGACAGACAGAGCTCTGGGAAGACGCCTGCGCTGCCCCTGGTGCTGCCGTGGGCCTGGCGCAGCAGGGTCAGGGGTCAGGATGGGGCCGGAGCAGCTCCGAGAGAGGCTCCCTCTGCTTTGTGCTGCCTCCCCTTTCCCCAGGAGGAAGGAGCTCAGGCCTCCAGCCTGCTGGATCTGCTGGCTTTAGAAGAGCATACAGACAGAGGAGCACAGCACACTGATACCGAGCCTGCCCACAGACACTGGACACAGGCTGACCTGGCTGACCAGAGAGGACTGGCTCAGTGACCACAGCCTGGACACATAGACTGGACACAGATAAACCTGGCTGTCATGAGTGGACAGTCTCAGTGACAGTGTGGACACAGAGACTGGACACAGGCTGACCTGGCTGACCAGAGAGGAGAGGCTCAGTGACCACAGCCTGGACACAGGCTGACCTGGCTGACCAGAGAGGACCGGCTCAGTGACCACAGCCTGGACACAGAGACTGGACACAGATAAACCTGGCTGTCATGAGTGGACAGTCTCAGTGACAGTGTGGACACAGAGACTGGACACAGGCTGACCTGGCTGACCAGAGAGGAGAGGCTTAGTGACCACAGCCTGGACACAGGCTGACCTGGCTGACCAGAGAGGACCGGCTCAGTGACCACAGCCTGGACACAGAGACTGGACACAGATAAACCTGGCTGTCATGAGTGGACAGTCTCAGTGACAGTGTGGACACAGAGACTGGACACAGGCAGACCTGGCCGTCCAGAGAGGACAGGCACAGATATGAAAACCTCTTCACATCTGAGAGATATGTAAGATCAGCATTTCTCTCTCGGTAAGAGTAATCCGTCTTTCATTTCGAGCGACGGTCATGCAATTTATTAAACTGCCCATGTGAACGATTGTCTTGCAGAGGGCTGTCGAGCAGTGACTCATGCAGAAGGACTGAGAGCTGGTCGATAAATAGGGACACCGCCAATTCACCTGCGTCCTGGCGGGGAGAAACACCACTGAGACCACGTGGATAGAAAATGAGGAATGTATTTTATTTAAACAAGATGCATTAGCAAGCATTAGCGCTCATTAATGCCTCAAACGTGGAGCGCGAACGCACTAGTCTGCAGATGCTGGACTCGGGCCGCACAGCCGGGGCTGCAATACCGCGGCCGGCCACCAGGCGCCACACGCACGCACACGCACGCAGGTCGCTCGGCGAGCCGCCGCCGAATTCTGATTGGCTCGCCTGCGACTGGCTCTATTTTTCCATTGGTCGGCGTGGAAACGCCGGGGGACAGCGATTGGTCGACTCGCTACGCAGACATTTTGAAACACTTTTCCTTTGTTACAGAATGTCTACAGTTAAAAAGCATGAACAGCAGTGTAACACGTGTAAAAAGATGGAAGTGTGGTTTCTCCGAAAAATAAAATGCCGCCCGTGTTGAACCTGGCGACAGGTGCTGTACGCCACGACGGCGAGAGGTGAACAATTGGGCAGACGCGGGCTCCACCAATCGCGGCCCGGGCCTGGCCGTGTTGCTAGGCAGATTATGTTAATATATGCAATGCGGCCATCTCTGCAGCTACCATTCTGAGGTAAGAACGACTTGACCATTTTCAGTAAAATCTAAAAAATTACAGAACATCTTCGAGCCCAGGACGAGGTTCCGCCGCCAGGTGACCTAATTGTAAGTATGTGTTGGGGCTTCGCGACCGGCCGGCGGTTTTTTAACCCGGGGAGGAAAAGAGTATTTTGTTGGGTCTCTTCGGAAGGCGGCTGTTGTTGTTTAGTCCCACCCAACATGGAGAGGCCCCTTCCCCGCTCGGCGGCGGCAGCGGCGCTGGGCGCAACCAGGGCGGCGGGCGGGAGGGTCCCGCCGCCGGCTCCGGGCCCGGGTGGAGGCGGCCCGAGCGGGGGGGCCCGGTACCGGTACCGGCCCGGTACCGCCTGCCGCGAGGCCGGCTCGCGCCGCTCCTCGAGCTCGAGAGCGAGAGCGAGACGGAGCGCGCGAGCTGGAGCGCGAGCCAGCCGTGTGGTACGGTCCGGCCGGGACGCGGAACCTGCAGGGTCACGGCGGGGGGAGAGCGGGGGGCGGAGGGGACCCCCGGTTTTGGTTTGGCCTCCCGAAAAAGCGCAGGGGGTTTCCCGGCCGGCTGCGGCGGTAGCGCCGTCCGCCGTGTTTCGTGTTTCTGACGGCGCTTCCTCCGCGGCCGGGCCGCCCGTCTGCCTCCCCGCTCCCCCCCCTCCCCGCGGCGCTGTGAGACGGCCCGGCCCGCCGGCGGGTTCGGGTTCGGCCCGGCCGGGATGTGCCCGCCTCCTGCCTCCCCCTCGGAGCCCGGGCCCGCGTGTTTACCCTGCGGCTCACACACAAAGCGACACCAGGACCGGCGCTTTTCTTGACGTGCTCTAGATGCAGGTGCGCTGCAGGAGGACGGTGCTGTCAGGAGCGGGTGTTACACTCCTGGTCCAGTCTGAACCACGGCCTCTCCCCACAGTGGCCTCCCACCTGCGGCCGCGTGTCACTCACCTGAGCCCCCCTGTGCCCCCCTGCGGCCCCGTGTCACTCACCTGAGCCCCCCTGTGCCCCCCTGCGGCCCCGTGTCACTCGCCTGAGCCCCCCTGTGCCCACCTGTGGCCCTGTGTCACACACCTGAGCCCCCCTGTGCCCCCCTGCGGCCCTGTGTCACTCACCTGTGCCCCCCTGCGGCCCTGTGTCACTCGCCTGAGCCCCCCTGTGCCCACCTGCGGCCCTGTGTCACTCGCCTGAGCCCCCCTGCGGCCCCGTGTCACTCACCTGAGCCCCCCTGTGCCCACCTGCGGCCCTGTGTCACTCGCCTGAGCCCACCTGTGCCCCCCTGCGGCCCCGTGTCACTCACCTGAGCCCCCCTGCGGCCCCCTGCGGCCCTGTGTCACTCGCCTGAGCCCCCCTGCGGCCCTGTGTCACTCACCTGAGCCCACCTGTGCCCCCCTGCGGCCCCGTGTCACTCACCTGAACCCCCCTGTGCCCACCTGTGGCCCTGTGTCACACACCTGAGCCCCCCTGTGCCCACCTGCGGCCCTGTGTCACTCGCCTGAGCCCACCTGCGGCCCCGTGTCACTCACCTGAGCCCACCTGTGCCCCCCTGCGGCCCCGTGTCACTCACCTGAGCCCCCCTGTACCCCCCTGCGGCCCCGTGTCACTCACCTGAGCCCCCCTGTGCTGGGCAGGGCTCCTGAGAGCCAGCCGCCAGGTCCCCGCTCTGCTCCAAGAGACGGGCAGTGGGCGCGGGTGTGTGGCAGGCGAGCCCTGGTACTGACCAGTACTGACCAGTACTGACTGGGCAAGTCCTCCGAATCACCGGGCCCTGCTGTATCGGTGTTGACGTGGAGTTTCCACAGCGCTGCTAGCTCCAGGGGGCGGTGGGTCGGGCATCATCACTGTATGCACCCTCTGGAAGGGGTGGACAGATTCTTCCTGGGACGCTCTGTGTCAAACCCCGTACCCTGAAGTGTGCCACAGCTCTGCCACGTCGGAACCGGCAGCTGAGTGTCTTCCTGGCTCCCGCGCAGGTGACCCGGAGTGTCTGTGCTCTGCGCTGCTGGCTCCAGCCCGGCCCGGCCCGTCTCCTGCGGTCTGCGCGGCTCGCTCATGTGACAGGTGAGACCGGCGGCGTAATTCAGACCTCTGTCCACTGGGGACAGGGAGGAGGAGGAGGAGGAGGAGGAGGCACGGAGCCTTTCTCGCAGCGCTCTGAAACCGAGGCGTCCTCTCGGACAGTTTCTCACAAGCGTCTGCTTGTTCGTGTTTGTGTCCCTTTTCCCTTTCTGCCAGCAGCTCTACCTCCCTGCAGCTCCCAGCTGGCCGCTCACTGGAGCCCAGCAGTGAGAGCCTGGCCAGTACCTGGAGGGGAGGTGTCAGTGGGGCCAGCAGGGGGCGCTCACCCTGGGGTCTGTGTGGGTCCTAATGCCCCAGTACAGTGACGGATGAGATGTAAAATCGAGGTCCTGACTCTCTGAGGTCATTAACAATCCCGGGGTGTCTCTCGAGAAGAGTAGGGGTGTTACCCCAGCGTCCTGGCCAAATGTCCCCCTGGTCTTTACCCATCATGGCCTCCTAATAACCCCCGTCTCTGAACTGGCCTCATCACTCTGCTCTCCTCCCCACTGAGAGCTGGTGTGTGGGGAGAGGGCTGGAGCATCATCCAGGTGGGGGTACACACTGGTGGGGGTGGAGGGGATCCCCATGACCTGAAAAGAGCTCTGAGTGGAGGTCCAGAGAAGCGCTACAGAAGTGTAAGGGATGATGATGATGATGATGATGTTTTATTATTAATTTTCTCCACTGAAGCCCACGTGTCTGTGGGAGAGTGCAGACCCCCTGCAGGGGTGCTCCTTTCTGCACTGGCAAGAGGCTCGGACCCGCAGCCGACATCGGCTGGAGGGCTCCCCAGTCCTGACCCGGCTGCAGCGCGGCGCTCCCAGAGCCAGGGAGGCGTGATGAAACGCGGGGTGTCGGGGTGTCCAGGCCAGCCCGCACCCCCGCACTGACTGCCCCCCTCTCCTGTGTTGTCAGGGTGCCCCGCCCCCGCCCCCAGGACCCTCCCATGACCCCCCGGCGGCGGTGTGAGCCGGCAGAGGGAGCAGTACCGCTGTGACAGCCCGCGGGGGAGTCGCCATGGAGACCAAGCAGGAGCCCCCCCACGTGTGGAGCCAGGCCCCCGACGGCGAGCCTGGCAACGGCACTCAGGTGCGTGTGCGCGCGGGCGCCGCCGGTCCTCCGGCTCAGGAGCGCCCCCTGCCGTGTTTCCGCCCGCGGCCCGGCGGTGCGCGTGACGCTCTCCCTGTGCCGCGCAGGTGCACTTCGAGGGCGCGGCCGTGGCTCAGATCGTGTACAGCGGCGAGCAGCAGGACCGGCCGCAGCAGCAGGTGGTCTACACCGCCGACGGCAGCTCCTACACCTCTGTGGAGCCGGCTGAGCACACGCTGGTCTACATACACCCCGCCGACGGCACACAGGTGAGACTCGGAGCAGAAACAGGGGAGGGACAGGGGAGACTCTGAGCAGAGACAGGAGAGACAGGTGAGACTCGGAGCAGAGACAGGGGAGGGACAGGGGAGACTCTGAGCAGAGACAGGGGAGGGACAGGGGAGACTCGGAGCAGAGACAGGGGAGGGACAGGGGAGACTCGGAGCAGAGACAGGGGAGGGACAGGGGAGACTCTGAGCAGAGACATGGGAGGCTCGGAGCAGAGACAGGAGGGACAGGGGAGACTCTGAGCAGAGATGGGGGAGACTCTGAGCAGAGATGGGGGAGACACTGAGCAGAGACAGGGGAGACTCTGAGCAGAGACATGGGAGGCTCGGAGCAGAGACAGGAGGGACAGGGGAGACTCTGAGCAGAGATGGGGGAGACACTGAGCAGAGACAGGGGAGGGACAGGTGAGACTCGGAGCAGAGACAGGAGAGACGGGGGAGACTCTGAGCAGAGACAGGGGAGGGACAGGTGAGACTCGGAGCAGAGACAGGAGAGACGGGGGAGACTCTGAGCAGAGACAGGGGAGGGACAGGTGAGATTCGGAGCAGAGACAGGAGAGACAGGGGAGACTCGGAGCAGAGCCGGGGCAGGGATCTTAGCTGAGAGTGACCCTGACTGTTAGAGATGGTGCAGTACTGGTTTGAGTCAGGAAGGAGAGGTAACGTTGGCCAGAGACAGGTGCCGTTTCTCCCTGGTGTCTCCAGCTCTCTCTCTTCCTGCCTGCAGACCGTGTTCGCCGATCAGCCGCAGGTGGCCTACATACAGCAGGATGGCACTACGCAGCAGGTGAGGCTGGGAGGGGTCAGGGGCAGCAGGTGAGGCCGGGAGGGGTCAGGGGGCAGCAGGTGAGGCCGGGAGGGGTCAGGGGGCAGCAGGTGAGGC
Source organism: Lepisosteus oculatus (assembly GCF_040954835.1). Classification (NCBI taxonomy): domain Eukaryota; kingdom Metazoa; phylum Chordata; class Actinopteri; order Semionotiformes; family Lepisosteidae; genus Lepisosteus; species Lepisosteus oculatus. The sequence continues at coordinate 15,689,898 of NC_090718.1, forward strand.
CGTGAGGGGTCAGGGGCCAGCAGGTGAGGCCGGGAGGGGTCAGGGGCCAGCAGGTGAGGCCGGGAGGGGTCAGGGGCCAGCAGGTGGGTGACCTGGTGTGTTCTGCACAGCGTGGGGGGGCACCAGGGTTTGTGGCTGAGCTTGTGGGACACTGGCTGCGTGCCCGAGTTAGCAGAGGGTCAGAGCTGGGGCCAGGCCAGGGAGTCCTGACCTCCTCTCACCCCTCGGTCCTCGTTCCCCTGCAGGTGACAGTGCTGCTGCCCAGCGGCCAGAACATGAACGCAGCCAATCTGCACGTGCTCAGCAACGTGGCCGAGACGCCCCAGGCCATCCTGGAGCCCGTGCCTCAGGTGAGTGCGTTTGTGGGCCTTTTTTACTTTCAACAAGGGTCTTCTTTTCACAGTATCTTCTCCCGCTCCTCCGAGACGCTGAGGCGATGGCTGGACAGCAGGGGCCTGTCCCCTGGGGGCACCCCGCTGCTGGCTGAGGCGGAGTCCGGTCAGCGTCCTCTGGGACTGCGCGGCTTTTTTCTGTGTTGCACTGATTGTACTTCAGCGAACGGCCAATTGCGCTGGACGTGTGTGTTGTATTACGCCTATTGTACTGCGTGTTGCTAGGTGTCTTTCCTTGTAACAAGTGTTTTCGACAGAGCGTTTATTCTGTGTTTGTCCCACAGGGTGCGCTGTCCGTGTCCAACGCCTTGCCCTCCATGGCCGGAGTCGGGGGCTCCTCCTCAAGCCCCCTGGGGCCTCTGGGGGCCACAGACTCGGCCCTGGACTCGGAGGGAGAGGAGGAAGAGGACGAGGAGGAAGGGGACGACTCGGACCTGGACGACTGGGAGCCTGGCCCCCCGCGACCTTTCACCCCGCACGACCTCTGTGAGTGTGTCGGGGGCAGTAGGATAGAGAGCAGTGACCAGTACAGAGCACACAGGAGAATGTGAGCCTGATGGAGAGCTCTCCCACTCTCTGATCTCTCTCTTCCCTCTCTCTCTCCTGCGCCCTGCAGGGTGTGAAGAGTGCAACAACGCCCACCCCTCGGTGTGTCTGAAGCACGGCCCCCTGCACCCCATCCCCAACCGGCCCGTCCTGTCCAAGGCCCGGGCCAGCCTGCCCCTGGTCCTGTACGTCGACCGCTACCTGGGGGGCGTCTACTCCAAGCGCCGCATCCCCAAGCGCACGCAGTTCGGGCCGGTGGAGGGGCCCCTGGTGCGGCAGAGCGAGCTGGCCGACAGCTACATCCACCTCAAGGCAAGAGGCAGCAAGGCCGCGCGCACAGACTCGCTCGCACACTCCCGCTCTCAGACACGCTCGCACGCTCTCGCCCCCAGTGCACAGACACGCTCGCACTCTCTCCCCCGGTGCACAGACTCGCTCGCACACTCCCGCCCTCAGACACGCTCGCACGCTCCCGCTCCCGGTGCACAGACTCGCTCGCACACTCCCGCCCTCAGACACGCTCGCACACTCTCGTCCCCAGTGCACAGACTCGCTCACACGCTCTCGTCCCCGGTGCACAGACACGCTCGCACACTCGCGTCCCCAGTGCACAGACACACTCGCACGCTCTCGTCCCCGGTGCACAGACACGCTCGCACGCTCTCTCTCCCAGTGCACAGACTCGCTCGCACGCTCTCGCCCCCAGTGCACAGACACGCTCGCACGCTCTCGTCCCCGGTGCACAGACACGCTCGCACGCTCTCTCTCCCGGTGCACAGACACGCTCGCACGCTCTCTCTCCCGGTGCACAGACACGCTCGCACGCTCTCTCTCCCGGTGCACAGACACGCTCGCACGCTCTCTCTCCCGGTGCACAGACACGCTCGCACGCTCTCTCTCCCGGTGCACAGACACGCTCGCACGCTCTCTCTCCCGGTGCACAGACACGCTCGCACGCTCTCTCTCCCGGTGCACAGACACGCTCGCACGCTCTCTCTCCCGGTGCACAGACACGCTTGCAGATGCAGTCCCACACAGAGAATAGTGAACTGAAGTACAGAGATGCCCACAGAGATTGAGGACGTTGCTGGAGGTCATTCAACACCACGTCTGGGAGGGGGTTTTGTTGTTTGCTAATGCTGTGAGCTGCCACTGGCGGCAGCACTCCTTCAGTCCATAGTCCCACAGAGAGAAGATAAATCTTTCCTGCTCCCCTGCGGAGCACGGTTCTCGGTGCAGGCTGTGGGTGGCCTGAGCTCAGCCTGTCTAACAGCGCCACACGCCTCACGACACACAGTACCTCTCAGACGGAGCTTGGGCATCCCGATTTCCAGGTGTGATTGACCACAGAACGCCAGGGGTAAAACAGGCTGGGCAGAAGGTGCATGCGACTGCCTGCCGTAATAACGCACTGCCCCGCGTTGCGCTGACTCTCGTAGTCCGTCAGACCCAGGGCTGCTCGTCCTTCGATCTGCTCCGCTGCACAGTTTGGCCACAACCGGCTCCTTAAACGCTTCGTCAAAGATGAGCGGGAGCCGCGCGGCAGGGCCCTGAGCCTGTCTGCTCCGCAGGTCTGCAGGCTGGAGGCCGGCAAGGAGGGCGAGGCTGGGGAGGACCTGTGGCTGGACCTGTCCGACGAGGAGCGCTGCAACTGGATGATGTTTGTCCGTCCCGCCCAGAACCACCTGGAGCAGAACCTGGTGGCCTACCAGTATGGCAAAGACATCTACTACACCACCATCAAGAACATCGAGCCTAAGCAGGAGCTCAAGGTGGGTCCCCAGCGTGGCGCGGCTCGGTCCCGCGCGTGCGTGCGGGAGTTTTGCTGTGGCAGGGAGGATTCGTTTGCAGGGGTGCGTCCCAGCCGGGGACCACAGCCACACCCACAGGAAACAAAAACAAAACAAATCGAAGATGTGCAATAACCACAAAAAGACAGCAGTAATCTGAGGCCGTGCCCGTTGGGCAATTCGCTCAATATTCCTCGAGCTCTCCTCCCTGAGTCACTGCTACTGGCTGCCTAAACATTTCCCAGCGCCCCTTGCCACAGGTTTGGGCCACACACCATTGTCAGTGTAGCAGCATCAAGCATACATTAGCAATCTAGACTAAACACAGCATAACAGAAACATAATGCACACAAATGTGTCACATCCGTACTCCCAGATTCCCACCGCCAGCTCCACAGGCATGTCTGGGGCCTACTAAAGCGCAGGCGCTTTCCCTGCCGGGGGTCCTTGGGGGACACACCAGGAGCTAGGCCCAAAAGGATTGAGATTATATTGGCAAGGAAGAGACACGGAGAATCCAGACTACCCCAGGAGCACAGTACACACTAGAAAGACTGCTGTGGATCCATCTTTCTTTAATGAGCCCAATCCACAACGGAAATCCTCGCAGGTCATCGCTGTCTCTTTCCGAGCCCTCAAGCCCGGACTGGAGCTGGGCCTGTTGATGTTAGAGCAGTCTGGAGAGTCTAGGATTCGGATCCAGCTGACGCACAACCGGCACGCAGTGCCCCGCCCACTGCACCTGAGGAGTGTCCCAGTTCAGCATGGGGCCAATCGGACGATCCCCTCTCTGCCTGTGGAATTCCACAGGCGTCTCGTCAAGCAGGCCGGCAGGTGTGTCCAGTTACTGTGGGCTTTAACCAAGCCTCAGCTGGGGCTGCCACAGTGTCAGACTCGCACTCCTGCAGAGACAGGCAAGGCAAGCAGAGCAGAGGTGAAGCTCTGTTTATCAAGGGTGTCAAGCTCTGGAGCCGCAGCTTGAGGAAACAAGAGCCTCTTGTCTGTGTCAGATGACATTTCAAACCTTTCACAGATGTCGTGTCAGGCTAGTGTGTCCTGTACACCACCAAATGTAGATGTTGATGGGCAGTTCTATTTTGCTCTACGTAGCGTGCAGGTGTACTGTTCTCTTGTGTTGTGTGATGCTTGTGAACCAGTTATGATGGTGTGCTTTCTAGTGTCTTCCCGAGTGCTGGGCAGCCTTGTGAAGCCCTGTTTGTCTTGTCTTGCCCTCGGCCTCTAGGTGTGGTACGCTGCCTCGTACGCCGAGTTCGTGAACCAGAAGATTCATGATGTCACGGAGGAGGAGAGGAAAGGTGGATCTTCATTCTTTATCAAGCAGTTTGAACGTCTGTCTTCAGTTTTTTTAGTTTTTTAGTTTTTAGTTCAGCTTTGGCAGCTTTTTTTGACCTACCTGTTTAAGATGGAGTAGCCAGTTTTTTTTTTCCCCCCCTGTATCAGTCTTGCACAGGGTGTCGGGTGCAGTGATTAGCACTGCTGCCTTGTGGCGATTGGACACTGGGTTCAATTCCCGGGGTGCTGTCTGCGTGGAGTTCGTATGTCCCTCCCCCACAGCCCCGGACCGGAGGAGCTGTGCTGATTGGGGGAGAGGTGTCCCTCCCCCACAGCCCCGGACCGGAGGAGCTGTGCTGATTGGGGGAGAGGTGTCCCTCCCCCACAGCCCCGGACCGGAGGAGCTGTGCTGATTGGGGGAGAGGTGTCCCTCCCCCACAGGTGTGTCCCTTGCTGACAGCACTGTGAGACTGTGAGCCTGCAGGTACCTGGGAGGCCACAGGGGGGCGCCATGTTGCTGAGAGAGCCCTTGCCATTAGCCCACCGTGTGTCTCTGGATAATCCTGGTCACACACCAGCTGGGCTCGAACCCTTGATCATAGCTTGCCTGTTCCTCTTGCATCAACTAGGAGGCCACTCCTATCCACAGTTCAGATTTATAGTTCTGATCGTTTCCCGGACCTGACCGGCTCTCGGCTTGCCGTGTTGGTGTCATTAACTTGAGGTGGTCTTGGAATCGCCGTGTTAAATATCAACGCAGCACCGGCGTCTCGTCTCAGCCCATTCTGTTGTGGGACTGTAATAGAGTAGGCTACTGAAATGTTTTGTCAGTTATGGAAGCCTTAACTGTATTTTAATTAAAATATATCAAAAACCAGCAAAATCCTAAATACATTAGTTACAAAATAGTGCTTTTGTTGCACGTTGTGTGGTAGGTGATGGCTTACTGATTAACAATCTGTTTTGTAAGCAGTTTGGGTATTTCTCAGGGTGTTAATAGCTGGACTCGATGTTCCTTCACTGGCCTTTTTAACTTAAAGAGGTGGTCGGAATAAGACTTGGGAGTTTAAAATAGCGCAATCTCAAACATGTTTAAACTCAGTCTGAGAGTCTTGACACTGTGAAGTGTTCGATGAGCATTGCCCTCGGGTTCTTGGGAGACTCGACGCAGGATGCGTGTCTTACTCCTCCTGACTTAGCGGTGACTTTTGGGACTGTATTGGTTTGTTTTCCCCAGTGAATCCTTTTTCTCTGCTCTTTGCTGTGAGAGACTCTGGCCCTGTGGGCGGGTCTGCAAGCCTCTCGCGGAGCCTGTAGCTCAGGCCGGCTCCTCAGCCCAGCGGGTCGAGCGGTGTCCATAGGGGCCGAGCAGCGGCGGTCCTGTCCGCTGGGCTCTCCTGGGGGCCTGGACTCTCGGCTCCCGCTCCGAGCTCTTCAGCAGGTTCAAGGAGACGGCTCTTTAGGGTTCTCTGATGCTCGGCCAGCGCGGGGCAGCCGTTCCGCGGTTTCTGTGATGGGGCTGGTCTCCTCTCTCGAGGTGCGGACCGGCGACGAGAGCTCTGCCCCCCAGCGAGGGGGCGGGGTCTCGTCCGCATCAGACCCGTTGTGGTTGTCGTCCGCTCGGCGCCCTCGGCGAACCGATGGCCTGTGTGTTTGTGTGCAGTGCTGCGGGAGCAGGAGAAGAACTGGCCCTGCTACGAGTGCAACCGGCGGTTCATGAGCTCGGAGCAGCTGCAGCAGCATCTCAACATGCACGACGACAAGCTGGACTTCCTCAGCAGGTGACCGCCAGAGGCCCGCTGGGGGGGTGTGTGTGTGTGTGTGCCCTGGCCCGCTGGGGGGGGAGTGTGTGTGTGTGTGCCCTGGCCCGCTCTGGCCCGCTGGGGGGGGAGTGTGTGTGTGTGTGCCCTGGCCCGCTGGGGGGGGAGTGTGTGTGTGTGTGCCCTGGCCCGCTGGGGGGGGAGTGTGTGTGTGTGTGCCCTGGCCCGCTGGGGGGGGAGTGTGTGTGTGTGTGCCCTGGCCCGCTCTGGCCCGCTGGGGGGGGAGTGTGTGTGTGTGTGTGTGTGTGTGTGTGTGTGCCCTGGCCCGCTGGGGGGGGAGTGTGTGTGTGTGTGCCCTGGCCCGCTGGGGGGGGAGTGTGTGTGTGTGTGCCCTGGCCCGCTCTGGCCCGCTGGGGGGGGAGTGTGTGTGTGTGTGCGCGCGCTCTGGCCCGCTGGGGGGTGTGTGTGTGTGTGTGCGCGCTCTTGCGCAGCACAGACCCCGAGCGCCCGCGCGCAGCCGGCTCTCTGACCGAACGCTCTCCTTCTCCCTCCTGTCCAGGGCGAAGGGGCGCAACCGGGGCCGTGGCAGGAGGCGCTTCGGGCCGGGCCGGAGGCCGGGGCGGCCCCCCAAGTTCATGCGCCTGGACACCCCCGCGGAGAGCAGCGAGGACCGCGCGCAGGTGAGCGCCCCCGCTGCCTGGGGTCCCGCCTCTGACAATGACCAATTCCAGCCCCTGCTGCTCAGAAACGTCCTGGGCTGCTGCTGAAAAGGGGCAGCTGGGAAGCTTAAGATTTGGGACCCACTTTGTAGAAGTCAGACATGCAGGAGATCTTGGAAAGGAGATGAAGCAAAACCGTCGGCTTGTTTTCTACAGCTGCTCTAAGTCAATTAAACCACCAGACTGCCTGTAGCTTCGTTTCGAACCCTGGCTGAGCCTGCTGGAGCCCCTGTGTCTCGGTGGTGAAGGGCTTTGTGTTCTCTGCTTGCAGGAGCTGCTGGGCTTCCCCGGCAAGGTGCAGTTTGGGGAGGGGTCCGAGGGGACTCTGAACGGGCTGAAGGCCGCGGAGCCCGGAGGCCCAGGAGCAGACGCCGAGCCCTCCGCCCAGGCCGAGCCCCAGACCGTCCCCAACGAGCCCACCCCCGAGCCACCCGGCGCCGACCCCCCCGAGCCCCTGAAGGACGACGGGGACCAGGGCAGTCCCGCTGACCCCCACCTGACCCCCGAAGACATGCGCCGCGCTAAGAGGATACGGGTACGCTGCCCCCTGCTGGCCAGGCAGGCACAGGGCCCATAGCGCCGAGCCAGGCCTTCCCCAGCAGCTGTTCTGGCTGTGGGAGCAGACGATTCTCTGTCCGGATGCGTCCGAGAGAAACTGTGAAATTGAAGAGCAATGTAAACCAGATCTTGCCTGAGCGAGGGCTTACTGTGGTGTGGGTCTGTGTTGTGTGCCCGTGTCTCCGGCACCCAGTGCTCTTTGCTGCTTTGACCCCTGTGTCTGTCTCTTTCTCTCTCTCTGCCTCCTGAAGATGGATTTACAGGTAGGCTCCATCTGATTACCGCCTTTTAAGTCTCGAATTTTAAAGGCATAGAAATGATTTTAAAAAAAAAACTTGAAAGGGAATCAGTGAGAGGAGCGATCTCCATGAAATCATTTGGCATCTCGAGTTGTCTTATTCTCCTCTCTCTCTCTCCTGCAGAACGCCGCTCTGCAGCACCTCTTCATCCGGAAGACCTTCCGGCCCTTCAAGTGCTCTCAGTGCGGGAAGGCCTTCCGGGAGAAGGACAAGCTGGACCAGCACCTGCGTTTCCACGGGCGGGACGGCAGCTGCCCGCTCACCTGCCACGTCTGCAACAAGGGCTTCCTCAGCAGCGCCGCCCTGGAGGGCCACATGCGCCTGCACTCCGACCAGAAGACCTACTCCTGCCTCTTCTGCCCCGAGTCCTTCGACCGCCTGGACCTGCTCAAGGAGCACGTGGGCGTCCACCTGAGCGACGGTTGCTTCACCTGCCCCTCCTGCAAGAAGCGCTTCAGCGACTTCATCCAGGTGAGAGAGTGTGCAGGTGTGCCTGAGCGACGCACTGCGCTGCTCACTGACGCCCCGACCGCCCCCCGCTGAGGGACTGACGCGCTGAGAGCCCCCCCGCTGAGAGCCCCCCCGCTGAGGGACTGACGCGCTGAGGGACTGACACGCTGAGGGACTGGGACCCTGACCGACTGCAATACAGACGGACCAGCTGACGCCCCGACGGACCGACGCCCCGACAGACTGACGGACCAGCTGACGCCCCCACGGACAGACGCCCCCACGGACAGACGCCCCCACGGACAGACGCCCCCACGGACAGGCGCCCCCACGGACTGGCGCCCCGACAGACTGACGGACCAGCGGACGCCCCCACAGACTGACGGACCAGCGGACGCCCCGACAGACTGACGCCCCGACAGACTGACGGACCAGCGGACGCCCCGACAGACTGACGGACCAGCGGACGCCCCCACAGACTGACGCCCCAGCGGACGCCCCGACAGACTGACGCCCCGACAGACTGACGCACCAGCGGACGCCCCCACAGACTGACGCCCCAGCGGACGCCCCGACAGACTGACGCCCCGACAGACTGACGCACCAGCGGACGCCCCCACAGACTGACGCACCAGCGGACGCCCCCACAGACTGACACCCCGACAGACTGACGGACCAGCGGACGCCCCCACAGACTGGCGCCCCCACAGACTGACGCCCCAGCGGACGCCCCCACAGACTGGCGCCCCCACAGACTGACACCTCGACAGACTGACGGACCAGCGGACGCCCCCACAGACTGGCGCCCCCACAGACTGACGGACCAGCGGACGCCCCCACAGACTGGCGCCCCCACAGACTGACACCCCGACAGACTGACGGACCAGCGGGCGCCCCCACAGACTGGCGCCCCCACAGACTGGCGCCCCCACAGACTGGCGCCCCCACAGACTGGCGCCCCCACAGACTGGCGCCCCCACAGACTGGCGCACCAGCGGACGCCCCCACAGACTGACGCACCAGCGGACACCCCGACAGACTGACGCACCAGCGGACACCCCGACAGACTGACACCCCGACAGACTGACACCCCGACAGACTGACGCCCCCACAGACTGACGGACCAGCGGACGCCCCCACAGACTGGCGCCCCCACAGACTGACGCCCCAGCGGACGCCCCGACAGACTGACGCCCCGACAGACTGACGCACCAGCGGACGCCCCCACAGACTGACGCACCAGCGGACGCCCCGACAGACTGACACCCCGACAGACTGACGGACCAGCGGACGCCCCCACAGACTGGCGCCCCCACAGACTGACGCCCCAGCGGACGCCCCCACAGACTGGCGCCCCCACAGACTGACACCTCGACAGACTGACGGACCAGCGGACGCCCCCACAGACTGGCGCCCCCACAGACTGACGGACCAGCGGACGCCCCCACAGACTGGCGCCCCCACAGACTGACACCCCGACAGACTGACGGACCAGCGGGCGCCCCCACAGACTGGCGTCCCCACAGACTGGCGCCCCCACAGACTGGCGCACCAGCGGACACCCCGACAGACTGACGCACCAGCGGACACCCCGACAGACTGACACCCCGACAGACTGACACCCCAACAGACTGACGCCCCCACAGACTGACGGACCAGCGGACGCCCCCACAGACTGGCGCCCCCACAGACTGACGGACCAGCGGACGCCCCGACAGACTGACGCCCCCACAGACTGACGGACCAGCGGACGCCCCCACAGACTGACGCACCAGCGGACGCCCCCACAGACTGACGCACCAGCGGACGCCCCCACAGACTGACACCCCGACAGACTGACGCACCAGCGGACGCCCCCACAGACTGACACCCCCACAGACTGACGGACCAGCGGACGCCCCCACAGACTGGCGCCCCCACAGACTGGAGCTCCCACAGACTGACGCACCAGCGGACGCCCCGACAGACTGGCGCCCCCACAGACTGACGGACCAGCGGACGCCCCCACAGACTGGCGCCCCCACAGACTGACACCCCGACAGACTGACGGACCAGCGGACGCCCCCACGGACTGACGCCCCCGCGGACTGACGCCCCCACGGACTGACGCACCAGCGGACTGACGCCCCGACAGAGTGACGCACCAGCGGATGCCCCCACAGACTGACGCCCCCACAGACTGACGGACCAGCGGACGCCCCCACAGACTGACGCCCCCACAGACTGACGCCCCAGCGGACTGACGCCCCCACAGACTGACGCCCCAGCGGACTGACGCCCCCACAGACTGACGCCCCCGCGGACTGACGGACCAGCGGATGCCCCCACAGACTGACGCCCCCACAGACTGACGGACCAGCGGACGCCCCCACAAACTGACGCCCACACAGACTGACGCACCAGCGGACTGACGCCCCCACAGACTGACGCCCCCGCGGACGCCCCCACAGAGTGACGCCCCCACAGAGTGACGCCCCCACAGAGTGACGGACCAGCGGACACCCCGACAGACTGACGCCCCCACAGAGTGACGGACCAGCGGACGCCCCGACAGACTGACGCCCCGACAGACTGACGCCCCGACAGACTGACGCCCCCACAGACTGACGCACCAGCGGACGCCCCGACAGACTGGCGCCCCGACAGACTGGCGCCCCGACAGACTGACGGACCAGCGGACGCCCCCACAGACTGGCGCCCCCACAGACTGGCGCCCCCACAGACTGACGGACCAGCGGACGCCCCCACAGACTGACGCCCCAGCGGACGCCCCCACAGACTGACGCCCCAGCGGACGCCCCCACAGACTGACGCCCCCACAGACTGACGCCCCAGCGGACGCCCCGACAGACTGACGCCCCGACAGACTGACGCCCCGACAGACTGACGCCCCGACAGACTGACGCACCAGCGGACGCCCCGACAGACTGACGGACCAGCGGACGCCCCCACAGACTGGCGCCCCGACAGACTGACGGACCAGCGGATGCCCCGACAGACTGACGCCCCCACAGACTGGCGCCCCCACAGACTGGCGCCCCCACAGACTGACGCCCCCACAGACTGACGCCCCCACAGACTGACGGACCAGCGGACGCCCCCACAGACTGACGCCCCCACAGACTGACGCCCCCACAGACTGACGCACCAGCGGACGCCCCGACAGACTGACGCCCCGACAGACTGACGCCCCGACAGACTGGCGCCCCCACAGACTGACGGACCAGCGGACGCCCCCACAGACTGGCGCCCCCACAGACTGACGGACCAGCGGACGCCCCGACAGACTGACGCCCCGACAGACTGACGCCCCGACAGACTGGCGCCCCCACAGACTGACGGACCAGCGGACGCCCCCACAGACTGACGGACCAGCGGACGCCCCCACAGACTGACGGACCAGCGGACGCCCCCACAGACTGACGGACCAGCGGACGCCCCGACAGAGTGACGCCCCCACAGACTGACGCACCAGCGGACGCCCCGACGGACTGACGCCCCGACAGACTGACGCACCAGCGGACGCCCCGACAGACTGACGCCCCGACAGACTGACGCCCCCACAGACTGACGGACCAGCGGACGCCCCCACAGACTGACGCCCCCACAGACTGACGCCCCCACAGACTGACGCACCAGCGGACGCCCCGACAGACTGACGCCCCGACAGACTGACGCACCAGCGGACGCCCCCACAGACTGGCGCCCCCACAGACTGGCGCCCCCACAGACTGGCGCCCCCACAGACTGACGGACCAGCGGACGCCCCCACAGACGGGCGCCCCCACAGACGGGCGCCCCCACAGACTGACGGACCAGCGGACGCCCCCACAGACGGGCGCCCCCACAGACGGGCGCCCCCACAGACGGGCGCCCCCACAGACTGACGCCCCCACAGACTGACGCCCCAGCGGACGCCCCCACAGACTGACGCCCCAGCGGACGCCCCCACAGACTGACGCACCAGCGGACGCCCCCACAGACTGACACCCCGACAGACTGACGGACCAGCGGACGCCCCGACAGAGTGACGCCCCGACGGACTGACGCACCAGCGGACGCCCCGACGGACCGACGCCCCGACGGACTGACGCACCAGCGGACGCCCCGACAGAGTGACGCCCCGACGGACTGACGCACCAGCGGACGCCCCGACGGACCGACGCCCCGACGGACTGACGCACCAGCGGACGCCCCCACAGACTGACGCACCAGCGGACGCCCCGACGGACTGACGCCCCCACAGACTGACGGACCAGCGGACGCCCCGACGGACTGACGGAGCAGCGGACGCCCCGACAGAGTGACGCCCCGACGGACTGACGCACCAGCGGACGCCCCGACGGACCGACGCCCCGACGGACTGACGCACCAGCGGACGCCCCGACAGAGTGACGCCCCGACGGACTGACGCACCAGCGGACGCCCCGACAGAGTGACGCCCCGACGGACTGACGCACCAGCGGACGCCCCGACAGAGTGACGCCCCGACGGACTGACGCACCAGCGGACGCCCCGACGGACTGACGCCCCCACGGACTGACGCCCCCACGGACTGACGCCCCCACAGACTGACGCCCCCACAGACTGACGCCCCCACAGACTGACGCACCAGCGGACGCCCCCACAGACTGACGCACCAGCGGACGCCCCGACGGACTGACGCCCCCACAGACTGACGGACCAGCGGACGCCCCGACAGACTGACGGACCAGCGGACGCCCCGACGGACTGACGCCCCCACAGACGGACGGACCAGCGGTTCAGCAGTGAAGAGGATATTGAAAGCGATCTGATTTGCCCCAGTGGATCTGCTTCTTATTTTGACTAACTTTTCCCAGCCTATTACAATCAATGGTACTGATGTTACCAAACCAGCAGGTGAGACGGTGTTTTTAATACGCTTTCAATAAAAAAACTTGTAGAAAAGTGTTAGGATGGTTCTATCTACCTTGGAATAGCTTAGTTTCGCAACATTTGTCCCAACTGTCTGTCTGTCTGTGAGCAGCTCCAGTACTTGACGTCATTGACCATTCTGACTCTCTGACCTTTAATTACAGTAGGCTGGGGGGGGTGCACTTTCTCTTAAATCAATGACCAGCTCCTTTGTTTTTAAGGCCAATACTTGCAAAAAGAACTGATCACACTGTATAGCAGGGGTGCCCAACCTTTTTAAATGTAAGATCTACTTTTTCATTTGCCAGTCCAGCGCGATCTACCAGTGTGAATTTGAAGCTCTGATATAGGAAAAACAGACTGTGGTCACATTAGTACATTAACAATAGCCATCACTAAAATGACAGCAAATAAAAGCAAGTGACTCATATTACAGTGAACAAGTCATGTTCCCCATTTTAGAAAACAGAATATCCTACCTTAATGTGAGCATGGGCACTGAGAAGCTTACTGGAGAACACCTGTAGTTCTTTTGAACGTGTTGGCACTGCTGATCGTGTCGATGACACTCTTGTGTCCCTGCAGCTTGGTAATGACCTAGAGACCGGTCTTGAGAGCACACACACAACACTCGTTATTTACAGAGCTCCTGTAGCCTTTTCCCCCAGTGTCGGCCAGCACTCGGGGAAGAGACATTTACAACCCATTCGCCAAGGGTCAGACACACACGAGGGCAGTAAAATGTTTGACATGACATGCACAGATCTGAATCAATTTTTGGGCTATCGAAAAAAGTAAGTAGTCAAATAGCCCATTTATTTTTTAATTTATTTATTGCGCTCGATCAACTGACGGACTGGTTAGGCACCCCTGCCATAGAGTCAAACGATGGTCCACGATGGTTTTCAGCGTCTCTGAAGCTGACCAGAGCTGTGTCATCCACGAACTTTTTCACGAATCTTAGCGTGTGCTTTTAAATAGTGTACAAAATGCACAATAAGGGTGGAGGTGTAGTGAATGTCAGATAACCCATTTCTCTTTCTTACCTGATACCTTTTTGTTAAAATGTTTAGGACCCATCTTGTCATCAAGTTTTTGATTAGCTTGAAGTTCTCTGAGAGTTTCTGTACAAGCAGCAATGGTTGTAATATTAAAAGCAGAAGGTTAGGGTCCACTGCTCTGCTGACAGACAGACGGCCAGACTGCTCTGCTGCACCGATACGCCATCCCAGCTGACGGACGGACAGACAGACAGACAGACAGACAGACTGCTCTGCTGCACCGAAACGCCATCCCAGCTGACGGACGGACAGACAGACAGACAGACTGCTCTGCTGCACCGAAACGCCATCCCAGCTGACGGACGGACAGACAGACTGCTCTGCTGCACCGATACGCCGCCCAGCTGGCGGACAGACAGACAGACTGCTCTGCTGACAGACAGACTGCTCTGCTGCACCGATACGCCGCCCAGCTGGCGGACAGACAGACTGCTCTGCTGACAGACAGACTGCTCTGCTGCACCGATACGCCGCCCAGCTGGCGGACAGACAGACAGACTGCTCTGCTGACAGACAGACTGCTCTGCTGCACCAATATGCCGCCCAGCTGACAGACAGACAGACAGACAGACTGCTCTGCTGATGGACAGACTGCTCTGCTGCACCATACGCCGCCCAGCTGACAGACGGACAGACAGACAGACTGCTCTGCTGACAGACAGACTGCTCTGCTGCACCGATACGCCGCCCAGCTGACAGACGGACAGACAGACAGACTGGTCTGCTGATGGACAGACTGCTCTGCTGCACCGATACGCCGCCCAGCTGACAGACAGACAGACAGACAGACTGCTCTGCTGATGGACAGACTGCTCTGCTGCACCGATACGCCGCCCAGCTGGCGGACAGACAGACAGACTGGTCTGCTGACAGACAGACTGCTCTGCTGCACCGATACGCCGCCCAGCTGACAGACGGACAGACAGACAGACTGGTCTGCTGCACCGAAACGCCATCCCAGCTGACAGACAGACAGACGGACAGACTGCTCTGCTGCACCAATATGCCGCCCAGCTGGCGGACAGACAGACTGCTCTGCTGACAGACAGACTGCTCTGCTGCATCGATACGCCGCCCAGCTGGCGGAGAGACAGACGGACTGCTCTGCTGCACCGATACGCCGCCCAGCTGACAGACAGACAGACAGACAGACAGACTGCTCTGCTGCACCGATACGCCATCCCAGCTGACAGACAGACAGACAGACAGACTGCCCTGCTGACAGACAGACAGACAGACTGCCCTGCTGACAGACAGACAGACAGACTGCCCTGCTGACAGACAGACAGACAGACTGCCCTGCTGACAGACAGACTGCTCTGCTGCACCAATATGCCGCCCAGCTGACAGACAGACAGACAGACTGCTCTGCTGATGGACAGACTGCTCTGCTGCACCGATACGCCGCCCAGCTGGCGGACAGACGGACAGACTGCTCTGCTGCACCGATACGCCGCCCAGCTGGCGGACAGACGGACAGACTGCTCTGCTGCACCGATACGCCGCCCAGCTGGCGGACAGACGGACAGACTGCTCTGCTGCACCAATATGCCGCCCAGCTGACAGACAGACAGACAGACAGACAGACTGGTCTGCTGCACCGAAACGCCATCCCAGCTGACAGACAGACAGACAGACTGCTCTGCTGACAGACAGACTGCTCTGCTGCACCGATACGCCGCCCAGCTGGCGGACAGACAGACAGACTGCTCTGCTGCACCGATACGCCATCCCAGCTGACGGACGGACGGACGGACGGACAGACTGCTCTGCTGCACCGATACACCGCCCAGCTGGCGGACAGACAGACTGCTCTGCTGACAGACAGACTGCTCTGCTGCACCAATATGCCGCCCAGCTGATGGACAGACAGACTGCTCTGCTGCACCGAAACGCCATCCCAGCTGACAGACAGACAGACAGACAGACTGCTCTGCTGCACCGATACGCCATCCCAGCTGACAGACAGACAGACTGCTCTGCTGCACCGATATGCCGCCCAGCTGACAGACAGACTGCTCTGCTGCACCAATATGCTGCCCAGCTGACAGACAGACAGACAGACAGACTGCTCTGCTGCACCGATACGCCGCCCAGCTGGCGGACAGACAGACTGCTCTGCTGCACCAATATGCTGCCCAGCTGACGGACAGACAGACAGACAGACTGCTCTGCTGCACCGATACGCCGCCCAGCTGACGGCCAGACAGACAGACTGGTCTGCTGCACCGAAACGCCATCCCAGCTGACAGACAGACGGACAGACTGCTCTGCTGCACCGATACGCCGCCCAGCTGACAGACATACAGACAGACAGACAGACAGACTGGTCTGCTGCACCGAAACGCCATCCCAGCTGACAGACAGACAGACTGGTCTGCTGCACCGAAACGCCATCCCAGCTGACAGACAGACAGACTGCTCTGCTGCACCGATACGCCGCCCAGCTGACGGACAGACAGACAGACAGACTGCTCTGCTGACAGACAGACTGCTCTGCTGCACCGATACGCCGCCCAGCTGGCGGACAGACAGACAGACTGCTCTGCTGCACCGATACGCCATCCCAGCTGACGGACGGACAGACAGACTGCTCTGCTGCACCGATACGCCATCCCAGCTGACGGACGGACAGACAGACAGACAGACAGACTGCTCTGCTGCACCGATACGCCGCCCAGCTGACAGATGGACAGACAGACTGCTCTGCTGACAGACAGACTGCTCTGCTGCACCGATACGCCGCCCAGCTGGCGGACAGACAGACAGACGGACAGACTGCTCTGCTGCACCGATACGCCGCCCAGCTGACAGATGGACAGACAGACTGCTCTGCTGACAGACAGACTGCTCTGCTGCACCGATACGCCGCCCAGCTGGCGGACAGACAGACAGACGGACTGCTCTGCTGCACCAATATGCCGCCCAGCTGACTGACTGACAGACAGACAGACAGACTGCTCTGCTGCACCGATACACCGCCCAGCTGGCGGACAGACAGACTGCTCTGCTGCACCGATACACCGCCCAGCTGGCGGACAGACAGACAGACAGACAGACAGACTGCTCTGCTGCACCGATACGCCGCCCAGCTGGCGGACAGACAGACAGACAGACAGACAGACTGCTCTGCTGACAGACTGCTCTGCTGCACCAATATGCTGCCCAGCTGACGGACAGACAGACAGACAGACTGCTCTGCTGCACCGATACGCCGCCCAGCTGACGGCCAGACAGACAGACAGACTGGTCTGCTGCACCGAAACGCCATCCCAGCTGACAGACAGATGGACAGACTGGTCTGCTGCACCGAAACGCCATCCCAGCTGACAGACAGACGGACAGACTGGTCTGCTGCACCGAAACGCCATCCCAGCTGACAGACATACAGACAGACGGACAGACGGACAGACTGGTCTGCTGCACCGAAACGCCATCCCAGCTGACAGACATACAGACAGACGGACAGACAGACAGACTGCTCTGCTGCACCGAAACGCCATCCCAGCTGACAGACAGACAGACTGCTCTGCTGCACCGAAACGCCATCCCAGCTGACAGACAGACAGACAGACTGCTCTGCTGCACCGAAACGCCATCCCAGCTGACGGACAGACAGACAGACTGCTCTGCTGCACCGATACGCCGCCCAGCTGACGGACAGACAGACAGACAGACTGCTCTGCTGACAGACAGACTGCTCTGCTGCACCGATACGCCGCCCAGCTGGCGGACAGACAGACAGACTGCTCTGCTGCACCGATACGCCATCCCAGCTGACGGACAGACAGACAGACAGACTGCTCTGCTGCACCGATACGCCGCCCAGCTGACAGATGGACAGACAGACTGCTCTGCTGACAGACAGACTGCTCTGCTGCACCGATACGCCGCCCAGCTGGCGGACAGACAGACAGACAGACTGCTCTGCTGCACCAATATGCCGCCCAGCTGACTGACTGACAGACTGACAGACAGACAGACAGACTGCTCTGCTGCACCAATATGCCGCCCAGCTGACTGACAGACAGACAGACAGACAGACAGACAGACAGACAGACAGACTGCTCTGCTGCACCGATACACCGCCCAGCTGGCGGACAGACAGACTGCTCTGCTGACAGACAGACTGCTCTGCTGCACCGATACACCGCCCAGCTGGCGGACAGACAGACAGATAGACTGCTCTGCTGCACCGATACGCCATCCCAGCTGACAGACAGACTGACAGACAGACAGACTGCTCTGCTGCACCGAAACGCCATCCCAGCTGACAGACAGACTGCTCTGCTGCACCAATATGCTGCCCAGCTGACGGACAGACAGACAGACTGGTCTGCTGCACCGAAACGCCGCCCAGCTGACGGCCAGACAGACAGACTGCTCTGCTGCACCGATACGCCGCCCAGCTGACAGACATACAGACAGACAGACAGACAGACTGGTCTGCTGCACCGAAACGCCATCCCAGCTGACAGACAGACAGACAGACTGCTCTGCTGCACCGATACGCCGCCCAGCTGACAGACATACAGACAGACAGACAGACTGGTCTGCTGCACCGAAACGCAATCCCAGCTGACAGACAGACAGACTGCTCTGCTGCACCGATACACCGCCCAGCTGACGGACAGACAGACAGACAGACAGACTGCAGCTGGTGGACAGACAGACAGACTGCTCTGCTGATGGACAGACTGCTCTGTTGTGTTGTGTATACACCTGCTCTGCTAGCAGATCACGCAGATAAACTGGTGTGGCTCAGATGCGCTTGACTGATGCGCTGCTTGTGACCTGTGCCAGCGCACGGTGCCCCAGGCTGCCTCGGCCTCTGCCCTGGGTGACTCTCTCGTGTCTCGCCTTTGCCCCCTGCAGGTGAAGAAGCACGTGCGCAGCTTCCACTCGGAGAAGGTCTACCAGTGCACCGAGTGCGACAAGGCCTTCTGCCGGCCCGACAAGCTGAGGCTGCACATGCTCCGGCACTCGGACCGCAAGGACTTCCTGTGCTCCACCTGCGGGAAGCAGTTCAAGGTGGGGAGCGGCAGTGGGGGGGCAGGGAGGCCTGGGGAGAGATGAGGAGGGGGGGGCTTGGGGTGGATAAGAGGACAGGAAGTGGGCCAGCTGGCAGCGTGACCCCTCCTGTTTCCCGTGCCCCCAGAGGAAGGACAAGCTGCGGGAGCACATGCAGCGCATGCACAACCCGGAGCGCGAGGCCAAGAAGGCCGACCGCATCCACCGCTCCAAGACGCTGAAGCAGAAGGTGCCGTCCACGGACTTCGAGAGCTTCATGTTCAAGTGCCGGCTCTGCATGATGGGCTTCCGGCGCCGGGGCATGCTGGTGAGGCCCCGCGGGCGTGTGTGCGTGTCTGAGGGGGCAAGAGGGCCTGTCGGGGAGAAGCAGGTTGTTTAAAATCCATCAACACCCCACATCTGCTGTGTCACGAGGGGAGGGGAGGTATGTGTCCGAGAGGGTCCCTGAAACTCCTGGTGTCGCCCCTCCAGGTGAACCACCTGTCCAAGCGCCACCCCGACATGAGGATCGACGAGGTGCCCGAGCTCACCCTGCCCATCATCAAGCCCAACAGAGACTACTTCTGCCAGTACTGCGACAAGGTGCTCTCTCGCGGCTCTGTCCCTCTCTCTCTCTCTGCCCGTGTTGCGCCGAAGATCCCGGAGTCCGGAGTGGCTCCGGAAGCAGTTCTCCCTGCTCGTCTGACTGTGGCCTCTCCGGCAGGTGTACAAGAGTGCCAGCAAGCGGAAGGCCCACATCCTGAAGAACCACCCCGGCGCCGAGCTGCCCCCCAGCATCCGCAAGCTGCGGCCGGCCGGCCCCGGGGAGCCCGACCCCATGCTCAGCACCCACACGCAGCTGACCGGCACCATCGCCACCGCGCCAGTCTGCTGCCCACACTGCTCCAAGCAGTACAGCAGCAAGGTGAGGGCCTGCAGCCGGCTCGGGAGGCATCCCCCTCCGGCCTCCCTGCTCCCGGCTGGACGGTGTCGGGAGGCCAGGAGGCTCGTGCTCCAGTCCCAGTGCTGACACGGTCAGCGTCCTGCCGAGATGGCTACACCGCCAGTCCGGCAGTGCGCCCTGTCGCCCAGACATGGCGAGACCACGAGTCCTCGTTCCCGTCTCCTGACCGTGAGCGGCGCTGCCGGCCCACCCAGGCCTTGTTCTCCACACCCACCCCCGTTCGAGCGCAGGAGCGCCTTGTTTCAGGTTTAAGTACTTGCCCACGGATGGCGTGGCTCGCAGGGTGTGCAGGCAGCACAGATTTTAAGGTACCGAATGTGCCCCTTGGGCCTGCGAGCTGACCTGTCTGTGCTTTGCTGAAGGCTGCAGCTCGCAGCCACTGCCCTGCTCTCGGCTCGCACCCTTGTGCCCTTTGCCAGCGGGAGGTGGTTGAGTTGATTGCGCTCCGCTGTGTGGAGGAGTCGGGATCAGTCCACCCGGGTCTCCACGCAGTCTCGGCGGGCCGTCATGAAATATGTCATCAACCCGAGAAGCTCATCCTGGGAATCTGCGTCCTGAATGGCTGGAGCTGGAGACGTTCCCTCTGACCATGCCTGTCTCTCTCCGTGTCCTCCTCTCCCGCAGACCAAGATGGTCCAGCACATCCGGAAGAAGCACCCCGAGTTTGCACAGCTGGCCAACACCATCCAGACGCCTCTGGGCACGGCCATCATCAGCAGCACGCCGGCCGTCATCACCAGCGACAGCTCCACCACAGAGGCTGTGGTGGTGAGGAGGGGGGGGGTCACACACACACACACACACACTGCTGGCTGTCAGCTCATCCGCTTCCTAAACAAAGGGATGTTAATTAAGAAATGTCAATTCAGGGAGTTAAAATGATCAGCCGCTGGAGTAAGTTACTTCAAAGAATTTTAAAAAACAACTCGTTTTCGTTTTCCAAAAGACTGAGCACCTTATCAGACGATTTTAGAGCAGAGATCAATATCTAAGAAGATATAGAGTCGTTTGATTTCCAAGTAGCGTGAATGACTGTATTGTATATCGTCAGTACAGTATTCAATAGTGTCCGCGACTCAAGATCTCGAGTATTTCCCGGTTCCTTACAGTCCGTTTCAGACAGACCGTGTCGGTACTCTCCCAGATGGGAACCGCGTGCACGAAACTGAAGTGAGGAAGAGTGGAGGGCTGCAGCTCTGCGTCTCTCGCCTCTGACTGTGCCTCTGTCTCCGTCCCAGACCACAGACCTGCTGACGCAGGCGATGACGGAGCTCTCCCAGACCCTGACCTCGGACTACCGGACGCCCCAGGGGGACTACCAGCGGATCCAGTACATCCCCGTTTCCCAGGCCCAGCCGCAGCACATCCAGCTGCAGGTCGTGCAGGTGGCGCCGGTGAGGGGCGCTCGCCGTGACCCGCTGCGGGGGACACTGTTCTGGGCCCCTCCAGCCCACGGAGCTGAGGCTGCAGCTGGGAGAGGTGTCAGTGGGGCCAGCAGGGGGCGCTCCTGATGGGCCATTGTTGTGATGGCACCTTTTTGCAGTATAGTGTCCCCGTCCTTCAGATGAGACATAAAACCGAGGTCCTGACTCTCTGAGGTCATTAACAATCCCGGGGTGTTTCTCGAGAAGAGTAGGGGTGTTACCCCAGTGTCCTGGTCAAATCTCCTCCTGGCCTTTACCCATCATGGCCTCCTAATAAGCCCTGTCTCTGAACTGGCCTCATCGCTCTGCTCTCCTCCCCACTGAGAGCTGGGAGAGGGCTGGAGCATCATCCAGCTGGGGCTGCACACTGGTGGGGGTGGAGGGGATCCCCATGACCTGTAAAGGGCTTTGAGTGGAGGTCCAGAGAAGCGCTATAGATGTATAAGGAGTTAACATGCCGCGCAGCCTGTTGGTAGTTTTCCTCTGAAGGTTTGCACCCTGTCTTCCCCCCCCCAGGCGTCCTCTCCGCACACCTCCCAGCATTCCACGGTGGACGTCAGCCAGCTGCACGAGCCCCACGGCTACACGCAGCACTCCATCCAGGTGCAGCACATCCAGCTGGCCGAGCCGGCCGGCTCCGCGCAGGGCTCCGCGCAGGTAACCGGCCCGGGCGGGGCCAGGGGGAAACTCGCACCTTCCCGCTGGGATTCGGGTCCTCTTGCGAGAGGGGTGCCTCGTGGGTGTGCCCCTTCTGTGTCTTTTCAGGGCGGGAGGTTGGCTGGTCTTTCCGATGTCGTTCGTCCGCGATGCAGCTCGTGTGGTCTGGGAGTGCCGGGGCTTGGGTGCCGAACGTCGGCAGTGAACCCAGCCGGGAGAGACCAGTGTGGCCTCGCAGCAAGTGGAGAGAGCAGCGTTTTGTAATCTGAAGCCAGAGCAGGGCAGGTCATGTGCTGGGAACCGTTGTCATCGAAGTTTCTTTGCTGAAGATTCACTTATGGCTTTAAAGCATCTTCAGTTTGTGCTGCTCTTTTATCAGATGAGTACCGTGTCAACTGGGGCAGAAATTGGGACAAGAAACCCTTGATACAAAGAAATGTAAAGATGTTTGTGTGCATGATTAGAAAAGCTGTGGTTAAGGGTGTTCAAGGGAGCCAGGTCCTGTTCTCTTCAGGATTGGCCAGCTCGTCTAAAGACTCTTCTCCCTTTTATTCCCAGGTAGCTGGGCAGCCACTTAGCCCCTCCTCCCAGCAGGCGACGCAGGAGCTGAGCCCCTCCCAGTTACAGACCGTCACCCCGGTAACCCTGGCGCAGAGCCACACCCTGCAGACACCCTCGTCTCAGCAGCAGGGGGCAGTGCAGCACGCCTACCTGCCCAGCAACTGGAACTACAGGGGCTACTGTGAGTGACTGGGCTGGACATATTCGTGTTTCATACAGAGGCCCCCAGCCCTGGCCCTGGAGGGTGGGTGTGGTTGCCGGTATTTGCCTGTGGGTGATCACTCCCATCCCCTCCGCTGCTGTCGGGACCCAGAAACCCTGCAGGACCAGGACTGGAGACCCTGCTATAAGCACACGCATGTCATGTGCTCATACCATGCACTCCGTGTTTGTGTGCGGCAGTGCTCCAGAGTCCGGAATACCGTGTAGAGAGAGAATGGGGAGAGCAACACGCTGGTCATAGTTTTCACGACCCGAATGAGCCCTTTTTCACTGATCGGCCCCTGGGATTAGAAAATATCTCTGTGTTCCAGAATGGACAGCTGGCTCCGTTTTATGAAAAAGTGCTGAAATACCCTGCCTCTGTTTCCTAAGTGTAGTGGCAGTCTGTGTCTTTTTCGAAAGCTGTATGGCATCTTCGAGATCGTGACTTGTAGCTGGGGATGTCCTCCCCACCTGCTGAAGCACACTTTCTAGCATGAGTCCCTCTGTACCCCAGCTAGAGATCTTCTCGCAGTGAAGACGAGCCAACAGGATTGTCCTCGGGCTCGGTGTCGCTCCCAAACCTTCCCTGTAATTTGAAGAATGTAACTGGACTGAGAAACCGGAAAAGATCTTGGGCCGCCCTGTTGGTTTTCCCCAGTGCTGATGTACATCTTGTCATCTTTGACCGGTGCTGACCGTACTCGATACACATTGTGCTGTTGGTCGAGGGGGTGAAGAGAAGGTCGGTGTCATTCAAAGCCCTGTTCCAGGCTTTTTACATTCCTCTCTCGTTCTTCTGTCCAGCCTCGGAGATCCAGATGATGACTCTCCCCCACGCCCAGTACGTGATCGCCGAGACCGGGGCCCCAGTGAGCGCGGTGAACAGCGGTCAGGTCAAAACCATGTCCCAGGTCAGGAGGTTTCGGCCTGTTGACATCCGAGCGAGTCGGGGGGGGGGTGGTCTTCTGTGGAAGGTGTCCCTGTCACAGCGATGTCACTCGAACGTGCAGCAGGTTTCTTACAAGTCGGTGGCTCCGGAGGGTTTGTCAGGTATTTGGGTTGTGTCCCCCCGAGACGGCTGTTAAAATCGGAGGCCTCCTCCTTGCCCTTCTCCGACACGCTGGCCTGCGGAGAGCCCCGCAGCGCCTGAAGGAGGGTTGGCACCCAGTGGAGGAGCCCTGTCATCCTGTCCCCATCTCCAGGGGAGGGGATGACTAAAGAACCGGGGCTTGGTTAAAAAAAGCCTTCTGTCTGGCCTGGGGCACAGCGAGTGACCCCTAAACGGGCTGTCCTGCTGTGCAGCAACATCCTTCAGCCCTGAGCTTCCTGCTGTGGGCCTCGCCTCCCGCTCCTCGCTGACGCCTGTATCGCAGGCACTCCCTCTGCAGTGTGTGCAGCTCTCGGCGACAGCAGGGTACGGCAGCAGGCCTCGGTCCGGGGCGCCGGCAGCAGGGCGCTGGGAGTCCCGGTCACAGGCGCCAGGTGTCTGGACTGTGCGGCTCAGGCTTTTGCTTGAGACGGCTGTCTGACCCCCCCACCCCTCTTCCTGCAGACGCACTACGTGATTTCGGAGGGGCAGGCGGAGCTGGACCCCAAGCAGGCGGCCGTTCCCCAGAGCAGCGCCCCCGTGCACCCCGACCAGCTGGAGCCGCAGCAGCAGGCCGCCGCCCAGCAGCCCGCGGCGCAGTACATCATCACCACCACCACCAACGGCAGCGGCGCCAGCGAGGTCCACATCGCCAAGCCCTGACCCAGGGCGCAGGGCAGGAAGAACGGGACGCTGGGTTCCAGGGATAAAACGCATCCGTGCGGCTTTTTCTGTTGGAGGTTCGGTGTAATATATTAGAGCTTTTATTTTCTTAGAAGGTCAAGGTTGGACGTTTTCTGTGTCCGAGGGCTGCGGAGAGCCGGAGTGAAGATGTCGCTGCGGTAGACTCCCCCCTCCCTCCTCCTGCGCCCCGAGATGCCTCTCGCCTGCAGACACCCCCAGGAGCAGAGGGGGTGCGTTTTGCCCTGTTTCTGAGGGGCTCCCCGTGCAGGGTATGGAGAGGAGGAGCGCGTGTCCTGTCCGAGCCTCTGGGGCGCAGAGAGCGAGCGCCCTTGAGCTGCCCGGAGCCCCGCCTGCGGCCGGCGACCACCGGGGGGCTCTCGCTTGCAGACGGAGCGACCCTCTTCTCCATGGTGGTCTTCCCGCGGCGCGGCTCGTTCGGCTCTGTGGTCGCGCTGGGCGCCGTTGCCTAGCGATGGATTCTCATCTCGGAGACGGGACGCCCTGCAGGCCGCAAAAAGAGGATAACATGATTTTGTTTGTTTTTTTTTTCTTCTTGAAGACCTCCTAACCTGAAGGGACTTGTATAATGTAAAAAAAGAAGTTGTATTATTATGGGACAAACCCGGGACTTGTGTACAGTGAATTCCATTGTGGCTCTGGTAATAGTCGTCCTGTTGTGATCGGGGGAGGGGATGATTAAAGAGAGAAGGCTTTTTTAACTGAACCCTGGTGTCTGGCCTGTTCTCTGCCCTGGGGCACAGCGGGTGACCCTACAGCAGCTGTCCTGCTGTGCAGCACCATCCTTCAGCCTTCAGCTTCCTGCTGCTTGCTGGTGGTTCGTTGCCTGGGATACAGGCATTTCAGCTTTGTGTTCAGTTCCCCGCAGACGCGATGTAGTAAGTCTACAGGCTGACATGGTGCTTGCCATGTGGGAACCGACGGGACCCGCTGCGGTCCTGTTCCTGCCAGTCCTCAGCTGGGAGTCCTCTGTGAGCGGAGGCAGGCCGTGGCTGGAGAGGACTTCCCAACAGATCCCCCAGAGAGGGTCGGGGACACTGCTGCGGCCGGCGCCATCGTTCAGAGAGCCGTCAAACAGTCCTGCCTGCCTGGCCCCCATTGCCCCCATTGTTTTCATCACAATCAGGAGTTCAAGCACCGAGTTTGTTGGTACCTGTAAACTTCCTTGTAGATGGTCACGTGATTACCCGAAATCAAGGCGCTATATCTCGGAAACGAAAGCAGCACAAACGCTAATTACAGCAACACAAACCGTCGTTTGTGCTGTTCGACGGGCGGGTGGGAACCTTCATGGAGCAGGACAAGCAAACATGTCTGGGTCAGTACATCGCAGACTGCATAAGACTCGACTTCACCTGAGGATCTAACACAGGCGCCCACACCTGTGTCTTCAGGGGGCAGGTGTGCCCTCACGCTGTATTCTACACCAAGACTGGCCGGAAACACGAAGATACAAGGACTGTGAGCTCATCGCTTCATATTTGCGCATAAGACTCCTGTAAATACAAACACACGGCTAATGAGTTTATTAAAAAATGCAGATATAAGTTCGCTTCTGTTATGTGAAAATAAAAAACATGTTTCCAATATTGCCATGGTCCGCAGACGGGGTCACTGGAGGTCAAAGGCACCGTGCATGGTCACTTGATCACAGGAAAAACAAGGCGCTATATCTCGGGAATGGAAGCAGCACAAACGCAGCACTAACGAATGAGACCGGCCCGGTTTCCCTACGACATTATAGGGGGGCTGATTGACGTCACGACCCCGAAAAAACACATCTCGGAAACGTGTACTAGTGAACAAAGCGCTATTTCATTCGCTTTTGAAAACGCTGCGCTGTCACCCAACAGCAAGATGGCGGATTAGAGTCGTCCCGCTGACGTCATTCGCATGTCGCCCATCTCCCCTGCTGCCGACGTCAACAGGAAGTGCGTGAGCCCAGAGCGGAAGGAGCGTGGAGGAGATTTGAGACCGGAGCGCGCCAAAGCGCGGCCGTGCAGTTATTTCGGAGGGGTAAACTGATTTTAAAAAAATCCGAAATACGGGCAACGATCGCCTTGGTCTGCCGTGATGCGGACTGCTGCAGTCTGTCGAGAAGTTGGGTGCGAAGCGCAGCGCCTTTTCGATCCGAGTCAAAGGCGTTTCTAAAAGCTCCCTGCTGTGCGCCGCGGCCCGGACGGGCTCTTCAGCGTGTTCCAGGTGTCCCTGTGTCGGTTCTGGTTCCGAGAGGACCGGAGCCCGGGGCGGGTGTCGGTTCTGGTGAGGGTGCTGTCTTGCCGGAGCCGCAGTGGCCGGTGTGTCAGGGGTGCAGCTGTGTGTGATACCGCTGGCGCCTGTAGGTGCTCTGACTGTCTCTGCTCTCGTCTGGCCGGGCGAGCAGGTGTGTGTGTCCCTGAGCCCTGGACATGGCCGTGCCCTTCGTGCAGGACTGGGACGTGGTGCAGACGCTGGGAGAGGGGGCTTATGGAGAGTAAGTACCGCGCCCTGGCTCGCCGGGGGCCTGATGTGCCAGCAGTAACTGTGAACGCCTCAGGCCGGTGTCCATCGATGGTCCTGCAGGCTGTCGGACCTGCGGACTCACTGACACTGCAGGACTGGGGGACTTGTTTTCAGCCCACATTGGGATTTGAAATGTTTCTGTGTCCAGCCTGTGGTCAGTGAGCCTGTGTTCTCTGTACAGCCAGGTCTGCCTGTGTCCAGCCTGTGGTCAGTGAGCCTGTGTTCTCTGCATGGTCGGGTCTGCCTGTGCCCAGTTTCTGTGGCTGGGTGAAGCACTGTTGTCCAGTGTGTGTTGTGTGTGCGTGCGGGAGGCAGTGCTGTCCAGTGTGTGTTGTGTGTGCGTGCCGGAGGCAGTGCTGTCCAGTGTGTGTTGTGCGTGCGTGCCGGAGGCAGTGCTGTCCAGTGTGTGTTGTGCGTGCGTGCCGGAGGCTGTGCTGTCCAGTGTGTGTTGTGCGTGCGTGCCGGAGGCTGTGCTGTCCAGTGTGTGTTGTGCGTGCGTGCCGGAGGCAGTGCTGTCCAGTGTGTGTTGTGCGTGCGTGCCGGAGGCAGTGCTGTCCAGTGTGTGCTGTCCAGTGTGTGTTGTGCGTGCGTGCCGGAGGCAGTGCTGTCCAGTGTGTGCTGTCCAGTGTGTGTTGTGCGTGCTTCTCCTGATCTCCGACTGGCCTGGGCTGCAGGAGCAGCTGGCGGGGGGAGGGGGGCTCGTCTCGGGCTCAGCGGGGCGACTGGTCACCCGTGTGCTCTCTGGCCGCCAGGGTGCGTCTGCTGGTGAACAGGCAGACGGAGGAGGCGGTGGCGGTGAAGGTGGTGGACACCTCGCGGGCGGCCGACTGTGCGGACAACGTCAAGAAGGAGATCTGCATCCACAAGATGCTCAGCCACCGCAACATCGTGCGCTTCTACGGCCACCGGCGTGAGGGGGACACGCACTACATCTTCCTGGAGTACTGCAGCGGCGGCGAGCTCTTCGACCGCATCGGTGAGGCGCCCCTCCTGCTCCTCACCCTCCTCACCCTCCTCTCCCTCCTCTCCCTCCTCACTCTCCTCACTCTCCTCACTCTCCTCACTCTCCTCACTCTCCTCTCCCTCCTCACTCTCCTCACTCTCCTCTCCCTCCTCACTCTCCTCACCCTCCTCTCCCTCCCTCCCTCAGAGCCGGACGTGGGGATGCCGGAGAGAGATGCGCACAGGTTCTTCCAGCAGCTGGTTGCCGGCGTGGTGAGTCTGTCCTTCAGCGCCGCGCTGGTGGGGTGTCCCCGGCTGGGCTGTCTGGTCCGGGGGTCCCCCTTCTTCCTTTTGCCTTCGTTTGGGTGGGGGGGTCAGCGGCTCTTGTGTGCCGAGCCAGCGTGAGAGGCGTGCTGAGCGATCACAGCGATCCCAGCAGTCCTTGCAGCGATGGGGGCCGTGCTTGAGTGTCTCGGGGGCCGCAGGTTGAAGAGGGAGGTGCGTCTCGGGGGCCGCGGGGCGGAGAGGGAGGCGTCACTGTGGCTCGTGGACTCCAGTGCGCTGGGATAACTGTGTGTGTGTGTGTGTGTGCGCTCCACAGGAGTACCTCCATGGAATAGGAATCACTCACCGGGACATCAAGCCGGAGAACCTGCTGCTGGACGACAGAGGTGAGAGCTGGGCTGGGTCCTGACAGTGTACCGACCCCCTAATCCCCCCCTGTCCCCGGCCTGTCCCCGAGAGGCGTCCAGCCTCTGGTGTGGCTCCTGCTGGGCAGTGTACAGCCTGATTTGAAGGCTGTGAGTGGACGCGGGGCGTTTTGGTGACACTGAGATGGTTTCCTCCGTCCTCTTGGCCCCAGACCAGCTGAAGATCTCCGACCTCGGCCTGGCCACCATGTTCCGGCACCGCGGGCGGGAGCGGCTTCTGTCCCGGCTGTGCGGGACGCTGCCCTACGTGGCTCCCGAGCTGCTCTCGCGGGCGGACTTCCACGCGCAGCCCGGGGACGTCTGGGCCTGCGGCATCGTCCTGACCGCCATGCTGGCCGGGGGTGAGAGCGCGGGCCTGTGTCAGGTGCTGCCGTCAGGGGGACAGTGGAGTCGGGGGGTCCAGTGTGTGTGTGTCCCGGGGGGGGTCCAGTGTGTGTGTGTGTGTGTGTCCTGGGGGTCCAGTGTGTGTGTCCTGGGGGGGTCAGTGGGACAGTGGAGTCAGGGGTCAGTGTGTGTCAGGGGTGACTATGTGTGTCCCGGGGGGGTCAGTGTGTGTCAGGGGTGACTATGTGTGTCCCAGGGGGGGTCCGGTGTGTGTGTCCAGGGGGGGTCAGTGTGTGTCAGGGGTGACTATGTGTGTCCCAGGGGGGGTCCGGTGTGTGTGTGTCCCGGGGGGTCAGTGGGACGGCGGAGGCTCGTCTCCCCCGGTGGCACTGCAGTGCTGCCCTCTCAGTCTGACGCGCCCCGTCGCTGTGCCGCCGCAGAGCTCCCGTGGGACCAGCCCAGCGAGACCTGCCAGGAGTACTCCGACTGGCTGCAGGGGAAGACCTTCCTCTCGCCCTGGAAGAAGATGGACGCGGCCCCGCTCAGTAAGGCTCTTCTGTCTGCCCGCCCTGAGAGCTGTCGAGGTGGTGGAGGAGTTTCATCGTTCTCAAAGTTTATTGTGTCTTAATACTTTTCTGTCAAAGTCCTCGGACTACTGCGCAGTTGCGTTACGGGGTGGAGCCTCCAGTGAACCCCGGCCCTCAATCCTGGGGGGTGTGCCCCCTGTCTCTGCTTGACCGCAGGCCTGCTGACCCGGATCCTGCTGCACGACCCTGCCAGCCGCATCGCCATCCCGGACATCAAGAAGGACCACTGGTTCACCAGGGGCTGCAAGTCAGGTGCGGTTCCGATCGAGAGGGTGACTTCAAGAAAACAACCTCCTTTGAAAGTTTTTATGAGGCACTTTGTGGGGAGAAGTTGCCCAGTGCTAGTAATGGTGTTAATTGTAACTCCCTACACTGCTATAGCGCTTCTCTGGACCCTCCACTCAGAGCTCTTTACAGGTCGGGGGGATCCCCTCCACCCCCACCAGTGTGTACCCCCACCTGGATGATGCTCCAGTCCGCTCCCCACACACCAGCTCTCAGCGGGGAGGAGAGCAGAGTGATGAGGCCAGTTCAGAGACGGGGGTTATTAGGAGGCCTTTTACAGTGTAGTGTCCCCATGACTATACAGGGGCATTAGGACCCACACAGACCCCAGGGTGAGCGCCCCCTACTGGCCCCACTGACACCTCTCCCAGCAGCAGCCTCAGCTCTCCCAGGAGTCTCCCCTCCAGGTACTGACCAGGCTCACACTGCTGAGCTCCAGTGGGGCTGCCAGCCGGGAGCTGCAGGGTGATATAGGTGCTAGCAAGATATATCAACATATTAATGTCCAAAGTAGCAGAGCAGACACTTTTAGGAGAAGAAAAATTTAACTCAAGGCTGTTGACATTTTATAGCATTTTATAGTATAGTATTTTATAGCAAAGAAACACATACAAATCTTCTTGAGAAACACCCCGGGATTGTTAATGACCACAGAGAGTCAGGACCTCGATTTTACATCTCATCCGTCACTGTACTGGGGCATTAGGACCCACACAGACCCCAGGGTGAGCGCCCCCTGCTGGCCCCACGGACTCCTCCCCTCCAGGTACTGGCCAGGCTCTCACTGCTGGGCTCCAGTGGGCGGCCAGAGATAGAGCTGCTGACCTCTGCTCCCAGGAGCCAGGAGGGGCACGCTGACCCGCTCTCTCCAAGCGATCCGGTTGTGTTCCCGTCCTCTGCTGTGGCTCTGCTGCTCCGGACCGGCTGTGCTCCGACCGCGACGGGGCGGTGACGCGCTGTTGTTTTTTTCAGGGGCGCAGCGGCCTCCTCTCTCCTCCGGGGGGCAGGGCGACTCCCCGGGCCTGGGGCACAAGCTGTTGCGCTCGGACTCCGAGAGGGTCCCGGTGGGCCGGGCCGGCAGGTCAGTGTGGTGGCGTGGCGAGGCGCGGCGCGTGGTGGGGAGGGCCATTCTCCCCCCCGGGTCCTGATGGGCCACTGCAGCTGAGCTGTGTGTTTCCCCACATACAGCATGTGAAGATGGTCTCTAATTCTCACTTATCAGAAGCCCTTGCTTTGCAATCATTGTGACTGTGGCCAAGAAAAAGCTACTTATTTGTTTTTACAGCATAATAATAATCCCTTTCACTAGTATAGCGCTTTTCCGGACACTTCATTCAGGAGACGTTTCTCTCTCCTTTCCTTCCCTGTCCCTCCGGTGTCCTCCTCAGTGAGGACAGGGTGCAGTTTTCGAGCTCCCAGCCCGAGCCGGTCACAGGCGCGTCGTCCTGGGAGTCCAGTCCCGGGAGCATGCAGGCCATGGTGCAGCAGATCAGCTTCTCCCAGCCGGCCTGCCCGGAGCACATGCTGCTGGGCAGCCAGCTGCTGGGAACGCCAGGGTCCAGCCAGGTGAGGTCTTCAGGGGACACCCGGGTCACAGCACACGCCGCCCAGGGGACGGGCGCTCTCGCAGGGGACACCCGGGTCACACCACACGCCGCGCGGGGACGGGCGCTCTCGCAGGGGACACCCGGGTCACAGCACACGCCGCCCAGGGGACGGGCGCTCGCGCAGGGGACACCCGGGTCACAGCACACTGTAGGCATGATGTCTCTCTCTGTCAGACCCCCTGGCAGCGGCTGGTCAAGAGGATGACGCGCTTCTTCACCACGCTGGAGGCAGAACAATCCTGCGCTACACTGCGCAAGGTCTGCCTGCGCATGGGCTACACCTGGAAACAGACCTGCACCAATCAGGTACCGAGGGGGGCGGGGCTGTAGCTGCACGGTGCATTCAGGAAACAGACCTGCACCAATCAGGTACCGAGGGGGGAGGGACTCTAGCTGCACAGTGCATTCATTTGATAAAAATATGAAATCAGAATTTTGCTGTACATCTTAATCTTAAAATAGTGATGATTTTTCCTAAAAGACTGTTTTTTAATGCAGTCACACCTTCAGGTAAATAACACACTGGTAGAAATGGTGTATGTGATTCTGATGCTGGTGCTACAAATGATCTTCAGTATAATGTCATCACTTATCACTGTGATTGGCAAACACAAAGTGTCAACACCATTTATCCTTGCCTGGATGCTGTCAGGGCTGGTTAAGGCTGGTGTTATCTAAACATGTCATGAGTGTTGAAGCATGGTCACATGACCTTGCGTCCCGTGTCGCATCACTCTGTCTCCTAGGTAACCGTCTCCACAATGGATCGCCGTAACAACAAGCTGATCTTCAAGGTGCATCTGCTGGAAATGGAAGAGAAGATCCTGATGGACTTCAGGCTGTCCAAGGTGAGCTCGGACCCGGGCCGTGTGGCTCAAAGGGGCCTCTGTTGACTGCTCGCGGGTTGAGGATCTCTTCGCTCCTCGGTTCTGACAGTCTCACAAATGCGGCACTACGTTTCCCTCTCCCCATGTTCAGGGCGACGGCCTGGAGTTCAAGCGCCACTTCCTGAACATCAAGCGGCAGCTCAGTGACATCGTCAGCAGCCAGAAGGTGCTGCTCCCTGTCGCGTGAGGAGGCGGAGGGGGACACGTCCGCGACCGGCACCCCCCGACTCGCCCTGCCCCCCCCGGACTCGCCCGTTTCCTTTAACAGCAGTCATCATCGTTTTACAGCTCCTTGCTCCTGACTTCTGAAGCTGAGTGCTCGAAGTCTCCAGCTTCAGAAGAACTTTTGATCAATTAAATGTAAGAAAAGAACAGTAAGTAACTAAGAGCTCTGCAGGAGTGCGGAGGAGCCGTTCCAGCCTTGGCCGATCCTTGCTCGGGGTCGAGGGGAGGGCAGTGTCAGTGCAGGAGGGGTAACGTCAAGTTTGGGGTCCAGGCCAGGGGGACGTATCGTGCGCGGTGTGCTCGAGGGCCAGCTGTGAGGTTTTATTAGTGCGTCTCGTCGGAGGAGAAGGACAGTGCCGGAGTTTGTTGGCTGTTTAGTCTCGCCCGCTGGGCCGCTGGCCGCGGTATGGCGCGGGGACGGGGCTCCTGGGGGGCAGAGCCACTCAGGGCCGTGGTTTCGGCAGGCCTGCCTCTGACAGCGTGCGCTACCGCGGGTCGGCGGGCTGGGGCGCGTGCGGATGCCCTCTGCTTGTTGGCGCTCCACGTCAGCCGGGCTGGTTTAGCCTGCCCGTGTGCCTGCTGGCCGACGGGGTCGGGTGTGGTGTCCCAGCCGCGGAGCAGCGGCACTGTGGGAAGCGCGTGCCGGGGGGCGCCGTATCTGAGCAGCCCGATGCACGCGGTCTGGGGGGCCCTCTGGTCCTCCATCATTGTCCGCAGGAAAGTTCCGCCATGACGGCTCTCAGCACAGCTGCCTTTCCCAGCATGCTGCAGGGCGGCTCCTCTCCCTGAGCTGCCATAGGCCGCGTGATCCCCCTCGTCTCCAGGAACGTGTCTCCGGCTGCGTTCCACTCTTTGAGCTCACAGCACTAGGGACTCTCACAGTCTTGTACTAGTCCCAGATTCAGTTTGCTGAATGTTGTTCCTTTTAACAGGTGGTAGATTGTATTTGTGTGAAAATAAAACTTGAAGAGTTAAACTGGACTTGGACATGGTTTGTGCTTGGAGCTCGTGTGTGTCCGTGTGTGTCCGTGTGTGTCCGTGTGTGTCCGTGTGTGTCCGTGTGTGTCCGTGTCGGGGGGTTGCCATGAACACACCCAGCTCTGTAGAGGGAGGCCTGGAGCAGACAGCTGTCTTGACTGGCAGGCAGGGCGCAGCAGTGAGAGGTAAGAAGGGTGGCTTTTCTGCTTTGACATGTCTGGCTACAAAGAGGGAGTTCAAGTACAGAGCAGGATCAGCAGGAACAATCTTGAATGGCAAAAATGCCCAAGGGGTTGGTTGCCCTGGGGCAGCACCTCACTGCCCGGCAGCCCCTGGACCCGCCGCGGGGGCGGCGCTGTTCAGCTGTCCCGAGAATGACACCACGGGCTCCGTGGCCTCCACGGCATTCCAGCGCTGCCTCGGGAAGGCAGGGCTGCTCATCCCGCTGGTCCGACCGCATTCCTGCAGCTCTGAAGAGGAAGGCAGACCCGGCTTCCCCGGCGCCTCCATTACCTGTCCTGGGAGAGACATGAGCACGGCCGGGAGCCGGGTCGTGGGGGCCGCGCGGCGGGGCGGGGGGCTGGGGTGAGTACGGCGGGGAAGGGCCCTAGTAATGAGCTGCATCTCCCGCTCCTCCACGTCCTCCTGTGTGTCTTTCTCGTCTCTGCTCCTCCTCACGCTGTTCCTGTCGTCTCTCTGCCTCCCAGCGCGCGCGGCCTTCGGTGGGGGCTGCTGGGAGCCTCGTGCTGCCTGGCGCTGGCAGCCGCGGCGTGGGCTCGGGCCCTGCAGGGGGCGCCGCTGAGCTCGCGTGTGCTCCTGCTCCCTGGGGACAGGCCTGAGGCACCGCTGCCAGGCCTGTGGGCGGCGCTGCTGAGCCCCTGTCTCCTGGCGCTGCTGTGGAAACTGCGCCAGGCCAGACTGCTGAGGAAGGTGGGTCTGGAGTGGTGTGGGGATCGTGGAGGACAGGACGGGTCCCCCAGTACCCTCCCAGTGCTTAGATACTCATCTGGTTAATTGCTTAATTGAACTAATGTCCTTAGTTCCCTGCCTGGGGTTGGTAGTGAAGTCCAGAGCCCTGTAACGTGTTCAGGACAACATTCTGACCTGCAGCGCTGCTGTGTGGGGAAAATGACAGCAGGCAGGACTGAGACCAGGGAGGCTCTCTGGCCCAGTCTCGCTGGGGGGGGAGGAGGAAGTGGACTGGCCCAGTCCCGGGGGGGGGGGGGGAGGTGGGAATGGACTGGCCCAGTCCCGGGGGGGGGGGAGGAGGAGGAGGTGGACCGGCCCAGTCCCCGGGGGGGGGGGGGAGGAGGAAGTGGACCGGCCCAGTCTCGCTGTGGGGGTAGGTGGGAGTGGACCGGCCCAGTCCCGGGGGGGGGAGGTGGGAGTGGACCGGCCCAGTCCCCGGGGGGGGGGGGGGAGGTGGGAGTGGACCGGCCCAGTCCCCGGGGGGGGGGGAGGAGGAAGTGGACCGGCCCAGTCCCCGGGGGGGAGAGGAGGAAGTGGACCGGCCCAGTCCCCGGGGGGGGGGGAGGTGGGAGTGGACCGGCCCAGTCCCCGGGGGGGGGGGGGAGGTGGGAGTGGACCGGCCCAGTCCCCGGGGGGGGGGGGGGAGGTGGGAGTGGACCGGCCCAGTCCCCGGGGGGGGGGGGGGGAGGTGGGAGTGGACTGGCCCAGTCCCCGGGGGGGGGGGAGGTGGGAGTGGACCGGCCCAGTCCCCGGGGGGAGAGGAGGAAGTGGACCGGCCCAGTCCCCGGGGGGGCAGGTGGGAGCAGGCCTGCGCTGGGCCCGGATGGAGTGTGCTCTCTTATCCGTGTTCTGTTTGCTGGCAGGCGCTGTCCTGGGAGGCAGTGGTGACGGAGTCCTCACGGGGCGTCCTGGCCTGGTGAGTGCCACCTCACTGGACACAGCGCCTGTCGCACAGCTCCACAGGCTGGGTGAACTCCACTTATTTCTGTTTCATCTCCAGGTTGAGACTGGCACGTTTTTGATAAACTCATTATTATACAGCTCGTTAACGTGATCCTGCAGTCTCCACAGCCCTCGCGTCAGTGCGCTGTCATGCCATCTCCTTCCTCTGAGCCCACAGAGTCAGGAGGACACTGACTGCACACGTGCAGACGCCCAGCAGGGCACCAGGGGGCACTGCAGCACAGCGGCTCGAGATGAACTCCCTGCCTGGCCGGTTGCACCCTGGCTGTAAGGGAACCCGGGGGGTGGTGGGTCAGTGTCACCTCTGGCACAGCCAGCCGAACCATCGCCGACAGCAGCACAGTGTCCTCTGGCTCCGCGTCGGGATGCTTATCGATTCAGAGGCTAAAGTCCTTCTCCACCGTCCAAAGTGGGCAAAGCTGAGCCTTGATTCACGTTCTCTGAACCTCTGAAGAGCGTTTATCCTGTTGTGGTCATTCGGTCCGCGTCCCTTGTTGTCCAGAGGACCTCGTCCAGCCTGGCTTCACTGGGTGCTCAGAGTCCACTGTCCACCTCTGGGGGAGTGTCTGCGCCGGCCTGGTGCTGCGCCTCATGGTTTCCTGTCCTCTGTGCCACTTCCTGTGTCCAGCAGCTCGGCCGGCGCGCGGGACGGCTGTGCGGCGCTGACCGCTGCCCAGGCGCTGATCGACGCCCTGCAGCTCTGCCTGGGCTCGGAGCCCCTGGAGGAGACCAGCCTGCCCCACGTGCAGGGCCTCACTCACAGGCTGGAGGTGAGGAGGCCAGCGCAGGCTGCACCTGGCTCAGCAGGGTCTGCCTCACGGTTTAGGACAGGTTTTAATCAGCTTCTGGGAAGCTTGTCCAGGTGTGGTGTCCTGTCCAGGGTGTCCCCTGCCCTGTGCCTGTTGCTTGCTGGGATAGGCTCCAGCTCCCCCTTGATCCTGTCCTACATAGAGCAGTTAGAAAATGGGTGGATATCATGCTGACAATCCTGTCATTCAAGGTTCAGAGTCCTCCTGGGATCGGAGAACTCTCAGGAGAGTGTCAGAGAGACCCGCACTGGATACTCTGTTTCACACACTGCTCGGTTCTCGTTCAAAGTCTTTGTGCTGAAAGGGTTTCGTCGCTCCTGCTGAACAGTGAAGTGGCAGCTGCTGTGTAGCTCTTATGCTGCGGGGAACCGGGGCCTGAGGCAGAGAGATCTCGCACACGTCTGCTCTTTATTGTGCATCTCGTAGAACTGACAGAAAAACCCGCCAAGTCATCTAAGTGTCGGAACGCAGTAGCCGAAACATAAGCACAGCAGCATCGGAAACACAAACAGGCTCTGTGTGCCAGCACAACAGTAGCCTTGCCCATTGCTGTCTCCTTCCTCTCTCGCTCTCTGTGCAGGCAGTGCGCAGGTCACTCCTCAGCGCTGGCGGGGTCCTGAGCTCTGTGGCCTCCCGCCCGCCGGCGGCTGGTCTCTCCGACCCTCAGAAGCTGACCGACAGGCTCCAGCGCCTCTCCTTGTACCTGAAGAGAAGGTACCCAGTCCAGGAGCACAGCAGAGGGGTTCGCAGGTGCTAGCTCAGTGATCGGAGGAGCTCGCCCTGGTCTTTCCTGAAGAAGCCAGGAGATCAGATTCGGCTCCAGCTCAGCAGGGCCTTGTGGGGGGTTGGAGTTCCGGTCACTGCTTTTTATGTGAAGCCAATGTTGTAGTGCTCTCCTCTGTGTATTTTAATTATACAGCGTTTTCTGTACTGGGTACAGGCACAGTTCCACTCTGAACGTACGGTTTGGTGTTTTTCTCTGAACTTTGAAGTATGTTTTTACAAACTCTGTACACCAGTCTTCAACGGGGTGTTTGTCCCATTTAGTATAGTTCTTGTCCAACAGTCCTGCTCCAGCAGTGCCAGGCTCTGCTGTTCTGGTCCAGATGGGCTGGCAGTGCCCAGGTGTGACAGTCCTGCTCCAGCAGTGCCAGGCTCTGCTGTTCTGGGTCCAGATGGGGTGGCAGTGCCCAGGTGTGACAGTCCTGCTCCAGCAGTGCCAGGCTCTGCTGTTCTGGGTCCAGATGGGCTGGCAGTGCCCAAGTCTGACAGTCCTGCTCCAGCAGTGCCAGGCTGTGCTGTTCTGGGTCCAGATGGGCCATCAGAGCCGAGGTGTAAATGTTTTGGAATGTGTGGCAGTTTGGTAGGAAGCCAGTCTGACTCTAATGCAGGACATTGTGCTCAGTAAGGAGGGCCGGTTATCAGATATTCAAGATACGCCAGAGTTCCTTCCCCAGGTTACTGTTCACACTGAAGCCCCGGTACCTGTTGGGGTCGAGTCTGTCTCCATTCTTACAGACGGGCGTGATCAGTCCTTGATTGAGGGGAAACAGCCGGCTCTCAGGATGAGGAGTTTGAGCTGGGCTTGCTGCTGTGTCTCACTGTCTTAGTGCTGAGGGCCTGGAGTCTGAGGGCTTTCTCTCCATCTGCCTCTGTGCCCACTCTCAGGCTGGAGCTGTTGAGGAAGCTGCTCCAGGCCCAGTCGAAGTTCTCGGACTCTGTGCAGGACGTCCTGCAGTGGGAGCGGAGGGGCTGTGCCCAGCTGGACCGGCTGCACTGCCGGACTGCAGAGAGCCGAGGGAGGGAGGCCATGGTGTCCATTCTGAAGCAGCTGGAGGTGCGGCACGCTCTCACGCAGACTGATGTGTGCTCTGTGTACAGTGTTCCTGTTTTAACTCTGTGATCTAATCCTTTCTAAAGTGTACTAACCCTGTACTACTGTGCTGCTCGTTAACCCTGTAGAATCTTTGCCAACTACATATTGTGTGTGCTAATCCTGTAATGTGTGTATGAACCTCATGCAGTCTTATACAGGCCCTGTGCTGTTTGTACCTGCCCTGAGCTGTGTGTACTAACCCCCTGCTGTGTCTGCTGGCCCTGCACCGTGTGTACTAACCCTGAGCTGTGTGTATTAGTCCTGTGCTGTTTGTACCTGCCCTGAGCTGTGTGCACTGGCCCTGCGCTGTGTGTATTAGTCCTAAGCTGGGTGCACTGGTGCTGATCTGTGTGTGTTATCTCTGCGCTGTGTGTATTAGCCCTGAGCTGTGTGTACTGGCCCTGCGCTGTGTGTACTAACCCTGAGCTGTGTGTGTTTGCCAGAGTTTCTCCTCAGAGCTGGGGCAGTACAGGAACAAGCTGGAGCTCTGCCACACCCTGCACTCCACAGCCACGAGGCTGCTGCAGGTGAGCCATGCAGCAGGCCCACACTGGGACGCCTGTGACCCTGTGAGTGCCTCTTCAAGTGTGTCCTCATCGTTGGTAACTGATTCTGTGTTGTGCTGGTCTTGGCAGAAGCTGGACTCCTCCTCGGCGAAGTTCAGGGCCTCGGTGGGCCTGCAGAGCCAGGGCCTGGAGTGTGGGGCTGTCTGGACAGAGCGCCTGCGCGGGGCCAACACCAAGCAGGTACTGAGCTCTCGGAGCAGCACACCCGCCACTGCGCCATGTGATAGGGTTACAAAGCCAGAGAGCTGTCCTGAATATTCCCTGGGAGGCCCGTCTCTCTGAGGTTCTGCCTCCCGGGACAGGTGCTGCGTCAGCCCGGCTGACGGGCGTCTCCCCTTCTGTCTCCTGCCCCTGCAGTTTGAGGAGGCCTCGGCTGACTTCCTGTCCCTGGTGCGGCTGGCCTCCCACTTCCACACGCACCTGGAGTTCCTGTGCAAGTGGGGCTGCGGGGTGGCGGTCTCCGTCAGGGCTGAGCCGCCCCCTCCCCGGCCCCAGCCCCCTCTGTCCCAGCGAGAGAGGGCCTCCCAGTTCTTCCAGTCCACCCTGTGCGGAAAGAGACGCTCCGTCTCCTCATCCTGAGCTGGATATCACGAACGAGCCACTGGATTGCAGAACAAAAGCTTGTGAAAGTGTGCTGTGTGTACTAACCCTGCGCTGTGTGTACTAACCCTGCGCTGTGTGTACTAACCCTGAGCTGTGTGTACTAACCCTGAGCTGAGTGTACTGGCCCTGAGCTGTGTGTACTAACCCTGAGCTGTGTGTACTAACCCTGAGCTGAGTGTACTGGCCCTGAGCTGTGTGTACTAACCCTGAGCTGAGTGTACTAACCCTGCGCTGTGTGTACTGGCCCTGTGCTGTGTGTACTAACCCTGAGCTGTGTGTACTAACCTTGAGCTGAGTGTACTGGCCCTGCATTGTGTGTACTAACCCTCTGCTGTGTCTACTGGCAGAGCGCTGTCTGTACTAACCCTGAGCATAGTGTACTGGCCCTGCGCTGTGTGTACTAACCCTGCGCTGTGTGTACTGGCCCTGAGCTGAGTATACTGGCCCTGCGCTAAATGTACTCATAATGTGCTGTGAGTGGAGCTAGGGGTGTATCACAGTTGCGCTGGTTTCTCGGTATGTCAGTTCATGTGTCAGTATTAGCTACAACATGTCAGTGTGTCCCGCATGCCAATAAAATTTGACTGTGAAATGAATTTGCAGCATGTGAGATTAGAATTTTATGTGGCAGTATTGTCAAAAAAAAAGCCTGTCCATTAGTAAATAAACCTAGTATTTATTGTATTAATTTATTGTATTGAGAGCTCTCTCATTTTGATAATAAAACACCCCTGTAAATCGAGGAGTATCTTAGGAACTTAAGGTTACAAACTGGTGTCGTCCATCTGGGCCTTGCGGTAGTCTGTAGCTCATTGAACCCAGGATCTCATCCAGCTGTTTCTTGAAAGAAGCCAGAGTTTCAGGATGGCTGGGCAGTTTAAATGGGGCGGAGCGGTGGCTCTGTGGCTCAGGATCTGCGCCTGTGGCTGGAAGGTTGCCGGTTCATATCCCGCAGCCGACAGAGGAATCCTACTCCGTTGGGCCCCTGAGCAAGGCCCTTAACCCCAACTGCTCCAGGGGCGCCGTACGATGGCTGACCCTGCGCTCTGACCCCCAGCTTCTCTCCCTGTCTGTGTGTCTGTGTCTCCATGGAGAAAAGCTGGGGTATGCGAAAAAAGACGAATTCCTAATGCAAGAAATTGTATAGGGCTAATAAAAAAGAAATATTACAAACAGAAACATTGTTCCACACTCCCACCACTTTTTGTGTAAAAAGTGCCTCCTGTTTTGTATTTTACTTAATTCCACTTGTGTCCAACCATGTAGCTCCTTCGTTCCTGCCACAGCCCTGTTTCCTAGTAAGAAGACACAAACATCTGTTTATTTACAGAAGTAATGGACGAAACACAGGGACTGTATAAGATATTTCCAATGCGCATTAGTACCTGGGCCTGGGCTTTTACAGAACAGCCACTCAACGGTGACAGATTGCAGCACCTTCCTAAGGAAAGGTGAAGCCATTCTTCCACAGGGATGGACCCTGCTCAGGACAGACCTGCCCTCTCAGCAGAAGCTAAACCAGAGGGGTGTTTCTCCCTGTTCCCAAGTTACTGCTGCAAACCACAGTGCAACACAATCCTCTGAAACAGAGCCCTTTGCTTGAACTTTCAAGTCAGCCTTTCCAGAGCTCAGACACCAGGCAGGTGTGCGTCTCTGAAGGGGCCTGTTACATCACAGGCACAGTGGGGACACAGTGCTGCTGGACAGTGACTGTGTGTCAGAGTCCCTGCTGGACACAGTGCTGCTGGACAGTGACTGTGTGTCAGAGTCTCTGCTGGACACAGTGCTGCTGGACAGTGACTGTGTGTCAGAGTCCCTGCTGGACACAGTGCTGCTGGACAGTGACTGTGTGTCAGTCTCTGCTGGACACAGTGCTGCTGGACAGTGACTGTGTCAGAGTCTCGGAGTCTCTGCTGGACACAGTGCTGCTGGACAGTGACTGTGTGTCAGTCTCTGCTGGACACAGTGCTGCTGGACAGTGACTGTGTCAAAGTCTCGGAGTCTCTGCTGGACACAGTGCTGCTGGACAGTGACTGTGTGTCAGAGTCTCGGAGTCTCTGCTGGACACAGTGCTGCTGGACAGTGACTGTGTGTCAGAGTCTCTGCTGGACCAGTGTTTCTCTTTTTCCTCCTGTGTCTCCTCTGACTGGCTAGCCGGCTCGGCCTGGATTCCTGACCAGTCAGGTCTCGGTGCGCTCAGAGTCGCAGGAGGAGGAAGACTGCGGAGCCCCACGACGTGTCCTTCTGTCCCCCCCTCAGGAACAGGGAAACACGGGCAGCAGGACAGCTCAGGTCCTTGTGGTGCTGTGCCAGGTGCTGTCTGGTGTCGCTCCAGGCTGCTCAGCTGCGGTCGGCTGGGCCCAGGGCAGAGGGAGAGCCGCGCTGGCCCACCCCTCCCTCTCAGCCACAGGACTGCTGCAGTTCTGCACCTGCGCCACCAGGGGGAGCTGTGGGCCTACATATGGCTTACCAACTCCTCACCGGGTGAAGAGCTCAACTGCACCCCGTTCATGAGCTCTGTAGTGCCAGGAGATGCACCTCTTACAAAAATATGCTCCAGCTAGTGTCCAGGTGCTGCCCAGGGGGACCCTCTGTCCCAGGTCCTTGTGTCAGCTGCCGGTCGCCTGCAGCTCTCCTCAGACGTGAGGCTCTCATCCAGCCACTGGTTGCCAGGGCATCTGCTTAGACAATGTGGCTGGGTTACCTGTTCCATTCTCCCACAACTCTTAGTATAAAGACGTGCCTCCCGCTTTAAGGCATTGGCATCTGCCGACAGTATGAAACGTCGCTCGGCCTGCCCTTCTCTCTCTCCTCCCCGATAAACTTCCTCTCTGTCCGTCTCCCCACAGGGCCTGCCTGCTTCACTAGTTTGGGTTTCGGAGCTCAGATGGAGGCAGACTTGTTCTGTCAGTAACTGAAAGCACTGGGTTTTTCCAGAAACTAAACTAGGAGGGTATCTTAAAAACCCCAGTGGGAGTGACAAGGTTGGTGATGTGGACGAGCCTCGTCGCCGGGGCCGCTGGGACTGGCCCATCATGCCCTTTGAGAGTGGGAGCAGGGACCCCATGCCACAGGGCTGGGCCAGGACATCGCCCTGAGCAGGGCCGGGCTTTAAAAACCCTCACTTTCCTCGGGACGTGAACGTCTGCCTCAGGCCCTGCGTCGCGCACATGGCTGCGCTGCTGCAGTGTTTGTGTCTGCTCCTTGTTAGGCTTGGTGTTCTGGGCTCCTCTGTAAGGGCCAATCGCGTGAATCGGGCTGGATCCTGGTCTCGTGCCCTGTTTGGACAGACATGCAGGGGAGGAGCTCTGGTGAATGACCTGTCTGCTCAGCTTCACTCTCGAGTCGAAGTCCTCCCCCCTCCCCGGTCCAGCCCACCTCCTCCGACTCGCAGGGCTCCGCCGTGGGTGTCCTGGGGTGGGCCTTGCCTTTGGTTCTGATGGTTGGGAAAGGCCGCGCTCCCTGTTTGTGTGTGGTGGGAGCCTGCTGCTCGATCTGCCCCTCTCTCCTGCCGCTGTGCTCGGACGGTGCTCCCCTCGTACCTGCTCGTGGCTGAAGCAGCTGCAGTCCAGCTTGAAACGTCTTCCTGCCGGTCAGTTCGCGCACTGTGCTGAGAAAGACCATCTCCCCCTCGGCTGGCCTCCTGGCTCAGACCCTCGCATCGTGACCCCGTCTGTGTGCTGGGGGCGCCCCTGCCTGGCGCCGTGGGGAGAGGGGTGTGTGTGTGCGTGCGTGCGTGCGTGCGTGCGTGCGTGCGTGTGTACAAGTGCCCCTGCCGCCAGCCGGGGGTGTGTCAGCGCTCGTGTGAATCTGGGCACTCTTTCGCCACACAGGTGTGCCAGCGGTATCACGTCATGGTCAGGCTCGGGGTCAGCGGCGTAACAGGGGTCTGTTACGGCAGTGGTCACTTCAGACAATATGCTGTTAGAAATGTGAAAGTTGCTGCTGGTTATTGATGGAGCTGAGGATCAGGCAAGTCCATGATAAGAACATGTTAGGTGTTACTGAAGTGTTACTGACTTAATAAGTTTATTCT
Organism: Lepisosteus oculatus; assembly: GCF_040954835.1. Lineage (NCBI taxonomy): Eukaryota > Metazoa > Chordata > Actinopteri > Semionotiformes > Lepisosteidae > Lepisosteus > Lepisosteus oculatus. The sequence continues at coordinate 15,733,140 of NC_090718.1, forward strand.
TCTTTTTCACTCTTTAACACATCTTCTAACTGGCTAACATCACTCCAGTCTCGGCTTTCCTGCACTGGCTCCAAGTGCAGTTGAGAGTGAAGTTTGAAATCTTGCTCCTAATTGTTAAGGCTATGGACTGGCACACAAGCACGTCTGGGGCGGAGAGCGGAGAGCTCTGGGCTCTGTCAGTACCAAACTCGCAACGGCAGCTGGACTCGGCGTGCCTCAGGAGCTCAAGAGATCTAGTTCTGTCACATCTTCGAGCCCGGGAGTGTGTCTCATTGCTCTTCTTAGGGCTGATTCCCAAAGCTGCAGTACATCTTGTGCAACAGGAGAATATCTCGGAGCGAGCGCCTGCCAGTGCCCTGTACAATCTTAATGTCGCGTCCCTCACTGTCGAGGGAGAGTGTGTTTCCTGTGTTCATTCGCCCTCAGTCCCAGACGGACAATAAAATAATTTCAAATTAACAAAACATACACAGAGCGTCCCTTGAAAATTTAAGGAATGGTGATAGATCATTGTCTTCATGTAGCATCCGGAAATCCAGTGCTGAATCACTGCACAAAGTATTCAAAGCATCATGCGATGAATTTAGTTTACTGAGCTATAAAGCAGTGAAAACGCTAGCTCAGTGGTCCATTGTAGCCCAGCAGAGAGTGAACGGCTGTCAGTTCCTCTTACCCTGATGACAGCTCCCCCTCTCCCCCAGTCTGCCTGAGTGTGGGGGGGGCAGAACTCCAGGTAGCGACCTCATTAGTAGATAAAAGGGACCTTTCCTTTGACCCCTGACCCAGAGGTTGCTATGGAGTCAGCCAGTCCGGGATGGGCCTGGAGCATGCTGGGAGGATGGCTCGGTGGGGCGGAATGCGCCGGGCCTTCTGGGAGGTTTAATAACCTCGCCTCGCTCGCCCATTACGCACGGCCACGGAGACTTTGTGTTTGTTAAAATGGAAAAGATGAGTAATATTCCCTCCATCCATTTCCTCCACCTCTTCCGATTCAGGGGCGCGGTGGAGCCGGAGCCTATCCTGGCAGGCTACAACCTGGACAGGCGGACACAGGCACACCAGGGAGAGCTTTTCCAGAAGCCAGCGTGTCTTTGGACTGTGGGAGGAAACTGGAGGAACATACGAACACAGCTGTGATAGCACCCCACGATTCGAACTCTCTTGTGCTACAGGGTGGCAGGATACAGACACTGTCCCAGGGAGCTAAGTGTCACCCCCAAGGCACACGACAGACCAGGACAACACGGAGACAAAACATGTTTCATTGCTCACTCTCACCACTCCTTTTCATCGTCTGTATCCTCAGTTCTATTGATTTTAAAGCCCCGAAGTCAGTGAGGGCCAGTGTGTCTGCAGGCTCTTGGCCTGAAGGTCCCATTGCGCCAGAAATGCGATGATTGAGGTCGTTAGGAGGTGAGTTGAACTGGACACCTGCAGACACAGTGGTCTAGAGCTGTCCCACATCCTTACTGCTGGGCTGGTCTCGTCTAGGTCTGGACCCAGGCCTCATGGAAACGTTGCAGAGTTCAATGGCTGAGATGGGAGAAAATGTCCAGGAAGTGACAATATCACTGCCACTCCACCAAGACGGTTGGTGTGGAACTGAAAAACACCCAGTGGGGCTTGCAACACAGCACCTGAGTCATGCTGCTAATATGTGCATGATAAGTGTGTGAGAGAGAGGCTATTCAGAGTGGATTAGGCGTAGCTCGCCTGGCTCAGGGAACTGGCAGCCTCACTGTTGGGGCGTTGCTGCTCAGAGCCCCCGAAATCCCCAAAACTCTGATCCAGAGTTCAACACACTGAGCTGAGAGCAAGTCAGCTCAGCGGCGTGCGCTGGAGCTGAGCATCTGAGACCTTCACTCAGGACAAACATGCTGATGGCCGTGCTGTGTCAGAGCTGTTTCTCATCAGCAGGGGCTGGGAAACTTGTCAAGACTGATGGGAACACAGACAGAGCAAAGTACTGGAGAAAACCTGCTCCGGAGCTAAAACTGGAACAGAATTTCCTCTTTTAGAATTCCCTGGATACCTTTGCAAGGCACTGCACATTTAGTAAGATTATCTTCATCTTTATGAAAACTGAAGATCTCATTCCAATTAATGAAGCTCTAATTACAAGGACTCAGACCAGCACAAGAAAGTTCAACTCAGTGTCTTCAGCAAAGCAAGGCTCTTGACTAGGCAGTGCCAAGCAGGAGAAAGGATACCCTGATGTCCAAACGTGAGCTTCAGGTGACAGCTCTGGGCTAAAGGTAGCACCAAGCTTTTTAACTCCCAAGAACCTCAGCACTGAAGTACCAGCTTTGTGAATCTGATGTGTAACTGGGGAGTGTCACATGGCAAAGGAAGGTTCTGTTGAATCGTGGTCCTGCGATACGACGCCTGTGTGTCTCCTGTGTCAGCAGAGTAGCAGTGAACCCTGGGCCAGTGCTGCTCCTGCCCTGAGCGAGAGGCCACATGTCGGTACAGGACAGCCCGAGGACGTGGGACAGTCCGGGTGTGGCTCTTGTATCACACAGGGGTGGATATTTGTACACAGGGAAAGACTGCAGTGGCTCTTTGAGCAGGGTGTGAGAACAGGCGAGCAGGTCGCATTGCAGCTAACGACTCGCAGCTGGCAGGAAGGCGAGAGAAACACAGACCTGTGTGTCTGCTCAGCTGCTGAGACGCGGGAGGTGAAGTCAGCCCCTGGTTATTCGTTTCGAAGAGCTCGCACGAATGTGTTACATGGCCCGGTAGACAGGCAGCTTCGGCAATCAACCGAAACAAAGCGGAAACCGGCGAACGAATCGCGTTTTTCGCTCTGTTTACGGCCTCACTGCACCACAGCCCAGCGAAAGAGACCGGGTTGCGTCACCCTCGCTAAGCTCTACCGCGGGTTCCTGTGCTCTTCTGTTTGCCTCTGTGGATCAGCAGGAGGAGCTGCGGGAGTGGGGCCTGCGACTCCCGCGGTCTGGAAACGCAGAGCAGGCCTCAGAAATCCACTCCCGTGGTTGCCATGGAGACGCACAGCAGAGGCCCAGATTGTGGGAAGTGGAGAGAGAGTCAGGGACGCACGTGTGTGTGTCAGCTCACATTTGGGGTGTGTGTGTGTGTGGAGGGGGGGGGTTGTTGGTCATGCTGACTGAGTTTTATAAGCTGTGGCTAACCCTACTCCCCACAGCTGACTGAATATTAAATAAACACAGCCAAGTGGCTGAGCTGAGGCGGGTAAGTGCTGGGCCCAGAGAGAAGGGCTTCACTCTTACCTCAGGCAGGCCGCTCTCCTGGGGCCTGGGCCCACGTCTGTCTGATTCTTGGCAGCAGCTGTGGAAACGCTGTCTGTGTGCTCAGTGACCAGCGCGGGGGGCGTGTGTTCTGGGGGGCAGGCGAGAGGGACCCTGGAGGGAAGAGAGAAGGAGACTGTGTTGGCCGGCGTGTTTGGAGAGTCATGGCTGCCTTGGCGGCCAGGACTTGAAGAAAAACGGCCATTGAGAGCAGCGGTTAGCGCCTGTTTGTGTTGTGATCCCGCCAGCCTGTCAGTCTGTGAGCTCCGCGGCGGGGGCGTGCCGCTCGGAAAGCGCCTGGGCTCCGTTCGGGGGGCCGCAAATGAGCAGGTGAATGTGCCGCTCCGCCGAGATCCCGGTTCCTCGGTCTGTCGGGTGAACGTGCCACTGGCTGAGTGAGCTGGCGTGGGCACACCTGTCCGTGCCGCCCGTCAGTGTGCCAGTGTGTCTGTCTGCCGGTCACCGCGCCCGGCGGTCAGTGTGCCATCAGCCGCAGTGCCAGTCGCTCGGCAGGCTGCGCGCGGGTGGGAGTTAAACAGAGCTGCCAATGTGAGAGGAGCTTCTCTGCCAGAGCCATGATTACAGCAGGAATCCACAATTAACTTGTTTGGCTTCTGTGAGCAGAGATTTTATTTTAATTAGGTTTGGGAACTGAAGGTAACTTTGTCCCTCTCCCCTCCCCCCTGCATCCCCCCTCAACCACAAAATCTTTCCTCCTGCGCCCTGTGGCCCTGACAGCCAGAGAGATGCCAGGCGCAGGGGGAGCTGCCAGATCCGCGGAGCTCCGAGCGCTTTCCTCTCCGAGCCTCTCCGTGGCTGAGCTCCGTCTGACTCTGATCTCGGAGGGCTTTTCCCAAGCCTGTTCCCTCCTCCCTCTCCCTCCAGGAGCCATCTGGGAAACTCAGGGAAATAAAGGGAATCTCGCTTTAGGATGAATTCGAGCAACACGCTTCCCAGCTCTGGCTCACAAACACAGCTGTAGGCCTCAGGTTTCGTGTCATTGCTGGCTACTGCACTGTTCTCATTTACACATGGAGCATGTGAAGCTGCTGTGAAAAGTTCATCGCTTGTTATATTAAATGTTTCAAAGGAAACTTTCCCTTGTTTTTGTTGCCTTTTAGCACTGCTCGTGTTTGTAAAGAGCCAGTGTCAGCTGAATTTTCTACACGTTAAGGAGATGGAAATGGTGTATTCTTTCAAGGTAATTAAGGCATTTAACAATGTATTAAATACATCCAGACCCTTAGTCTAAACGAAGCATAAAACAACAAATTACTGAAGGTCTGTGGAGAACCCAGACAGCAGTGTCTCCTGTTCCTCGGTACAGTCAGACAGCGGTGTCTCCTGTTCCTCGGTACAGTCAGACAGCGGTGTCTCCTGTTCCTCGGTACAGTCAGACAGCGGTGTCTCCTGTTCCTCGGTACAGTCAGACAGCGGTGTCTCCTGGTCCTCGGTACAGTCAGACAGCGGTGTCTCCTGTTCCTCGGTACAGCCAGACAGCGGTGTCTCCTGTTCTTTGGTACAGTCAGACAGCGGTGTCTCCTGGTCCTCGGTACAGTCAGACAGCGGTGTCTCCTGTTCTTTGGTACAGTCAGACAGCGGTGTCTCCTGGTCCTCGGTACAGCCAGACAGCGGTGTCTCCTGGTCCTCGGTACAGCCAGACAGCGGTGTCTCCTGGTCCTCGGTACAGTCAGACAGCGGTGTCTCCTGTTCTTTGGTACAGTCAGACAGCTGTGTCTCCTGTTCCTCGGTACAGTCAGACAGTGGTGTCTCCTGTTCCTCGGTACAGCCAGACAGCGGTGTCTCCTGTTCCTCGGTACAGTCAGACAGCGGTGTCTCCTGTTCCTCGGTACAGTCAGACAGCGGTGTCTCCTGTTCCTCGGTACAGTCAGACAGCGGTGTCTCCTGTTCTTTGGTACAGTCAGACAGCGGTGTCTCCTGTTCTTTGGTACAGTCAGACAGTGGTGTCTCCTGGTCCTCGGTACAGCCAGACAGCTGTGTCTCCTGGTCCTCTGTACAGTCAGACAGTGGTGTCTCCTGGTCCTCGGTACAGCCAGACAGTGGTGTCTCCTGTTCTTTGGTACAGCCAGACAGCGGTGTCTCCTGGTCCTCGGTACAGCCAGACAGTGGTGTCTCCTGTTCTTTGGTACAGCCAGACAGCGGTGTCTCCTGTTCTTTGGTACAGCCAGACAGCGGTGTCTCCTGGTCCTAGGTACAGCCAGACAGTGGTGTCTCCTGTTCTTTGGTACAGCCAGACAGCGGTGTCTCCTGTTCTTTGGTACAGCCAGACAGTGGTGTCTCCTGTAGTGTCCCCAGAGCACTGTAATCATGATTTCCTTCTTCTTTCTCATCTTCACCGTAGTCTTCATTCTGAAGTTGTCTCATTCTTATCCATGCCTGTGACTGTCCTGTAATGCAGGGCTTGAGTCCCTGCTGCATTCCTGTTGTTGAAGATGACGTCTGGGGTTTGTGCTCGAGGGTCCGTCTTCCTGTTACCTTGACTGCGGGCTCCCCTCTTCCCCCTGATGCAAAGACCTCACACAAACTCGTGTGCACAGCGGGGCTGTTGGGCCGGAGGTTGTTTTCATGCCAAGAAATGAAAGGAATAGCGATTTCATCTCGACCTTGGACAGGAGAGGCAGGATCTGTGCTGCGCAGGGCACGGGGGACTCGATCGTTGCTGTGCAGGTCCGAGAGAAAACCGAGCTCACCCGGCTCTGTCCAGGCGATCGGCCCCTCTCTGGGTGGTCCTGGCCTGGACTGAGAGACATTCCCAAACTATGAGCATTAATCCTGGGAGTGAGGGGCTGTGAGACAGAGGGCTGCCAGAATCCCCCTTTATACATCCCTCACTCCTGCACACTCCTGCACACCCCTGCCTAGAGAGTGATGCACTGACCAGGGGGTGTGTCTCTCTCAGCTCTGACCACTGGCCCACACTGCCTCTCTCTCTCAGCTCTGACCACTGGCCCACACTGCCTCTCTCTCTCAGCTCTGACCACTGGCCCACACTGCCTCTCTCTCTCAGCTCTGACCACTGGCCCACACTGCCTCTCTCTCTCAGCTCTGACCACTGGCCCACACTGCCTCTCTCTCTCAGCTCTGACCACTGGCCCACACTGCCTCTCTCTCTCAGCTCTGACCACTGGCCCACACTGCCTCTCTCTCTCTCAGCTCTGACCACTGGCCCACACTGCCTCTCTCTCTCTCAGCTCTGACCACTGGCCCACACTGCCTCTCTCCCTCAGCTCTGACCACTGGCCCACACTGCCTCTCTCTCTCAGATCTGACCACTGGCCCACACTGCCTCTCTCTCTCAGCTCTGACCACTGGCCCACACTGCCTCTCTCTCTCTCAGCTCTGACCACTGGCCCACACTGCCTCTCTCTCCCTCAGCTCTGACCACTGGCCCACACTGCCTCTCTCTCTCAGCTCTGACCACTGGCCCACACTGCCTCTCTCTCTCTCAGCTCTGACCACTGGCCCACACTGCCTCTCTCTCTCAGCTCTGACCACTGGCCCACACTGCCTCTCTCTCTCAGCTCTGACCACTGGCCCACACTGCCTCTCTCCCTCAGCTCTGACCACTGGCCCACACTGCCTCTCTCTCTCAGATCTGACCACTGGCCCACACTGCCTCTCTCTCTCAGCTCTGACCTGCTCCACTTGAGAGTCAGCAGCCCACAGTGCGCTGAGCTCAGAGTCGTCTGTGCCTGCAGTGGTGCTTGTCTGTGACACTGCAGCTCAGGTGCTCCTGCGTCTCCACAAGTGCCCAGTCCTGCACACGGCGGGGCAGGGGCATTTAGCCCAGAGTCCTGTGCCCTGCCCTGGATTGTCTGACGGGGCAGGTTGAGGGCATGAGGGGCCGATGTGCTGTGAGAAGTGTTTAACACCCCTCCTACACTCCTGCCTCCTGGAGCTCGAGTCTCTCATCTCCAGTGGAAAATCCAGCCCCCCTCACAGTCTTCTCTGTTCCAAACTGAACCCTTCTAATCTACAACACACGAGACTATGAGGGCACCTGGCCAAAAATTCAAAACCCTCTAAGTCACCCACAATGTCACCTCTGTGGAATAAGTGATGAGTAAAGTGCTGGAGACAAGTGGGAAATATGTGGAAGAGCATTTAAAACTGATGAGACGTTTCTCTTCACAAAGGGTTGTGGGAGCATGGCACACATTTCCCTGCCATGTGCTTGAAGCTAATGCCGCTTTTTTTTTCAAGAAACAGCTGGGAGAGATCCTCTGATCGATTAGGTAATTCCAAATGAGCCTCCTCTTGTGTTCTTATTTTAAGATGTATCCCCTGGCTGGAGGACAGGAGCAGGTTTAATATGGAGGTGGAGACAGAGGGCCCTGAGCTGGTGCAGCTCATTTCAGGTGCCTGACAGTCTGGGGGTGCCTGCAGCCAGAGCCCCGGCCTGTCAGCTCAGGGTTTCTGTGTTCTCACAGGCGCACCGGTGCAGGTGTGCAGCCCTGCAGTTTGCACGGCTGCTGGTCTCTGGTCCGCTGCATGGACTGAATGGCCGATGGAGTCTTCCACACTGTCACCAGTCTGGCAGCTCTCTGGAGACCAGCAGCAGGCTCTGCATTCCAGTAGACCATCACAGCACGCAGTGTGCATTATGCAGGGCAATGCTGAAAAATTGATTCCCCTCGTTCCTGTAAATGTAAGTCTGGTGTCTTATGGGACTTTGGAATATTCTCTATTACAGTACCGCTCAGTGGAGCGTTCTGTCCATCAGTTCAGATAAACACATTGCAGTACGCAGCAGAATGGTGCAGGCCATGGCTGAAGGGTGCAGTGCTCTGGCAGTGGAGGTACAGATGGGATGCCGCAGAGGGGACAGCAGTCTCGAGCGTGTGACTGATCTGTGCTCCAGACGCCAGCGCTGTGAAAGCCAAGCCGGTTAATTGGATTGCGGTGCCGGTCAGGCAGGGGGCAGGACTGGGCCAGGCCTCTCCAGAATCCCTACCAGTCCCAAGACAAGAGGGGTCTGAGCTCTCCTGCAGGCGATTAGAGAGAGCGAGCAGGGCAGAGGAAGAATGGAGCTTGAAACTCAGAAGGAGCCTGAAGAAAAGGGAGGCACGGACAGGAGGAGAGAGGTGGGGTCTAGTAAAAGAAAGTCTCCGAGGGGCGAGCGCTTGTCCTGAGGCTGCCGGTGTGCGCGGGAGGTGCAGGTGTCCTTTGTGGAAGTGAAAACAGCCGGACCCCCCCGCCCCCCCGCCCGGCTCGCTCCCTCCTGCTCCGGCTGAGTCTTTGTCTGCGGCCCCAGCGCTGTCTGTCTTCCGGACGCGGCCCTTGATCGCCACAAATGGGATTAGGGAGACCCGCCGCTCCAGCCATTCTCTCGGCATTCCTCCGCGGCCCCGGCTCCGCCCTGCTGGGGCTCTTTAATTACCCTGCCACCAGGGGGCCTGGGCCGGCCAGAGGGCCTGCAGCGTCCCTGCGGAGGCGATGGCCTTCGGTCGGCAACGTCGCAGTGCAGCAGGACTGTTAACCCACTTCAGACACGCCACAGCCTCGCTCTTCCAATTGAGGCAGCAATTAACAGACTGCGATTCATTATGGACGCAGATATTCCCCAACTCTTGTCCAATGACTGTGCTGGGGTCATGGATTTCTGTCTTACAGCTTCTTTTTGCACATTTAACATCACTCAGCTGAGCATCCTGTTCCAGACTGTGATTGCTTGTTAAACTGAGATTCTCACATAAAGGCCGAGCTACAGGACAGCTCACGCTGGCCTGAGCAGATACTGTGCTGAGTGGAGAGGCGGAGGAGACCTGTTACTCCTCTTCTTCCCACCTGCGGGGAGCGAAAGCACTTTTCAAAGCCCAGCTGGGGAAGATGCGCTGCAGCTCTGGCTCGTTAGGTGCTGACCAGCTGACCCCTCTGGTGTGAATCCTGGAGAACTGGCCCAGGCCAGGCCGCAGAAGGAAAGCTGCTGTGGTCAGTTGTGCGGACACGGCGGTGATTCCAGTCCTCAGATCTGCCGAGGTGAGGCCTTCCAGCGTGTTCCTAGTCCCTGAGCAGCCGGCGGCACCCTGGGCTTCCCAACCGGCTCCGCGATCGGCACCACAGCCCCTGAAGCTCCTGCTGGAGCTGTACCTGGGACTCACGCAGGGCCTGACGCAGACGCTGTGCCGTATCACCGGGCTGTTCTGGAAAACGGGGCAGCTCCAGTTCTTACGACGCAAGGCTGTTACTGTTAGATTTGTGGGCTTAAACGTCTCGTTTCAGTCTAGAGTTTTCGTGACAGAGATCAGGGTAAATCTTAGTTTTACAGTGTTTTGCACTCACACCATGAATTGACCTTGCTGTGGTTTCTCAGCCCACAGTACAAAGCCTTTCAATAATTCTCCACACTTTTAGTCTGACTGCAAAGCTGTGCTCAGTGTGTCTTGGTGTAAGTTTGTCTTGGTGTCAGTGTGTCATGCTGCAGTGTGCTCAGTGAGTCTTGGTGTCAGTGAGTCATGCTGCAGTGTGCTCAGTGTGTCATGCTGCAGTGTGCTCAGTGTGTCATGCTACAGTGTACTCACCCTGTGTCTTGCTGCAGTGTGCTCAGTGTGTCTTGCTGCAGTGTGCTCAGTGTGTCATGCTGCAGTGTGCTCAGTGTGTCATGCTGCAGTGTGCTCACCCTGTGTCTTGCTGCAGTGTGCTCAGTGTGTCTTGCTGCAGTGTGCTCACCCTGTGTCTTGCTGCAGTGTGCTCACCCTGTGTCTTGCTGCAGTGTGCTCACCCTGTGTCTGTGTCAGTATTACATCACCAGAGAGTATGTGCCAGTGCCCTTCTGCCTGTCTGTTGTTCTGGGAGTGGCAGTGGCTGTGTCTAATTGGTGATCTCGGCGTGGGGCGCAGGGTGGGGGTGAGGGTTGTTCTCTTGGCTCTGGGCGAGAGCCTCTCTCCTGAACCCAGGGCTCCTGGGAGATGGCGACGCTGGAAGAGTGCCATCGCTAATGACTGTTTGTTTAGCTATTGTCTAAATAACAAGAGGGGGCTTAGAGGGCCCTGTGTGTCCGAGAGGAGCCAGGAGCGGGGCTGTGTTAAGACAGAGATCAGATTAGGTGCTTTTAAAAGGAGCTTTGTGAGCTCAGGCCTAGAGCACCAGCTAATCCCTCTGGCTAAAAGAAAGCAAAAAAACGAAGAGTAATTCTTTTGTAAACAGCATCTGTCAATCTCAGATCATTTAATTTTTTTCAGAATTACTAGAGGGGAGAAATCAAAGGGTGTCCTAAGCGCTGAATTTGTTACGTAAAAAAAATCATGTGAAGTTTCCCTCTTTACCAGGACCTTTGGGATTCTAGACGTCTGCTGCTGCACCCCCCAGTGAAGAAGGAGGCTCCAGTGGGACTTCCAGGGAAGCCCCCGTCTGGAGTGGAGCGGCGCTGGCCTCGTTCCTGTGGTGTCTGCTGGCAGCCCTGCTCCGGCACACACTGACCTCTCACTCCCCTTCTGTGGCACTGCGTTCAGTGACACTGTCAGTGTCTTCAGACAGCGGTGCTGTGCCCTGTGCCCTGTGCCAGCGCCGGGGCTGTCAGGAGGGCGAGAGCAGTCGCAGGCTCTGTGGGGCTGCCCATCGGGTCAGTCGGACCCAGGCGAGCTGGACTCCTCCAGCGGTCCTGCCAGAGAGGGTCCTCATCCCATCATCCTGCAGCGACTCCAGTCCTGTCCAGCCTGCCCACTCCTCTGACCCTGAGCACTGGCGCTGAGGCACTCCGGACTCCCCTGAGCACTGGCGCTGAGGCACTCCGGACTCCCCTGAGCACTGGCGCTGAGGCACTCCGGACTCCCCTGAGCACTGGCGCTGAGATACTCCAGTCTCCCCTGAACACTGATGCTGACACTGCAGCCTCCCCTGAACACTGGCGCTGAGGCACTCTGGATTCACCTGAACACTGGCTCTGAGACACTCCAGTCTCCCCTGAACACTGATGCTGACACTGCAGCCTCCCCTGAACACTGGCGCTGAGGCACTCTGGATTCACCTGAACACTGGCGCTGAGATACTCCAGTCTCCCCTGAGCACTGGCGCTGAGGCACTCCAGACTCACCTGAGCACTGGCGCTGAGGCACTCTGGACTCACCTGAACACTGGCGCTAGTCCTCGTTCCTGTAGCTCACAGATGAAGAGCCCTGGTCTGCGGCTACATGCCTCCTCTTGGCTGATGATGATGATGATGGTGTATCTTTCTGGGCCTGAGTCACCTGGGCTGAGGGAGTGTTTGTTCAGTTGTTTTGTGTTGGAGCCTCAGACTGGAATGGCCGGGATGTGAGTTTCCAGCACAATGTCTGGGCGCCCCCCTTTCCCCTCCTCTCCCGTGGAAAAGCCAGACTAAAAGACAAGGTTCCCCCCTCCGTCCCGGACATACCAGAGGCACCTGCACTCACTTAATGTTCTGGCAGGAGAGCGAAGAAGTGTCCCTTTCGCCTCGCTTGTCATGCTTGCTCACGGAGGGAAACAAGTTTGGTTTCAATTAGAGCTCCTGCCAAGAGCTGAGGTCACTGCAGCGCCGTCCTCCTGCTCGGTTTCTGGGGGCTAGCCGAGAGAGGAAGGGCTGGCAGTGGAGGGGTTACTGACCTGCAGACCGCCCCCCCGAAACCCCCTCTACAGCCCGCCTCTCTCTCACACACAAGGGCGTCAGCTTCTTAACCTTTATTTTTATTTTAGTGCCTTTCCTAGCGCGTCCTCTCAAGGCTCTGTGTGCTAAGAGGATCAAACAAGAGTCACATTAAAACAAAAAGTTTCGCAGAATTGAAAGTTGGAGTACAGAAGGCAGTTGTAAGGCAGGATTTGAAAGCGCTGACTGACTTCAAGATGCTCCTGGGCTGGGAGTATGGGTACAGGCCGGTCCGCGTGTGTCCCGTCTCTGGCAGGCTGGCAGTGAAGTGTCCCTATGCTCTCCACTGCAGTCTGTACTCAGCACCATGGCCTGAGTGTGCCTCTGTCCAGCCTGTCTGTCTGTCAGACAGAGCCGGGCTCAGCAGTGTCCCCTCTCTCCTGTCTCAGGCTCAGTGTGTGCTGGCCCTGTCCATCCTGCCTGTTTCCCAGCGTGTCCGCTGGGGTCTGTCCCTGCTCCTCCTGGGCTCCCTGACTCTCTCCACCTGCAGCCCAGCTGTTTGGCCTCTGGAGTTTCTCAGTATTCCCACTGAACTGTTCCAGCTGAGCTGCGCACCCCCACATCTGCCCCGCGGACTGACCCGTCCGGCCTCCCGGCTCCCGGCTCCCCTCTGTGGACTCTCGCGTGCCGAACGGCTCCGTGCCTTTTTTCCTGAGCACTTTGAGTCAGCTCTTCCGGTATTATCTCAGGGATGTTGGAAATCCGGGATCTGACTTGAGAGTTGCACTGTGAGCTTGTGAGCTTTCTCCTCTTTGTTCCTCCGCCCAGGAACTGGCCCAGCCTGATTTCCCACCCCAGGCCTGCGCCCCTCCGGAGCTGGATTGGAGGTGCTCTCCAGGCTGAGGGGGCAGTGCCAACTGGAGACACAGCGGTGATCACAAGGGGAGGCATGCCACTTTAAAAGCATACAGAACGCGATAAACAGTGATTTCCTCGTGCTCATGCCTCTCGGTGTATCCCAGCATCCTGGGCTGATGACTACAGCAAGCCAGTGGGGACACAGGACTCCCAGCCCCCATAGGCAGAGGAAAGTCAACACAGTGGACGCCTTCAAGGCCAATGAGGAGACAGTTGTGTTGTTGTGGAAAGGGTGGGGAAAGGCTTTGTGAACACAACAAACTGTCCAACCAGGCTCTTGTCTGATCCTGTCTCTCTTTCCTTCCTATTTTATGTGATGCTTACCAACAGAGCTATATAATTGAGCTCTGGCCGGTCATGCTCTCTCTCCAACATGTCAAAATGGCGGGGCTGTGGAGGTTGAGGTCAGCGGTCAAAGGTCAGAGGGCAGTTTTCTCAGGCATGATTGCAGGCAGGTGTGTACTCTAGCCCCGAGAGAGAGGCACCTTTGGACTCTGTGCTAGGAAGCTACACCAGCGCCCACTGAAACTGCCACAAAGCTGATCCTTTCCCTTGCTTGTCCCTTGTGAAGGTGTAATTCTATAAGGTTTTATAGCCCCGTTACAAAAAACAGTTGAGCTGTTTAGCTTCTTGTCAGCATAATTGTTCAAACCTCCTTCTACACCTGGCTCTCTGTAACAACAGTGTTGTGAGATGTTCAGAGGGTAAAAAGAGTTTCTGCTCTTGATTTCTCTAGACATTAATCAGTACCCTGTAGACATACACCTCGTGGAGGATATGGGCCTAGATAGAGCATTGTCTCCACACCCTGTGCCTTTTCCCCAATCAGAGGTCATTAGCACTGTGTGGAGATGATTGGTCACAGCTGCTGCCAGCTGAAGCCCTTGCTTGGGGAAAGTAAGGGCACTGCAGCGACTGGGCAGCTGGAAGACCAGGGTTTTGTGCTGGAAACTAGGATTTTGACAAACTAAAACGAGAGAGGGAAACAAGCACTGCGTGGCTTTGGAGAACCAGGAGAGAAGGTATTGTGTTTGGATTTGAGTAAAACTAAAAAAAGTAAGTTTCCAGAAAAAAAAGGAGCACTTTGTTTGTGGTTACAAGGCAGCGTGGGGGTGTGTGGGTACGCTGGAGCACAGGGCAGAACAAGCCCATCAGCTGCGACCAGCACAGCCAGGGTGTGTAGTGTGTAGTGTGTAGTGTGTAGTGTGTAGTGTGTAGTGTGCCAGGCTCCAGACTGCACTGTGAACAGCCCTCTGAGCCTCCCAGCCTCCCAGCCTCCGAGCCTCTCAGCCTCTCAGCCTCCGAGCCTCTCAGCCTCCCAGCCTCCCAGCCTCTCAGCCTCCCAGCCTCCCAGCCTCCGAGCCTCTCAGCCTCTCAGCCTCTCAGCCTCCCAGCCTCCCAGCCTCTCAGCCTCCCAGCCTCCCAGCCTCCGAGCCTCTCAGCCTCCCAGCCTCTCAGCCTCTCAGCCTCTCAGCCTCTCAGCTTCTGAGCCTCTCAGCCTCACAGTCTCTCAGCAGGATGGAGGAGGTTAAATGGATCCCTGCCCAGATAAATATGATATTTCTTACAGTTGTGATTAAATAGAATCTTCCAGGCGGTGCGGACAGGCCCCTCTTTGTTGGCAAGGGGGCGGCCTGTGGCTCCTGTCTGAAAAGAGTCATGATCGCTTTGCGTGTCTGTGTGTCAACAGGCCACACAGCTGTCGGGGAGCAGGGCGTTCTGGGAAGGCTGTTGCAGGGGATCCCAGCATGAAAGGGGTTCTTCTCTGTGTCTACTGTTGAGAATGTTGCTATCCGCAAGAGGAACAAGATTGTGCAAAACCATGTGTGTAAAAAAGACCAGAAGTGGAGGCCTCTCCAGTCCAAATGACACTGACAATGCTGATGAAGACTGTTATGGAAGAAATGTAACACCTGAAGACACCTTTCAGTGTGGAGTCAAGCTCTGCCTGCTCCTCTGCGGTCAGCGCGATAGCTCAGTGTGTAGTTCATGCTCTGAAGCACACTCCCGCTCGTGCACAGCTGCGGCTGCTGGGTCGCGCTGGGACGACACCCTGGTGCCTGACAGCTCAGCAGTGTGGTCTTCCCTGCCCTTCTCGCCCCTCTGCCCTCCCCTGCTCCGGGGCCGTGCCCTCCGGACCGGACCACTTCCACTAGGCATTGCACGCCGTCCCGGTCACTGCAGCCCCCATCCACTGTCTTCTGCGTGTTGTGTAGCGTGTTCTCTGCGTGCTGTGTAGCGTGTTCTCTGCCTGTTTCCCTGCTGTAAGCTGCTCGGAGTGAGGCGTTATTCTCGGTCAGCCGGGGCGTGAGCCCGGGGGAGAGAGGAGGCTGTGGGCGGGGGTGGGCGGCCAGTCCCTGCGATCGGGGCGAGAGGGACAGCGCTGCTGCCGAGGCGTGGCGCCCCCTGGTGCTGGGGGCGAGACGGGGCAGGACAGGGCAGGGGTTGGCGACTGACTGACAGTCTCCTTCTCTCTCTGAAGTGGGGGGGCAGGGCGTCTGCGGTGACTCTTGACCCCCCCCTGCCTGCTGGGGATCAAAGGCGCGCGGGGGCAGTCACCAGCAGGCCGGCCCCATCATGAATTCGTGATCAATAGCGAACACGGCCGAAGGCTCCCTGGGCCTCCCCTCTCTCCCTCTCCGAAGCCCTGGGCAGCTCCGAATGTCAATGATGTTAGTTTAGCCATTGTGCACGGCTGGCTGAGCCTGAAAGGCCTGCTTGTCCGCGGGCCAGCCCCCTACAATGGCCCCCTTTCTCCCCCCGACTCCACGCCTTCGTGAGGAGAATTCCCCCTTTCCCAGCGCTCTGTCCCTGGGCCAGAGGGAGGGGAGGACAAGAGACATAGAAGGAACTGGAGCGTGAAGAGGCTGTGAGCGGATCTCTGCACAGAGCTGCTTCAGCACCTACTGCCAGCACTAACCAGCACTGAGGGCGACAGGCACAGAGAGCTTGCTTCCAGACCCCCGCCAAGCTGTGCAGCACGCCTAATTGGACAGGGAATGAGCTGTGGACTAGTGGTCAGAGCTGAGAGAGAGAGGCAGTGTGGGCAAGTGGTCAGAGCTGAGAGAGAGAGAGGCAGTGTGGGCCAGTGGTCAGAGCTGAGAGAGAGAGGCAGTGTGGGCCAGTGGTCAGAGCTGAGAGAGAGAGGCAGTGTGGGCCAGTGGTCAGAGCTGAGAGAGAGAGAGGCAGTGTGGGCCAGTGGTCAGAGCTGAGAGAGAGAGAGGCAGTGTGGGCCAGTGGTCAGAGCTGAGGGAGAGAGGCAGTGTGGGCCAGTGGTCAGAGCTGAGGGAGAGAGGCAGTGTGGGCCAGTGGTCAGAGCTGAGAGAGAGAGGCAGTGTGGGCCAGTGGTCAGAGCTGAGAGAGAGAGGCAGTGTGGGCCAGTGGTCAGAGCTGAGAGAGAGAGAGGGAGTGTGGGCCAGTGGTCAGAGCTGAGAGAGAGAGGCAGTGTGGGCAAGTGGTCAGAGCTGAGAGAGAGAGGCAGTGTGGGCCAGTGGTCAGAGCTGAGAGAGAGAGGCAGTGTGGGCTGCAGTTTTCAGGAGTCTTGATCTTTTTATTCCCAGATTTCCTGGGGGCCACCTCTTGTCTCCCTTGTGTCCAGGCAGGCTGGTGATAAACCGCACAACACGCCACACGGCAGCAGGCTAAGCCGCTAAAACGATTATTATCATTAAGAGCTCGTCTGCGTTTCCCATGTGGAAAAAGTTTATTTTAACACATTATAAAGCAAACAATATTTATGTAATATTTTCTTGTGCGGCTGCTGGCTGGGCCACTGCCAGACGAGAGAGAGGCCTTTTTTCCTCAATTTAGTTTTTACTAAGAACAGCTGTGTGAGGAGGGGCGAAGGAGAGAGTGATTTGTCAGAACCAAGTGAGCTGTGAGAAGGAGAGGTGGAAACGTCGGTGTAGTCTTCTTCCTCCGCGGCCCTGACGGAGTTTCGAATTCCCAGTGAAGTGCTCCGAGGTCCCCAGCGGGAATCAGCTGGGCTCCAGGGCCAGGATCAAGCCCAGCTCCTGCCTCCCAGCTACTCCAGCCCTCATGCCAGATGACGGATCGCTCTCTATAAAGCATCTCAATCCCACAGCGCCACACGTACGACATGGTCCCCTGTGAAAACGCGCTGGGAGAACACGAGAAAGGTTAGAAACGAGAGAAGGCCGATCCACGCATGAGGCGTGTTCAGCACCTGCTGGCTCATGGGTCCAGGATCTCATGCAGCTGTTTCTTGAAGGAAGCCAGAGAATCGGATCCACCACATGGCTGGCCAGCTTGTTTCCTACTCCCGCCACCCTTTGTGTAAAGAAGTGTAACGCCTCCTATTCTTGCTTTTAAAAGCACCTTCGCAAAGTGCTTTGACTGTCTCAGTGCCTTTGAGGATTCGGAGATCTTGCCTGGACTTCCTGCTGTGGCTTATCCGTCTCCATTAAGATAGACTGGGGGTGGAGAAGACAGGGCTGTGGGCTCTGGGCCAGAGCGCCATGGCCCCAGTCCTGGGGGACGCACTGTGGTCGATGTGCAGATGAGGTTTTACTTTCACAGTGAAGTTCAGGATCTGCTCTCAACTGACTGCCCTGGTACAGTAAGCCAGTAACAATGTTCTCTGTTAAAAAGGACAGTGGGAAACTCTTGTACCCTGAATCATGTTTCACTTATTCCTTAGGAACAACATAAATGAAAATAACCCAAGAAAGCAAACAAGGTCTCATGTTCCAAAACAAGAAAATGAGCCCTTGCTTTTGTAGCGATGCCATCAGCTCCAGCAATGGAAAATCTGTGGCACCGATCTGGAAACACAGGAACGTAACTCTTCGGCAATGGGAACTCTTTTAATCGTACCCGAAAGCAATCAGAAGAGCACCAGTTCATTCCCCAGAATTCATTTCATAACATCAACGTGATGCAACAGACTTTAAACTGGCTAGACAGCCTGTTCTTCAGGTGATGGACAGGCCAGTGAGGGGGATTGACAGGGCATTCTGCCCCCTTCTGGAGACCAAACGACACACTCATGATCTCCCCTCCCTCTCTGCCTGCCCTCCCCATCCAAAGTGCTCACAGGTATCCCCACATCTGGAGGGCAGATGTATATAGTCCTCAGATCATCAGTGCCCCCCAAGATCTGCCTGCCAGATGTGTGGGGTCAAAGGTCATGCAGACACAATTACTGCTGCCCACTCCCTCCAGAAATGTTTTTTTAATGGGTGGGGCCCCCGAGGGTCTGCTGAGCGGAGCTGCTTTCCGTCTTGCTCTTTGCCTGGCAGCTCTGGGAACGACTGGTGCTGTTATTGCAGGGACTGCTGGCTCAGATTATGACATTACTGTGGGATTAACTTTCCCGTTTGCCTCTTCTGTTCCGTTTCTTCCCCGCTTTGATGCCTCCTAATTCCTTAAATCTTTCTGTGGGACCTGAAATACCGTAGAGGAGCAGAGTGTCTGGTGTTTTCTGTTAATCTGATTCCAGCACAGAGGAGCAGCGGTCAGCACCGCTGGGGCCCAGTCCGTGTGGAGTCTGCACGTCTGCGCGGGTGTCCTCCCACACTCCAAAGACATGTCTTCTGGATGTGAGAGTGTGTCTGTGTGTGTCCCCTGGGGTCCGGGACCACCATGAGCCTGGACTGGATGAACTGGTACTGGGAGCGCTGTGACGAGGGTGAGCTCGGCGCCTGCGGTGGGGCTCCTGGAAGAAGTGGGAGTGGCGGGCAGCCTGCCAGAGCCCCTCTCCTGCTGATGCGCAGTGAGCGCCACAGCGCCCCCAGCTGGAGGGTCAGTGCCAGTTGGAGGCGCATCATGGCCCTCGCTGGCTTGGCTGCAGGCCTGCACTGGTGACGAGTCCCGGGTTCGAATCTTGACTCCTGGGCCACGGTGCTCCTCCTGCTGCCTCCCGGGGCTGGAAAGGCAGTCTGGCGAAGCCGGCAGCAGGTCCTCAGGGAGATCCCTCATGGCAGAGTGTGGAGCAGGCGAGGGTCTCGCTGGCATCGTTCGGACGACGCTTCCTCCCGAGTCCATCCGGCTGTCGGGGAGCAGCTCACCGGAATGTGATGACTGCAGGGAGCGGCCCTGTCCTGCTGGGGTTAACCCAGCTCTGGGAGAGCATGCAGCCAGCAGGCCTTTCCTGAGGTACCTGGGGTTTCTTGTGAAAACTGGTGGGAATGGACGCCCACCAGGATTATTTGCGATTTGCCCCCGGGACACTGTGTTAAAGAGGTGCTCTTGTACGTTTGCTCTCATGCAAGTCTCCAGATGTCTTTGCAAATGCAGAGAAGCTTATTGATTACAGCAACAGCAATGGAACAGATCTTTTAATACAGTCACAGTCTTTGTTGCTACTAAATAGCACAGGGCATGGTCAGCTAATTCATTTTGCACAAACACGCTCTGTCCATCTGGACAGCCACCCAGCCAGTGTCTGAACGCTGGTTATTCCTGGTCGTGCTGATTCTTCCTGGATGGGAAGCCCATTCAGCGCAGGTCACGCACACACAGGGGAAAGCTGGGTTTCCCAGAAACCAGTGAGAGAACATGCAAACTCCTCACAGAGTGGATCTGAAGGGACCTGTAGGACAGCAATGAACAGACACACCATCATGCTGACCTCATCTGCATGAGATTTTGGAAACACGGCAGGTTTCTCTTGGGTCTTTGTCTTATATTATGTTGTATAAGTCTTCAAACCCCTTTCAGGCAGGCGGCAGTGGTTGAAATCGTTGGCCCCGTCTACTGGAACAGTAGGTCCACCCTGTTCCTCTCCCCTGCCTCATGCTGGCGCCTGTGCTGAGAGTATTCTCCACCGAACGGCCCGCTGTGTCATCCGGAAAGCGCAGGAGAACCCGCTCTGCAGCCAGGCCCTCGCCCGCCTGACCCGGGAGCACCACTGACGTCTCTTACGCAGGGGGAGAGGGGACGGAGAAAGGCAGGCAGCCAGCGAGCCTCGCTCTGTGGCTGTCTGGGCGACGGGCTGTCCTGGGGTGACAGTGCGCCTGAGAGCACGTGTCTCTGCTGCTCGCGGTCAGTGCTTATTCCTGCAGCGACTCTCTCCCCCTCCTCTGACGGACAGCGCCAGCGTCTCCGACCTGCGTCCCCAGGTGCTGTGCGGTCAAAGGTCAAAGGGCGCAGCTTTGTGAGCAAGGGTCGCCGCTGGGGAATTCTGTGGAATCCGGGCGTTGCCACGGAGATCAGAACAGTGCCAGGAGATGGGGAGTGATGGGTATCTCCCGGGGGCAAAAAACAACGAGAGCCGACGGGGGGGGGGCAGGGGTACAGGGGTACAGGAGGAGGGAGGGAGGGAGGGAGAGCCCAGGTCACCCCCGAGCAAGAGAGAAACGTCGCCTGTCCGCCGGTCTCCCTCCTGCCCATTCCTGACTCCAGCTCTGCGGACGTTTTCGTGTGAAAGCTCCCCTGCGCCATCAGACACACGCTGCTATTGCCAGGCAGCGAGGAAAACAAACACTGACATGACAGCACCTGGGCCAACTGTACAAGGAACAGATTAATCCATTTCTCTGACTGGCTCTCCCTGCCTGCTGTTAGTCATGGATCGCAGTCAGAGTGCCTTAACCCCTCGCTGCCAGCAGCATGCTCCCAGAAAGGCATGGGACTCCCCATTAGTGACTCGGGTGGGATCTGAGTGGCTGAGAGTAAACTGCCTGATTGTGTCCTCTTGAGTTGTTAAAATAACATGGAAAAGCTTCTCTTCAAGCTGAATTAAATTGCACGCTTTCCTCTTGCAGGCTGTAAGGAGGAACCTCCTGGGTGGGACTGGTGATCTGTGGGATTGCAGGGCTCAAGATTCAGGAGCCGAGAAGTCAGCCCAAGAGGAAGAGCATGAACTCCAGCAGGGGCTCCGGTCAGCAAACACAAGCCGAATGAAAAGTACACTTGTCTTGTCGGTATGGACAGAGGGTCGTCTTTCCTCTCCTCTCTCTCATTTTTAAATCTAAAAGGTCATCTGGAAGCCCCCGGGGTGAGGTCGTGCCCCCTGACCCCTGACCTCTCCTTGGCAGGAGTGAATGTGTGAGAGGGCCCAGGTGAGGAGGAATGGGGGCCGTGGCCACAGCGTGTCCGAGCACGCCTCTGTCCCTCTCATTCCATCGCTCCTCGTCTTCAGGGCCCTGCTCTCGCCCGCCAGCGCCCTCTGTGGGAATGAGGCTCTGTGCCGTGTGTGTCGCCTACTGACAGACCGGGCAGCTTTCCATGGGCACGCTGGCCGTCTGGACAGGAAGGAGGGGGCAGTCCAGGAATCCAGAGGTGACCTCATGCCGTCTGTGCTGTGGAGTCCTAACTCTCCACACTTTCTTTCTTCCAGTGGAATGGCCCTGTAGGGGTATCCGCCATTATCTTCTGCTGCTGCCGGCCATGTTCAGTCTGGGCCGACATCCGTGTCTTAGTGTTGGTAGAGCCGCCCATATGAAAGGACTGTTAGACCCATTTCCCAACAACCAGAAACGTCAGTAGGCACACATGAGCTGCAGCCGGAAATGGGTGAGTGCAGGGTGTGCACTGGTGTGTACGGGTCTTTATGGGTGTCGCAGGTTCGAGCTGGGGTCACGTCACACGGTCAGAGGAGAGACTAGGATCTCGCAGGAGCTCGGAGCTCGTCCTGCTGCAGGACTCTGGGGCCAGTCCACCCTTTCCAGATAGCCTGGGGAAAACTGAAAGAACAAGAACATGTATTGTGCTCCTGCATTCCCAGACTTCTCATCCCAGAGGACTGGGACACCAGCAGCCCCCCAGCACAGCCCATCATGAGGGCCAGTGGTCAGAGCTGAGAGAGAGAGGCAGTGTGGGCCAGTGGTCAGAGCTGAGAGAGAGAGGCAGTGTGGGCCAGTGGTCAGATCTGAGAGAGAGAGGCAGTGTGGGCCAGTGGTCAGAGCTGAGAGAGAGAGGCAGTGTGGGCCAGTGGTCAGAGCTGAGGGAGAGAGGCAGTGTGGGCCAGTGGTCAGAGCTGAGAGAGAGAGGCAGTGTGGGCCAGTGGTCAGAGCTGAGAGAGAGAGGCAGTGTGGGCCAGTGGTCAGAGCTGAGAGTGACTCACACCCTGGTCAGTGCATCACTCTCTAGGCAGGGGCGAAGCAAACACTTCCAGTGTGTCAGGCAGACACACCCTGTGGCCTGTGTGTTTAAATAGCCTGTCAGGGAGAACAGCGCAAAGAAAACCAGCAGGCATGTCAGATAAACAGCTGCAGTAACAAGTGGGGATTAGTATTCAACTGCATTGCTTACTGCTTTATCCCCTGATGCCTTCTCTTTAAACTGAACACACCCAGCAACTGAACACACCGCTGACCAGCACCGTCCACACCCAGCGACTGAACACACCGCTGCCCAGAGACTGAACACACCGCTGCCCAGAGACTGAACACACCGCTGCCCAGCTCTCTGTACACCCGTTAACCCTGCTGCAGTGAAGGCAGTGGAGCAGAGAAAGGTGTTCAAGCACGTGCTAATCTGCCATGCGAGAGTGGCTACTGTGACTCAGGCCTGAATTATGCCACGCTCTGCAGTGCAAAGTCCAGTCGCTGGGCCGACCAGGCTGTAGCTCCCTCTCCCTCTGCTCCTGTCGCCCCTCTCCAGCCTCCGGGGGAGCAGGGGGTCAGGGAGCCGTGCCAGGAGCGATCTCAGAGACCAGGCCTGCGGCGGCACAGGGCACACAGACACACTGGGCTCCTCTGTGTGAGTGATCGCCCATCACGGTGCGCCCGTGCTGCAGTGCAGAGAGATGAGATGAGAGTGTTCGCGATGTGCATGTTTTCGTCAGGCCAGACACGGGTCCTGGCTTCTGTTGCAGAAGTATCGGGAGTGCAGTCCTACCTGAGTGTAAGTCGAGAGGAGAGCGGGATCTAAAGAAACCTTCTTGGCCGACTGCGAGGTGACGTCATGCGGCTCGGCGGCTCTGCTCTCCCTGGGTCCAGCGGAGGTGGGGGAGTGTCTCAGGGCTGCACATCCAGTGGCCACATTCCCTTTCTAGGGGTTTGATTACATCTGGCCGGCGGCTCTCTGGCAGGTCCGGTGTCTTGGCTCGGCTGTGGGCTGTGGGCGTTGGCAGACGGTTGCTGTCGCCCCGGTGGCGGGCCGAGGGGCTCGGGGCGGGCAGGCCCGGCGGGCTGAGGGGACCCAGCACAAGGGGAGCAGGGAGATAAAAAGCTCGGAGAGAGAGAGGTTGGACTTTGGAAATCCCAGCACATCTGGCTTCTATTAGCATGTGGGGGCCGCTAAAATAATGTTTTTCACCCTACAAGCCTCTCTTTGCTATAAATTACCCACCAGCCACTGTGTCTTCCTGACTGAAGTTCGTTCAGTGAGCCAGTTTTCTTTTCCCAGACACCCCTCCCCACTCCCCCTGCCTGTCCTGTCCAGGATGGGTCCCCCTCCCTCTCCCCCTCACTGCCTCGCTCCTGAGGCTGGCGTGTGTACGAGGGCTCTCCGGCAGGTGGGATGAGGCCCGAGCTCTCAGAGCTGGGGCAGGAGGGGTGGCGCAGGGCTGTGCTGGGGGCTCGTCTTCCCACGAAACACCAATTAGATAAATCGGGCCTGACAAGGGCAGGCACATGAAAGGGTGGCTGGTGGCCTAACGAGGGGGTTTGCTCAGGATGGGACACTGGCCGATTTTCTGCCAATTAAGGGCAGGTCTGTCTGGCGCGGACGCGAGCACAGGCTGTGGGGTACGAGCTGGGGAGCTCAGAGCTTGATCAGAGTGGGCCAGTGACAGGGCTATCTCTAGATCTGGGTGTATCGAAAACGTCTTGTGAAGTGAACACATTCACTTACACAGGACTGCTCTCCCGGCACCTGACTCGCTTCACCACCGCAGTGCAGCACAGCACTGAACACCCTGACACTGAGACACTGAGCACACTGCAGCCCAGCACTGACACTGAGACACTGAGCACACTGCAGTCCAGCACTGACACTGAACACACTGCAGTCCAGCACTGACACTGAGACACTGAGCACACCGCAGCCCAGCACTGACACTGAACACACTGCAGTCCAATACTGACACTGAGACACTGAGCACACCGCAGCCCAGCACTGACACTGAACACACTACAGTCCACCACTGACACTGAGACACTGAGCACACCGCAGCCCAGCACTGACACTGAGACACTGAACACACTGCAGTCCAGCACTGACACTGAACACACTACAGTCCAGCACTGACACTGAGACACTGAGCACACCGCAGCCCAGCACTGACACTGAGACACTGAACACACCGCAGCCCAGCACTGACACTGAACACACTACAGTCCAGCACTGACACTGAGACACTGAGCACACCGCAGCCCAGCACTGACACTGAACACACTACAGTCCAGCACTGACACTGAGACACTGAGCACACCGCAGCCCAGCACTGACACTGAGACACTGAACACACTGCAGTCCAGCACTGACACTGAGCACACCGCAGTCCAGCACTGACACTGAGACACTGAGCACACCGCAGCCCAGCACTGACACTGAGACACTGAACACACTGCAGTCCAGCACTGACACTGAACACACTGCAGTCCAGCACTGACACTGAGCACACTGCAGTCCAGCACTGACACTGAGACACTGAGCACACTGCAGTCCAGCACTGACACTGAGACACTGAGCACACTGCAGCCCAGCACACTGACACTGAGACACTGAACACACTGCAGTCCAGCACTGACACTGAGCACACCGCAGCCTAGCACTGACACTGAGACACTGAGCACACTGCAGCCCAACACTGACACTGAGCACACTGAAGTCCAGCACTGACACTGAGACACTGAACATGTATCCCTTCTCTTTTGTGTTGCTGAATCAAGTAAGAAATAAAAAGCTGAAAACATGAGAAGAGAGAGGTATGTGGAGATGTTTCTTCCTCACACTGTCTTCCTGCCATGCTAAGTTGTTTTGCCCAGTGATGTTTCTTATCCCTGCAGGTTCGTACTGGGATGCTGGCTCAATGCCACAGTTTCCAGTGCCCATGTCTAATATCTGTTTGTCTTTCCATCTCTCCATGAGAGATGACAAGTGTGTATCTCACTGTGGTCTAATCCGTCTTGTGTGTGCTTGCCAATTTCTCACATAGTCTTTGAGCTGTTTGCCATCCCTTCCACACACTGGACAGCTCCCAGGCAGATTCAATCTGCCGTTACTGAGCGCTGCAGACAGACAGTCTGTCTGTGGGGTACACAGTCTGTCTGTCTGTCTGTGGGGTGTACAGTCTGTCTGTCTGTGGGGTATACAGTCTGTCTGTGGGGTACGGTTTGTCTGTGGGGTACAGGTTGTTTGTCTGTGGGGTACAGTCTGTCTGTGGAGTATACAGTCTGTCTGGCTGACTTTGAGGGTAACTGTGTTGGTCTCGGAGAGATGAGAACGATTCATTGTTTAGTTATTAGTCAGGTCATCGCTGTGTCTGCCGCGGAGCAGTGTGACCAGGCTGCAGGGAGAGATCCTCTGTGGTTATAGACCAGAGGCATGCCAGTCTCAGCTCCCATCCCAGAGCTGGCTGGTCCAGGCTGTAGCCCTCTGATGGGCTAGACTGCCCTCCTGCCCCGGGGCCGGGAGGAAGGGGGCGCTGGCTGAGATATCAAAGCCGGAAGGGTGTGTGTGTGGGGGGGTCTGTCTTTGTTCCCCTCCACCCTGAGATTCCTTGAAAAGATGGCTGAGCGAGCCGATCCGTCACGCCTCCCTGTTCTCATTGCTGATTGGACACGGTGAGCAAGCCACTGTTCCGCTGCCTGCGGGGGGCCGGAGGGGGTCCAGCTCCCTGACTTTCAGGCCCCCGGGAAGGGGCGGGGCAGAGCGGTGTACCTCGTGGCACAGCGATGTTCCCGATGGAAGCGCTGTGACATCGGACCTCTGGAAGAGAGACCCGCGAGCCTGCGGCCCCTCGGGAGGCTCGTCCAGCGACCCTGGCGGCTAGGCGCTGCTGTGAGGGGTCGAAGTCGAAGTGCACACCCTGCCTGCAGGGGGCGCCATGGAGCCAGGCTGTGATATCCAATAGGCACAGGAGGCACTGAGCCTGGGCCCTACCACAACTACAGGGCCTCAGGAGAGTCCGGAGCCTGAGGACCAGGAGAGTCCGGAGCCTGAGGACCAGGAGTGTCCAGTGTTTGAGGACCAGGAGTGTCCAGTGTCTGAGGACCAGGAGTGTCCAGTGTCTGAGGACCAGGAGTGTCCAGTGTCTGAGGACCAGGAGTCCTCTTTTCTGTACACAAGGCCAACACCCAGAAGCCCAGCAGCAACATCAGTGCTGGCAACGACAGTGCAGGAACACCTTTAAAAGACTTGAATATACACTCGATTTTCCACATGACTTAAAACCAGTTATCTATGGGGCAAGAGAATTATCTTAATAAGTGGAGGGAAGAAGCTTCAAATGGACGAAATGACAGACAAAACAGAGCAAGTTGAGGATCCAAATTTATTAAAGTTACAGCATAACAGCATCCAAAAACTGTATCCAAAATTTTTGTTCTTGCAAGTTCTCATACTGAAGATATGTTAACAGCTCTTCTCCCTTTCAGAATTGGTAACCCTACATGTTGCTGAAACATGTGGCCTGTGTTCTGAAAACCAGATTTTCAGCGGCGAAGCAGATCTCAGGGCGCTATATACTTTATGCACTTTATCTCACTGGTGAGGAGTGACAGATCTGCAGCCAGCAGGCGTGCCTGTGTTCAGTTGTGGACGCTGCTTCTGAAGCCAGAGCAAAGAGCACATCTGAGTTCCAGCCTCCGTTCGCAGATCTTGGCTTGACTTTCTGAGCGAGAGCACCCTCCTCCCGCCCCCCTCTGCTTCCAAGAAGAGCTTCCTCTCTCTCGTGGTGGAGTGAAAACAGGCCCGCTCATTTTTTAGAGGTAAGGCGAGCAGCGGATTGCCTTTAATACAAACCAAATGCCCGGCCCGTCCCTATCTCTCTCCACGGCCCCGGGACACACAGACACCGAGATGAAAAACAGATCCCCTTCTTAATCCGGCCTCCTGTGCTGCTCCGGCTTTGTGCGGGAGGGACGTTTTGGAGCGCAAGAAAATTTTCCGACTCTTAACTCCAGCCCAGGCAGAAAGCAAAAAGTTTCCTGCCACCATGTTCAGTTTTCTTAAGCGCAGAGCTTGTGTGTGTGTGAGGAGCACATGCAGTGTGTGTGTGAGAGTTTGTGCATGTTCTTGTTTCTGAGTGAGAGTTGGGGTGTGTGTGTGAGAGAGACAGAGTTTGTGCACGTATACACTTGTGTGTGCACATGCTGGTATGTGAGTGAGAGTTTGTGCACGCCCTGGTGTGAGTGTGAGAGTTTGTGCACGCGCTGGTGTGTGAGAGTTTGTGCACGCGCTGGTGTGTGAGAGTTTGTGCACGCGCTGGTGTGTGAGTGAGAGTTTGTGCACGCGCTGGTGTGTGAGTGAGAGTTTGTGCACGCGTTGGTGTGAGTGTGAGAGTTTGTGCACGTGCTGGTGTGAGTGTGAGAGTTTGTGCACGTGCTGGTGTGAGTGTGAGAGTTTGTGCACGCGCTGGTGTGTGAGTGAGAGTTTGTGCAAGTGCTGGTGTGAGTGTGAGAGTTTGTGCACGTGCTGGTGTGAGTGTGAGAGTTTGTGCAAGTGCTGGTGTGTGTGAGAGTTTGTGCACGCGCTGGTGTGTGAGAGTTTGTGCACGCGCTGGTGTGAGTGTGAGTTTGTGCCCGTGCTGGTGTGAGTGTGAGTTTGTGCACATGCTGGTGTGAGTGTGAGAGTTTGTGCACGCGCTGGTGTGAGTGTGAGTTTGTGCACATGCTGGTGTGTGAGTAAGAGTTTGTGCACGCGCTGGTGTGTGAGTGAGAGTTTGTGCACGTGCTGGTGTGAGTGTGAGAGTTTGTGCAAGTGCTGGTGTGTGTGAGAGTTTGTGCACGCGCTGGTGTGTGAGAGTTTGTGCACGCGCTGGTGTGTGAGAGTTTGTGCACGCGCTGGTGTGAGTGTGAGTTTGTGCACGCGCTGGTGTGAGTGTGAGAGTTTGTGCACGTACTGGTGTGTGAGTGTGTGAAGGACAGAGTTAGTGGTGAAAGTCTCCGTGTCTGGAGACCCCAGGTGAGCACTGTGACTGTATGCAGCGAGTCCTGCAGTACGCTGTTCCAGCCCACAGACTGTTACAGACGGAGGCCAGAGACATGGAGGAGTTCCGCTCTAGGTGTTTGTGTTCTGCATGTACTATGTATTGTATTGTATTGTATATATTTATGCTGGATCTGGACAGGTCTGTTGCATCACACACAGTTCATATGCCAGGCAGCGTGGGGGGGCTCCAATCCCGTCAAGGCCTGTTGAGAGGCGCCAGAGGTGTTGCAGAGTAACTGGTGGTCTGAGAGCCGGGATGGACGGCTACAGAACGACTCTGTGACTCGGCCTCAGGCACGGACAGGTGGGCCCAACTCTGACTCTCTTTATACCGTTGTGTCTGGTTCCCGTAGTGCAGCACTGAAGCTCCCTCGCTGGTCGGAAATCTCAAGGTGGTTTAATCTTCCCTTCATCTCATTTTCCAGGGACAAGGACAAAGGAATGTCAGAAATGTTTTCGACAGAAACAGGTCGGCTTGGACCACTCTGCTCAGTTGTTCGATCGACAGCCCCATGTTCCCAGGGCCGTCGTGAAGCTGCAGTCTCTTGGCCTGCTTTCTGTTCATCTGCACCTCGACTTCCTCCTGTGTCCCCTGGTCCTTCTTTATACGAGCTGGCTCTGCTCTCATGGCCACTGCCAGCTCATCATGTTCTCCACTGCTGGGATTGGGATAGCGAGTACTTACCGATGGGCTGACGACCCTCAGAATCAGGAACCGGGAAGGAGAGGAGTGACCTCTGACCCGGATCAGCCCAGTGAAAGCCGTCTTTCTGGAAGTGCTGATCCTCTCCTCCCCGTCTGCTGCACGCCCCTCCGGGCTGATCGATCGCGCAGACAAGGCCAGCGAAGAGGGGCTCCCTCACACCCCGGGCTCCACTCTAATCCGCCCGCTGCCGGGCAAGTGCCAAGGCCAATATGAGCTCTGCTGTGGACACCGTGTGTGCGCGTGCGAGCGTGCTCGGGTCATCCTGCCTCTGAGGGGCCGGGCACATCTGCACTGCTGTTTGGGGATCAAGCCCGGAGTCATTGGACTTTGTGGCTTTCCAGAACCGGCCTGCGCGTCCCGGGATCCTCGTGCCCATGAGAGGACAGCGGAGCCCAGTTGATCGTTCCCCGCCTGCAGTGACGGCAGTGACCTCGGTCCTCGTTGGCGCTGGTCTCCATCCATGATGTGCAGGTTAAGATGAGGTCAGATCACTTTATTGGCCATATACAAGTTCTTGTATTAGGAATTTGTCTTTTTGCAGACCCCAGCTTGCTCTTCATGAGACACAGACAGAGAGAGAGGCTTGGGGTCAGAGCGCAGGGTCAGCCATTTATACGGCGCCCCTGGAGCAGTTGGGGTGAAGGGCCTCGCTCAGGGGCCCAACAGAGTAGGATTCCTCTGTCGGCCGCGGGATACGAACCGGCAACCTTCCAGCCACAGATCCTCAGCCACAGAGCCATCGCACCGCCCTGAATTGGTTGCTCTGAGATGTATGAGGGTTTCGGTTGTTTCCAGTCCAGTCTGCCCCGGTGTGCTCTCAGTTGTTATCCACGGTCCTGTGTTTAAGGGGCTCAGCTGGCTTCCTCGCTGGCGCTGTGCAGGAGAGACAAACTCAGGAGCCGATCCTCCCTGGAGCAGGCCGGAGAGAAACAGTGTGTCTGGCGAGCCCATGAGCCCCTGAGCCTGTGTCCGCCTGGCCTGCCCTTGGAAAGTATATATCTTGGCGGCCTGCAGTAAACACGCTCAGGGTAATCCCAGTGGAGTATTTTGGCTGCATTACCACCTTGTAGCCTCTCCTCCTAGAATCTCATCCAGTTATTATTACTAAAGTATCGTATGCTATTATTATTCAGTACACATGAAAGGGAAACTGTGAGAAGTCAACGAGAGTGCTACTTTTAGCTTCATTGGGTTGTTTTAATCACTAATTACAGAGGACATGAGGGGATCTGTCCAAATCCCAGCTGTGTCCTTATCCTGAGTTCTTGTCCCTTCAGAGAGCACCCCAGTGCTCTGATGAAGTGCACGGAGCTGCTGATGCCCTGATGGGGGGTTGATCTGCCCCTGGTATTCCGAGGGAGAAACTGCGAACGTGTGTCAAGCTGTGTCATTGCGAAACACTATCCTAGGGACACAAGTGGAAACCATGTGGAAATGTATTTAAAACTAAAAAACAAGGCATACATCTTTACACAAAGTGTTGCGGGGGTATGGAACAAGCAGCGCAGACATTCTGTTGAAGCCGATAACCTGGCTTCTTTCAAGAGCTGCCTACCAGGGGGCTAGATGGGCTGATTGGGCCCCTCTCATTTGTAACTGTTCTTATGTGTATGTGTTCCTGTGTGTGGCACTGGAGTTGTCAAATAATTACAAACATCAACCCCTGGCGATGTTTACAGAACTGCAACGCTGTTTTAATAAGGTTCGTTGCGTTTCGTGCAGAACCCTCTTGGCTGTAAACAGCAACAGTCCTCTCGCTGCAGATCATATTTAGACAAACATTCCTCGACCTGCTCGGTTTACACTTTTTTTCCCCTTAGCAAGACACCTATACATTCTGGCTGTGCCGTGTCCTGTAGCTCTTCCAAGGAGCTGAGCTCTGGGTCCCTGCAGGCTGGGCTGTTTTGATGTGGTGTCCCGGGCGGAGTGGCTTTGCGGGAGTTTCTGGAAGCGCTTTCCGAACGTGTTGTGGAACGCAGTGACATTCGGTTCTTCTCACTTCGAAACTCCCCCTGCTCCCCGTCTGCCTGTGCTCTCCTCTCTCCCTCCCCTCTCGTTCGCGCTCCCCCCCTCCTCTGTCTCCTCCTGAGGCTGAAAGCTATCTGCCCTGGCTCTCATTAAAGAGGATCAGACCGGGCAAGTTCAGAGGCTGGAAAAAAATACCTTTTTTTTTTTCCAAATGATCCTTTAACGAGGGTCCAGCCATCTCCGCGGCAGCAGGATTTACGACCCCTCTGCCTGAGATCAGAGCGCGGGCCTGCAGCTCCCCGGCCAGCCTGCAGCCTTTCCTGACTCCCCGGCCAGGCAGGGGACAGTGCTCGGGGGCTGCAGCTGAGCCGCCCAGGCTGTAATGAGCAGCTCAGGCAAGGCGCTTGCAGCAGGGGTCATGATGGCGTTTGGGCCTGGTGTTAATAATGACGAACACAATAAAGAACACAAATACATACTGCCCCCTGAACATTTCAGCTCTTTCCAAGGGTTCAGAACGACGGGCACATAAATGCTCCCAGAGGCCGGACTCCTGCAGAAAGATCCTCCACGTTGAGCCCCTGGCAGCACAGGTCCGAGGGAAAGGAGCCCTGTCTGTCTGTCTGTCTGTCTGTCTGTCTGTCTGTCTGTCTGTCTGTCTGTCTGTCTGTCTGTCTGTCTGGCTGTCTGTCTGTCTGTCTGTCTGGCTGGCTTTCTTCTAATAAGGCATGGCATTTTGTACCTTTTTTAAGAAAAAAACTCTCCAAAAGAAGTTCCAGAAAAGTCTTATTCTGATTTTTTCAACAAATGTCCATGTGATTTCATAACAATATTGTAGTGACAATACGATCATGGATGTGTGACATATGCTGAAACAGGAAAAGGTTCGATTATAAACTTCTCAGCAGCCCCTCTCGAACCCGCCCCGTGCCGTGAGGAGGTCTCCGGCCCCTCTCGAACCCGCCCCGTGCCGTGAGGAGGTCTCCGGACCCTCTCGAACCCGCCCCGTGCCGTGAGGAGGTCTCCGGCCCCTCTCGAACCCGCCCCGTGCCGTGAGGAGGTCTCCGGCCCCTCTCGAACCCGCCCCGTGCCGTGAGGAGGTCTCCGGCCCCTCTCGAACCCGCCCCGTGCCGTGAGGAGGTCTCCGGCCCCTCTCGAACCCGCCCCGTGCCGTGAGGAGGTCTGGGCCTCCTCTCCGCTGCAGCTGGGGGTGTTTGGACAGTCACGGTGGCTTGGGGGGACCGGCAGACAGCGTAACCGATCCCCCAGTCACCCCAGGGTCGTCCTCGTATTTCTTCTCCCCAGAACACTGATGTCTGTGCCGGATGCTCCCTCTCCGCCCGTCCACAGTCCCCCCTGGGAGTTCAAAGGGGCCCGGCAGAACCTGAGCCTGGTAACCGAGCCCGCCGCCTCTCGGTCTGGGGTGGGCTGTGCTCCCAAAGTGACCCCGTTCTGAAAAAAGAGGGTTTCGTCAAGCCCCTCTCCCATAGACACTGGCCAGGCCAGCAGCGCTGTGCAGGTCAAGGTCACTCCACAAGAACCCGACTGCAGGGCCTGCTGCCCGCTGGTGACCCAGAGAGCTCTGGCACAAGATACCTTACAATGCTCTTTAAATTTCCCTCTCGGGGCGCTCTTGCAGTTTTTAATTGTGTTGTTTTTGTGGCAGGACAGCAGAAAACAGGCAGCTGAGAGTGCTGGGCTTGATCCTGTGTGAGGCTGTGCCAGGCTGCGGTCAGCCGGGCCCTGGGTGGGCTTGTATAAAGGGGAGAACAGGCCATGAAATTTGGTCTCAGCGGAGAGCAGTTTAACTGCAGGTTAACTGGCCTGTAACCTCGCCTTCACCCGCCTGACTCCTGACCTCTCTCCACCTCTGTGCTGCACACCTCAGGGCCTGCAGGTGTCCTCTTCAACACGCACAGAAACAACTAACCGGACCCCTGCAGACACACTGACCCTGCAGGACCGGACCAGACCCCCTGCAGACACACTGACCCTGCAGGACCGGACCGGACCCCCTGCAGACACACTGACCCAGGATGACCGGACCGGACCCCCTGCAGACACACTGACCCTGCAGGACCGGACCGGATCCCCTGCAGACACACTGACCCTGCAGGACCGGACCGGACCCCCTGCAGACACACTGGCCCTGCAGGACCGGACCGGACCCCCTGCAGACACACTGACCCAGGAGGACCGGACCGGATCCCCTGCAGACACACTGACCCTGCAGGACCGGACCGGACCCCCTGCAGACACACTGACCCTGCAGGACCTGGCTTTACACCAGAATAGCCAACCGGGTCAGGCTCTGACCTGACAGAACGCCAAACCTGGCTGGGCTTCAGTATCTGAAACAACAGATCCGTCTCCTGAGCTACATGTCAGCAGTTAACTCTCCCCCTGCTGGTGTCCCGGGCTCCCTGTTAGCCCTGTTTTGCAGTGATGCAGACAGAGAACAATGAGGAGCTCCATTCGACCGGTTGTTTGTTACTCTCTGTGGTTTTGGCCAGCACTTTGGCACCGTTCATCAGAATGTATTGGCTTTCCTGTGGGCAGGATATTGTTCTTTCTCCCCGTCGGATGCATTCCTGTTTTCAGTCTGGACTGGGAAAGTGCTGAATTGAGAGAAATGTGGGGCAGGGCTCTCAGAGGCGTGGAGGGAGAGGCCGTGAGCACAGCTCGGCTGTCGCAGGCGGTCGTGTCTCGCTGTCGGGAGGAGAATTCTGGGAGAAAGATGTGTTTGCCAGGGCTTCTACCAGGAGAAAGAGGAGAGAAGCAAGCCCCTTGCTTATTAGAATAATAGCTGCAGTTTTTCTAGTTAAGATCATATTAATGCAAGAATCTAACTCTTTTTTGTTTTCCTGGAAAGATCCCAGAGAAAGAGGTTCCGTATCTTTCATGTGCTGGGCTGATGGCTGCTGACTCCTTGTGTAAACAAACACGCCCTGTTTGGAACTCGCTACTCATCTCCTCTGTGTCTTTCGGGGTGACTGTCTTGTGCGCGGAGCCCCTCTCTCCCCCTGTTCCCCTGCCAGTGACCCCTGCAGCAGCAGGTCGGGGATGGAGGGCGTTAGTCACGGCCGAGGAAGACAGAGGGCTCTCGTGATTGAGACATCGGAGCCTCCCGCCTGGACACCTGCTCCGCTCTGTCTCCCCCCCGATCGCCCCATCCAGGAGGCAGGCGGGGGTCCGGTATCGACTCCCTGTCCCTGACACAGGATGATCACAGCACAACGCCATCAGCTCCCATAAAACACTTCGCAGGATCTTGATGAACTTCTAGTGTCGGGATCCTTATGGAATCTTGGATCTATCCTGCATTTTGCCCTGGAATTTCACAGGGAAAGTTTAGGACAAATCTTTCAACAATTCTTGAATCAGTCCTGCAAAATAAGACAAGAGACCAGTAGGAGAACAGTGGAATCCTGTTTGTGAATGTTTTGCAGGACATGCACTGTGAGCATGAGAAGTGCTGAGGGGCAAATCCCCAGTGCTGAACTGCTGCAGAGTTGGACACACGTGAGGTCTCCTGAAGGCCTGTCTCAGTGTGTCAGCCCTGCTCCCTGAGAGCTGGCGGAGGTCCTGGCCGAGACGCGGAGCAGAAATGATACTTGTGTTGGATGAGGGCCTGTCTGTGGAGGCGTAGGGGTGGAGAGGGATGGGGGTCTTCACTGCTCTCTCTCTCTCTCCTTCACCTCCTCCCCACGTCCTGCTCACAGGGCCGATGAGCCACCTGTATTAACTGCAGGGGCATGGCGGGGGTAACCGTGTGCGCCACAGACATCTCCCCAAATTAGAGTGCCACTATACTGGAGCTGGTGTTCTTTTTAAGATCACTTTATTGGCCCTTTCTTGTATTAGGAATTTGTCTTTTTGCAGACCCCAACCTGCTCTCCATGAGACACAGACAGGGAGAGAAGTTGGGGGTCAGAGCGCAGGGTCAGTCATTTATACAGCGCCCCTGGAGCAGTAGGGTGAAGGGCCTTGCTCAGGGGCCCAGCGGAGTAGGCCCCCAATCTGTGCTAGGGCTCGCGGTGAGGATAGCGATGGTAGCCCTCCTGGGACAAGGCTGTTTGTTTTACTACTGCTTAACAGATTCCTAGTGACAGGAAGTCCTTAAAACAGCAGCAGTTGCTATTCATGTAGCCTGGGGAAGAGTAAACAGTCCTTGCCACCCCCTCCCCCTCGCTCTGCCCCCAGAGACCCTGCTGTTGAGGAATTTCCCCATTCACAAGACGGCGGCCATCTTGGGAGCTTTCTTGGCCGTTCCTGTCTCCACGGCAACGCTGTTTACCAGGAGCCCCTGGGCCCAGCAGTGCCAGTTGCTGTGGTAGTGAGTGAGAAGCGCAAACAGGAGCAGGCCCTTACACATACCCTTGAAGTAGCCCTCGGAGATCAGGTTTTATATAGAAAAGCATAGAAATGACCTATGTTCCTGAAGAGGGTTTTTGAAAAATATAAAATGAAAATAAAATAAATTCCCTGGTGGAAATCTCTGTAGAAAAGGCCCTTCTGGTATCTACTGGTGACCAGTACCTTCAAGGTCAGAATGTTTCAAAACCCACCAGAGACCAGCTTATTACAGTTTATTAGATTAGTCTTCTTGCACTTTCTCATACCCCTGATGCCCCAGCTAGCCTTCAGAGCTGTGCCGTACACTGCCCTGCAAACGTGCTGGGATGCCAAAGTCAAAACTTCGGTGTCTTAAACTTGTGCACTTTTATTATTGCATGTTAGCATTGATGTCCCACAGTCCCACAGTGCCAGGGCCCTGGGTTCGATTCCTGGGGTGCTATCTGAGTGGAGGGCGCGAGTTCTCCCCCTGTTCAAGTGGGGTTCCTGCACTCCAAAGACACACTAGTAGCTTGTGTGAGTGTGTGTTTGTGTGTGTTTCCTGTGATGGGCTGGTGTCCTGTCCAGGTGTGTGTGTGTGTGTGTGTGTGTGTGTGTGTGTGTGTGTGTGTGTGTGTCCTGTGATGGACTGGTGTCCTGTCCAGAGTGTGTGTGAGTGTCCTGTGATGGACTGGTGTCCTGTCCAGGGTGTGTGTGTGTGTGTGTGTGTCTGACTTGAAGTGGCTAGAAACTGGATGGGTTGAGCTTCAGTGTAAAACACATTTTATTTTGGATAATTTCATGCACACATTTGGTCATATTAGATCAAACCCAGTGTTCCCTCTGGTGATTTCACATGTCCATGAGTACTGAGAGACGTTTCAGAGTCAGTGTTTGGTGTCATATCCTTTTGAGGCAATGACTGCATGAAATCTGTGCCCCATTTCCCTCTCCGAGCTCCTGGAGTAATCACTTGAGCTGCTTTGATGTGGCCTTTGAGCTCTTGCTGGTTCTTGGCAGGCGTGTTGCGATTTTCTTTCTCCTGATGAGCTCCTGGGTTGCTCTGGCCTGTTTGGGGTGACTTGATGTTTCTGTGAACTTCAGAACTCATTCTGCTGCTGCCCTTGTTACTGACATCATCAGTAAAGACGCATGAGCCAGTTCCAGGCATTGCCCCAGAAAACATCCAGAGTTCAAGAGGTTCGTGAGACTACCCTCAGAGGCACAACACACTGAGTGTGGGGGAAAAAGACTGAATTAATAAAGATAAATATCACCCAGGATAATACTGAAAAGGACCAAATGACAATCAATCAATTGGGCATCTTCTCAAGAGACAAGAACAGGTCAGACAGCAGACAGAGATACCGCCACGGTCTGGAGCAGTACTCAGTAAAGACATCATGAGACTGGGGAGCTCGGAGCAACGAGACTGAACCAGTACAAGAGACAGAGCCACGGGCGAGACAAGCCTGGCCCACTGGGTTTATAGTTCTACCACCTCAACACACATGACTCACACCACACTACGCACACAGACATCACCCCCCCCCAGTGCCTGCTCACCACGAAGGGACACTTCTCCATTGTGAGCAGAGCCAGTTAAATAAGAAACACTGGATGGCAATGGAGGCTCTGAAGATGGACACGCCAGCTCCCTTATCTTACAGCTGAACACGTTTCCACCAATTACAACGCCGGCCTGGAGAAAGCCCTCTCCAGCAGGGAAGGCTGGACCTGACTCTCGCCAGCACGTCTCAGGGGGACAGCGTGAATCCCACACTGAACACCGAACGGGCAGCTTTTGTTAGGTGAGAGAGAGATTGTCCCTTGTTTAATGCAATTAGGTGTCCAGTATTGATAACAATGAAGATACCACTATCAAGAATGTGTACACTTTAGGCAAACACTTTCAGTTGAAGCGAATTTTCACCGGATTGAGTAAAATCGCATTGCGGACACTGTATAATGTTACAAAAAGACACTGATGCTCTTGAAGCCTTTTGAAGCCGAGCAGCAAGTTTAATGTTCACTCTTAAAGAGACGCCGCAGACAGAAAGGAGACAGGAACTCAGTCCCTTTAGTCTGGAAATTGGGCAGAAGTGAAACACAAGCCCCTGGGGCCAGACTGAAGACTGGAGACACGTCTTACACAAAGAGAGGTGGGAGAGGGAGACAAGTGGCACAAGTCACATCACTGAACCTGACTCCAAGGGACTCTTTGAGAAACGGAGATCAGATCCCTGATGGGATCACTGAGCTGCTGTCAGTTCAGGATGAAGACATCGGTCAGAGCACTATTTCCCAGCTGCCTCAGCCAGGAGACCGGCAGCAGCCTGAGGCTCAGTCTTAGAGAGCTCATCTGTGGAGGAGAGCATCAGCCTGGCAGTGGATTTCAAGAACAGAAACACCAACAACAGTCTGTCTTCGGTGGGAGGGCTTGAAGGAGCAATGAGTCTTGGTAGATTTCACTACCTGCTGTGGCCTGAATGACGGGACCAGAAGGCCAGAAGCGATGGTCCTGTAACAATGCTCGTGTTTTGATATGCTTTCTTGTTGGCTTCATTGGAACAACAAGTGTGAATTTGGTTGGCTTCTTGTAGTTTTTAGTATTAATATTATATCTTGGGTGGCACAGCGATTGGCACTGCTGCCTCGCAGTGCTGGGGCCCTGGGTTCAATTCCTGGGGCTGCTGTCTGTGTGGAGTTTGCATGTTCATGCAGGTCTCCTCAGGCACTCTCGTTTCCTCGCACACGTGCTGGTGGCTTAACGGGCTCCTGGGAAGCTTGCCCCTGGGGCGAGTGTGAGGGTACCCCGCCTGCTGCCTTGCTGCGACCCCCATCGGAAGAAGCGCTTCGGAAATAGACGGATATTATCTGTGTACCGTGCGCAGACAAGGAGACGTGCGCTGTGTGCGGCTGGGCTGGGAGACCTCTGGAATGACCCAGCTTTGTGCTGTGGGCGGTGCTGGTGCCCTCGGCAGCAGGGCCCCAGGACGGAGGGCAAGACCGCTGGATGAGACACTGTGAGGCTGCTCGTGGTCTCCTGGCTCGACCCCACTCAGGGCTGCTTAAAGCCCCCCTTGCTGTAAGCACTGAAGTCATTCTCACTGCTGGCCTGGGGGCCAGGTCCGCTCCTGGACAGAGGCGCTGCGCTGGGGGAGGACAGCCCTCTCCAGAAGCAGTTCACCGTTAATGAGCACCTGCTAACCCCACAGGTAAAGAGAGCGCCGGGTCACCTGCAGCGCCGCTCAGGCTGGCGGCCGAGAGGCCCGGGCGCCTTGCGCGCTTTGTTGCCAGAGCTTGTGAGCACACCGGCACCCGGGCGGCGCGCCCCCCTCCCTCCTCCTTACGTATGCGGCGCTGGGCCGGGACGCGGAGTGGCTGCGGTGATTTGCTGAGCAATCCGACACTCGCTCGCAGGCTGGCTGGTGTGTGTGTGTGTGCGGGCAGGGAGGGGGAGAGAGAGCGCGGACTCAGCTCTCCTTCACACTCGCCCGGAGTATCTGTCTGGCTACACGCGTCCGAACTGCAGAAGCCGCTGGTTCCGCGGCCAACAAGAATGAGCCGCTTCCGATAAAGGACGGACCGCTTGCCCGCGACCTTTCTGCTCCTTCCGAACTTTATTGATCCCCCCCACCCCATGTCTCCCCCCCCTTGTTTCCGCGCTCTCCGCCCGTGCCTAATGGAGGGCCCCGTCCGGATCGGCCAGCTCAAGAATGCGCTCCCCCGTTCCGCCCGGCTCGCCGCGGCTCGCACCCCCCTGTGAAAGAGGTAAGCGCGGAGCCGAGAGGGGCTCAGCGGCCGGCGCCGTCCGCGGACAGAGGGGGACAGAGGGGGAGAGAGGGGGCGGGGAGGCGCGCAGCTCCCAGCGGGCGAGGAGCGGTGGTCGGCTCTCCCACCCCGCGTGTTGGCGACTTCTCTGTGGAAGCGCGGCTCGGGTCCAGCCGCGGGTCTCGGGGCTGACGCGCCGCTTGAAACAAACACGCGGTGGGTTTCTCTTCGTGTCTGTGCTGGTTTTGAAGTGCTGCTCGAGTTGTTTCAAAAAAAAAAGCAAAGTTCAAGTGCCTTCGCCGACGCCTTTTATCTGTGTTATTGAAGCGATTACAGTCGCCGCGCTGCGCTGGCTGGGTCTGCCCGGGGGTGTGAGTGTCGAACCTGGACTCCGAACTTCCTCCGCTCCCGGCCGGAGCCAGACCCGCTCCGTGGCAGCGGGGTCGCAGCGCTCTTGCTTCTGGTTCTGCAGACTGGGCTTGAGTTGATTATTTTCATACCATGCGTTTTTGTTTGGGTTCCGCATGTTTAGTTTGGCTACCAATCAGTCTTTTGACTCATCCGTTGTCGCAGGTTTTTCAGTGAAAATAAAACATTTCAAACGTCAGTCGTCGACCCGGGCGCCTTTCCACAAAGCAATGGCAGCGCTGTTAATTTGTTGTTGTTTTTTTAAGTTTTCGGAATTTTGGTTTGTATGTTAAAACCCGGTTTAAAGGAGAAAGGGGGGTTTTGGAAACAGGTTGACCCGAGCGCGGACGAGCTCAGGTGCGACTCGCTGGGTCTGCAGACGTGTTCACCCCGAGAACTGCGCCCCGGCGGTGCGGTGGCCGTGCCGGGCTCTCGCCAGCGCGCCTGCCGGCGTGTCCCGGGGCCGCGGTCCGGGTGCGCGCTGTGGGCAGTACAGGTACACTGTGTCGTGCCGTCTTCTCGCTGATCGGGAGACAGATTGGGGGATCTGCCCTGTTCGGTCCTGGCTCGGCCCCTGGAAGGGCGGGCAGACGCGGACCCCGCAGTCCCGCTTCCCGGTTCTGAACTCGCGTGTGAAGCCTGTTGCTGATTTGCTTTCTTAACCGAGCTCTGCGTGGAAAGTCACCATAATTGCGCTATTATTGTTTTCAATACTGTTGCGACATTGTATACAGTGACATGTTCGATTCGTGTGTTTACATTTGCCGTCCTGAAGGTTTAATCTTGTGACGACTGGCGTGGGGAGAGCCTGAAAAGACACGCAGAATTATTGGAATTATTTTTAGAAATGTAACGTTTTCAGGCGTGGTGTTGCCCTACGTCTTTCATCGCGTTAAAGGATGAGTGCTTTTTTTGAACACCAATTGCATGGCCGTGCGGGGCTCGAACGCGTGTCCCATCTAGCCAGCGTGGAATTGCCCTAGTCCGTGGGCTGCTGATAATTTTGCATTGTTGACATTGGGTATAGCAACACTTCAGAATGTGTAAAATGTGCTCCTAGCCCGCAAACAGGGTCATGTCAGACGGTAAGGGCGCTGTTTGCCTCGGGGACTCGAGTGTGAACCTCGGCCGGCCGGACTCTTCTGGCTGAGTTCCGTAGCTTGCATTCCTGTCCGCACATTAGCCCCCAATTCACAGACCCAGCGCCTCGCCTGCGGGGTCGGGCAGAGGTGGGCTCTCCAGATGCGGAGCAGACAGCTCTCTCCTCCAGGAAGCCCGTGCCAGGGAAACGGGTCTTATCGCCACAACCTGCCGCGATGCCGTTTCCTAAATCAGGCTTTGAAGACCCTTTCTGCTGTGAAAATAATATTCCGGGGGGGGGGGGGTTTCTGTCCTTGCTCGGCGTCCGAGAGCTCCTCCGCGGCCTGACAACACCCCGGCCTCAGAGATCCCCGCCTCAGAGATCCCCGCAGAGGCGCTGGAAACCCGGGTTCACGTCGGATCACGCACCGCTTCTGCAGACACCTCCTCCCCACCCATCCGTCCCCTCACCGCTCCTTCACAGAACAGGGCGCCCACACTTTTTTGGGGGGGCTCATTATAGCACTTCCTACATTATCGCGCGGCTTAACGGTTAATTGCACCACCACGGAGACGGCTCCCCTTCAAAACTGACCGCAACCCCTGTCGCAAACGATAATCTACCGGTTTAGAGCTGTTTCTGTACTGACGGCCCTCTGCTGACCTGCAGCATGTTTTGTGACGTGTCTGGTTTGCAGCAAGCCTACCGAACACTTAACCACCGCATCGCTTTCACGACGATAAAGATGACAGACAACCCGAGCTGGCTTCTGTTGGTGAAGCTGTGGACGTGCTTGAGGGCAGCGGGCAGACCCCGGGCAGAAGCGAGGTGATGGCAGGCTGGGCCGTTCAGCGCTGGAGTCGCCATTTAACTCTCATTAATGTTGACTGCGCAAGTGGCGCGGCGCAGAAACCCGAGAAATGAAACCGTTTGTGTTAGAGGCAGCATTTAACTTCCACCTCCTCGTACAAAAAGCGTCTTTCATTCCAGCGCGTCTGTATGAGGTTGGTCTCCGTTTGCGTGCAGCTCTTTATGTGCCTCTGCTCTCTCTGTCGGCCGAGCACGGATTTTTAATTTCGTGTAGGAGTCGCGGAAGCAGAGCTGTGAGGAATCCGTAGCCCGGGGGTTAGAAAAGGTCTTTCACACTGACGTTTTAAGACGCCTGACGTGTCTCAGCCCAGCGGCGCTCATAAAAACGACTATCTTGGGAAACGCGCCGCATCAGATCAAATCACTTTATTGGCCATATACAATGCCTCGTATTAGGCATCCCCATCAGTGCCGTGGTCTCGGGGACGGACCCCCAGTCTCAAACCCGCGGAGGGGGTCGCGCAGTGAGAGAGCAGCAGACCCGCCGCCGACACAGCGCCTCTCGGAGCTCAGGGGCTTTCTGCAGCGTCGCGCAGTCTGAGGAGCGCGAAAATAAATTTCCTCTTGCGACTGAAGAAAACCCTTTCCTGGAGTCCCTACGGGAAGGGGCTGTGTGTGCCAGCTCCAGGAATTCTCTGCGGAGCTGTCCTGTAAGCCAGGAAACGAATCGTCCTCATTTCTCAGCACGCTCGTCAGACGTGTCCATCCTGTGTAGGACAGGTCTGGTGAACACCCGCTCGTTTGTACGCGCAGCTCGAGTCTGACAGCATGTTAAAACACGACTCGGGTGGACCATTCCCCCTGTTCTCTTTCAGTTTTAGTTTGATGAACACCTTACATGCTGTTATAATTTTCAGCACCTCTGGTCCTCGCCTCCGACAGCCGGGCTCCACAGTTTCCTGAAGTGAAATACTGCGAGAAGCGACGCAGGCACGACCGAAGCCTCCTGTCCAATTGCGCCGAGTCCAGAAGACGAAGCACAAACTTCTGGCAAAGAAATCGAAAGATAAGCTGCACTTAGCAACTGTGTCGCCAGCGACCCCTTTGAAACTGCTTTGCGTTTTAACCCCAACATCTGCGCTGCCGGGCTGGAATAAATCATTAGTGTGCCTGGACTTACTGCGCTGAACAGCGCCGCGCCATTAAGTGCCCTAGAATAATGTTTGGTCGATTAGGCTGCCGGGCTAATTAGAAACACATGTTTGTGTTGGTAGAGCTGTGCTAAACGAGCGATTCAGTCTGCGAGTACGCGCGGGGTATAAACGCGCTCTCTAGTTCATATTGGCCCAGGAGCACAGTCCGCTGTCCGTCCTCGGTGGCAGAGGGGACTTTAAAAATCCCAATCAGGGGTATAAAGGAATCGTCTTGTAGTGCAATAAAGGCTGGTGATGCAAGAGTGCGCCCGGGAGCTCACGGGTGGAAATGTACTGGGAGCACCGAGTCCAGAGAAGTGATCCCTTGCCCGTGAGTGCGCGCTTCCCCGGGACAGCAGACACTGAGGTACTGTGCGCTCGTGTTCTCCAGAAACAGGCCTTCGCCGCTGGCGGTGTTCTTGGCACAGACCCTTTCCGAGGGAAGTCACGGCAGGAGGTGGGCGCGAGGCCTCCGCGTGCCAGTTCCCGAGGCCGTGGGTGGCATTGGCTCTGCTCAGTGTGGCTCCCCGACACGGCTCGTGGGAGCGCCCCGTTCCCGGCGGCGCTGTTTCGCCTGGAGGGGAAAGTAGAGGTGAGCCGGAAGCAGGCCCGTGTGTTTTCTGCCCCGTCAGTGCTGTTGGTTCGGGTGTTGCCCGGCCTTGACAGGAGAGCAGGGCCAGTCGGTCCAGGAGCTGCGGGTTTCCCGTTTGTTTGGGTAGAAGCTGCGGTATCGGGGTGCTCAGTCACGAGGGACCTCAGTCGTGGCTGCCGCAGCCCGAGGAAGTGGTAGGGGCTCAGATGACGTCACGGCGCCTCTGCCCTGTCCGGCGTGTGAGAGAGGCGCCGGGTGTGCAGGTAACCGCTCGGATCTGTAGCAGCTGACTGCCCTGAGAGCTCGTGTGTGACGGTACTGTTGAGTAAGAAGGCCGGTCTGCTTGCAGGGCGAGAATCCAGAGGCCAGTGTCGCAGGAATCAGAGGTGTTTCTTCGGAGCGTAATATTATCTAAAAGGTGTTTGTTCAAACTAAACTACCAGTAGAAATTATACGGAAACTGGAGTTGCAAAGGAATTTCATTTACATTTTAACCTTTTTGGATACTTTATTGGAGGGCTGCCAAGAAACAAAAGCACCCTTTGAAATATTACCAGTGTCCAGTTTCTGTCGCCTGGCTGTGAGCCGGTCTCTGACCCTGTTTCCCCTCGCTGGCTCTGCCCTGCTCCAGTAGGATCACATGTGTCATGACGGGCGCTCTGTAACACTGCAGCCCGGAAGTCAGCGCCCTGAACTGAGAGCCCGCAGTGAAGATCCGCAGCAGAGCGGCTCCGAGTTTCACAGGACTGCAGGTGGATTCACCTGGTTAATGAGCAGCAGTGACCCAGGACTGGGAGCCCCTGGAGTGTAGCGTTTGTCTTATTGTTGAAACCCACAACATATTTAGAATAGTTTTCAGGGCCGCTAGATCTATCCCGGAGAAGTGTATGAATTGGCTTCATTACTCTCTGCTCTCCTCCCCACTAATAGCTGATGTGTGGTGAGCGTTCTGGCGCACTATGGCTGCTGTCGCATCATCCAGGTGGATGCTGCACATTGGTGGTGGTGGAGGGGAGACCCCATTACCTGTAAAGCGCTTTGAGTGGAGTGTCCAGAAAAGCGCTATATAAGTGTAAGCAATTATTATTATTATTATAATTAAGTGTGCGGGTGTGTGAACAGTCAACCCGAGACGTGCAGTGTTGGACTATTCCCAATGTTGGACTATTTTCCAAGCTGCGCATCTGTCATTTTCAGACTTCCACGGGAATGCGAAGAAAAAATAAATGAAAACTCTGTGTTAACCAAAAGTAAAACTAACGCTACTTCGGAAGAATGGTTCAATACGTGTCTGCGAGCGCGCATGTGCCATCGCATTGTCGTGCCTCGTGTTCTGCGACTTTCTTGGGGTGCAAATGTGATTTTAACTTCCGCCGAGACGGCTTTAAAACAGGCCAGGTCGTTTCTGAATGTCATGACTTTATTCCGCCTCCAGTCCGTGGGTTGCTGTCCTACAGAGACCGCCCAGCCACACGGAGGAACAGGCTCGGACTTGTTTATCCAGATAATCGCAGTGATGAAAATCAATCATCCCTTTTGGCGAGAAAAAGCCCGACCTGGGGGCTAGCAGCCAGGCGGCGTGCTCGTGTTGACGTGCCAGTCGCTGGACTCGCCACACCGCGGCCTGACCCCCCCGGACCGGCCCTCTGACCCGCGAGTGGAGCGGGCTCGCCGGACCGTCCCCACGGACCGATACCGAGCTCCGGTCCTCCGTGTGGAGAAAAACACTTTCAGCTGTCAGGACACGATTGCAACAGACACGGAAAATTGACAGGG
This sequence comes from Lepisosteus oculatus, assembly GCF_040954835.1. Lineage (NCBI taxonomy): Eukaryota > Metazoa > Chordata > Actinopteri > Semionotiformes > Lepisosteidae > Lepisosteus > Lepisosteus oculatus. Next base: position 15,777,593 of record NC_090718.1, read on the forward strand.
ACTCTTTCTGTCTGTTTGGGCTCGGGGGTGGGGGGATTCCGTCTTCAAAAGACAATATTATTATTTGCTCGCAAGTTAATTAACGTAATTAGAATGCGCCCCCGTATCCGGGGCGTCTCTTTAGTAAATACCACCCTGAGAATGTGTCTTTACCTCGGCCCTTCAGCCATGAAGAGTTAATAAACAGAGGCCCCTGGAAGGACGAGCTAGCCGCGTGGGAATGCGGGGCGTGCCCAGTGACCCTGCGAGGCACGTGGAGCCGCGGGCCGGGTGTTTTTAACGCCAGAAGTCGGTGGTGTTTTCGCGTCTGTATGTCGTAAATCTTCCCTCGGCCTTGGAAACCCCGCAGCTGGGGAAAACGCTTTGAATAAAATGAAAAACACCAGGGTGGACTTGCTAAACAAACAACCAGACTGGAGCGGTGGGAAGACGCTGGGCCGCGCCAGGCGCAGATCGGAACGGGCTGGTGACCTGCTCCTGCGAGTCCTGGTCTGGTGCTTGATGAGAGCCCTCTCCGACAGGACCTTGAGTCCGCAGGCGGGGGTGTGGTGTGGGAGCCCCCGTCTCCTGAGGGAGAGTTCAGGGCGGGCCGGTGGAATGGAGGAGAGTGCACAGGCTGGGGCCACGATCCTTTCTCGTCTTCCTCCGGTTTTGTGCTCCTCTGCCTCACGCCACACACAGCTATTCTGCAAAGGGCCCAGTGACGGCATGATTGAGTGAGCGCTCTTGTTAAGCCCTGTGTGCTTCCCATCCAGGGTGTTAATTGCGTGAAGAGAGAAACTGAGCTGGTCAGGAAAGACCGCTTTCTCTCCCATCGTGTGTCCAGGAGCCGCTGTAGTGCGGGGGCCTGTCTTGGGTTTTTGCGTGTTCGGTGGATGATGGAGGCTGGGAGTGTTATTGTAGTGTTACAGTACGATCGTTTCCGTGTTTCTGGAGCGAGTCTGACAGCGGGACAGCGCCCCTCCTGCGGCGGGGGTCCCGGGATGCATGCGCAGCGGCGGGGTGCTGGCTGCAGTCCCCAGCGCCAGAGATACGCCCGGCCCCCAGCCCCCAGCCCAGCCCAGCCCATCTCCCACCTCTGCTGTGGCTCCTCCAGTTACTCTGCCCTCCGAGGTTGGCACTGGAGCCTCCGGGCTGGCGAGCCTGGGCCAGGCCGAGAGAGCTGGTGAGAGAGAGTGGCAGGACTGGACACCGGTGAGTCTCGAGCGAGCTGTGCCGTGAGGGGCTCCCCTGCAGCCTCTGATCTCGGGGAGCGCCCATCGCACCCTCCGTCCCCTGCGGAGCACAGGGCCCCGACCGCCTGCTCGGACTGCCAGCAGGAGCCTGGAACAGCGAGCTTCCCCATCTCTGCTCTGAACAGCAGGGGGCGCCGCTCCGTCCTGCCCTGCGTGTGTGAGAGCTGAGGAGGAGCCATGCGTGTGCGTGGGGCTGAGGAGGAGGAGGACGAGCCGACGCGTGTGCTTGGGGCTGAGGAGGAGGAGGACGAGCCGACGCGTGTGCGTGGGGCTGAGGAGGAGGAGGAGGAGGAGGAGCCACGCATGTGTGTGAGAGCTGAGGAGGAGGAGGACGAGCCACGCGTGTGCGTGGGGCTGAGGAGGATGAGGGAGGCCATGACTCCTGCAAGACACTCTCCTGTGAAGCTTCAGTGCTGCAAATATTTTTTTAAAGTTTTGAACGAGGATTAATACTTGAAGTTAAGAGTGCTTCTGGAAGGGGGCCAGGGAGCGCTGTGGGGGAGATGTAGCAGAGACAGCCGGTGATGTTGCACAGGCCGGGTGCCTGTCTCTGTGAGTCAGGTGGGGGGAGAGATGGGGTGCCTGTCTCTGTGCAGTAGGGCTGGGGTGGGGGGAGAGATGGGGTGCCTGTCTCTGTGAGTCGGGTGGGGGGAGAGATGGGGTGCCTGTCTCTGTGCAGTAGGGCTGGGGTGGGGGGAGAGATGGGGTGCCTGTCTCTGTGAGTCGGGTGGGGGGAGAGATGGGGTGCCTGTCTCTGTGCAGTAGAGTTGGGGTGGGGGGAGAGATGGGGTGCCTGTCTCTGTGCAGTAGGTAGGTGTAGGTTTTTCATGCGTCTTGCCCATGGGTAACACGTGAGACTGGAAGGATGTGAAAGTGTTGTTTTCTCCTCCACTGGAGCTGTAAATACGGCACTGGAGTCCAGCTGCTGTGCACCGGGAGGCTGGGCTTGCCTGTGGCTCGTCTTCTGATAAAGCTGCCCTTCATTTCCAGTCCGCAATACCAGCTTTCCTGTGCTTAGTGCCGGGAACAGAACTTGGCTCGGACATCTTGGAGCTAAATCAGCCTTTGAAAGGAGCTGGCGAAAGTGGGAGACCAAACCAGCTTGCTGCTGCGAGTGTCAGTCGTAAAGCAAAAGAAGAAATGATGTAGCAGTATTGAAACTTAACCAGCCTGCCAAAGTGGAGTGTCTTTACTGCACCTTTCCAAGGTAAATCATGTCGGGCATGATGGATGGGCTGGTTTGTCTTTATAAACAGGGGCCGATTCGTTCCCCAGGTGGTTTCCAGCAAAGAGGGCTGATTTAGACTCACCCTGAGACCAAGAGGCCTTTCAGCCCATCTGGCTGTTCTGGTGTTTGGGAGGTGATGAGCTCAGGAATGTCATCCAGCTGTGTCTGGAGAGGAGCCAGGGCATCGACTTCAACACTACAGCTGGGCAGCCTGTTCCCTACTCCCGCCCCTCTCTGTGTACAGCAGTGCCTCCTGTCCTGACTGGAGGAGCTCATCCAACTGTGTATTGAGAGAAGCCAGGCCATCGGCTCCCACAAGCTGCCCAACGTGATGCCTTAAACAGGTAATTGCGTGTGGGCATCTTGTTCCCCACCCCCACCCCTCTGTGTAAAGTCTGCAATGACTCTGATCTGTTTTCCCTTCCTCTCCTCCACTCCCTGGGTTCTTGTTTCACCAACGGTCCAGCTCTGGGCGATATTCTACTTTTCTTACTCTTCTTACCTACTGTTCCGGTTGCAAAAACACGTTAAACTGCAGATGATGTGTATTTCGTAGCCGTTTAGCTGGGCGGCTGTTGTCGTGCTTGTGAGCGAGGGGCCGAGTGTTTCCGTGGCCAGCAGTGTGAACGAGGGCAGCTCTGGGGCCGCTCGTCTGCAGGCAAGCTCTGTCGTGCGTGTGCGTGTTCTCCTGGTGCGCGGTGCGGGTTCGGGGGAGCCCAGCGGCGCGGGGGGAGGTGTTGTGTGGACCAGCGGGCTCTCTGGCACTGATCCTGTGCTGCGACTGGCCTCCAGCGGACCCCGGGTCCCAGAGCTCCAGACGGAGCAAATCCGGGCTTTGTTCCTCGTCGCTGGTGGAATTCGCCCGTGGGGTCCGGGGGACCCCCAGCCAGGCTGTCCGTCCCTGTGTGTCAGACGAGACGGGATTTAATTCCCCCTGTTTGTTTGCTTAATCCCGCTGTTGAAAGGCTTGGGAACAGACGGACTCGCCCCCCCCACCCCCCCCAACCCCACATCGGTTCCCAGGAAGACAGCCAATCAAGGAGGCTCTCGAGCTGCTGCGGACTGTACCCCGCTCTCCTGCGGCTGCCACTGGGCTCAGAGGCGCCCGGAGCGGGATCACCTGGGGGCTGGCGATGTGACTGGGGGGCTCGGGGGGCTCCGGGGGACTGCCCCTGCACGCTGCAGGGCCCCTCAGACCCGTGTCTTGACAGCGGCTCTGTTGTGCTGACAGCAGCAGGACGAGTAGACTGACCCCTGTGTGTTCCTGCAGCTCTTCCCCCCAGAGGGCGTCTCTCATGCCTGACTGGCAGGGACTGTCGCGTCTGGGGAGGGGCGAGGTGTCCGCTCGGATTCAGGAATGCATGTGCTTGTGGGGCGGGCGAGTACGGACAGGCCCGGGCAGTCAGGGGTCCCCAAGGCCGCAGGGGGAGACAGCTCTGTCCCGCTGGACTGCTGGAAAACAAAATATATCCGTATATATTCCTGCTGATCTGGGTCTGGACTCATTCGGGATTCCCAGATGGAATCGTTTCTCAGGATTCCTGCAGGGCCGGCGCAGGACAGCTGTGAACCCATGCGGGTTTTGTCTGCAGGAGCTACCCGGGAATTCTGGAGTCTGAGCCTGGACTCCGGAGGGGCGGTGAGCTGTCCTGGAGGAGGACAGGGAAGCTGTTCCAGACTGGTCTGTGGTACAGAGGATGGGACCCGGCTCTGCAGGGGGTGGGGGCAGAGTTCATGCCTGCTCATTGCGGGAGCTGAGCAATCCCAGATTTCGTGGGTGTTTGCTGTTCACGCCTGACTTGTGACGAGTCTTTTCCAATAAAAGCGCATTGTGTGACTGTGCTTGGGTTGTCTGTGCATCGTTGCCTTAGAAGGACAAGAATCTCAGAACCTGGAGGACACTCAAGTGCCACCATCTGGTATAATAACTCCTTGCACTTCTGTAGCGCTTCTCTGGACCCTCCACTCAGAGCTCTTTACACGTCATGGGGATCCCCTCCACCCCCACCAGTGTGTACCCCCACCTGGATGATGCTCCAGTCCTCTCCCAGCTCTCAGTGGGGAGGAGAGCAGAGTGATGAGGCCAGTTCAGAGACTGGGGTTATTAGGAGGCCATGATGGGTAAAGACCAGGGGGAGATTTGACCAGGACACTGGGGTAACACCCCTACTCTTCTCGAGAAACACCCCGGGATTGTTAATGACCTCAGAGAGTCAGGACCTCGGTTTTACATCTCATCTGAAGGACGGCGCCTGTTTACAGTATAGTGTCCCCATCACTATACTGGGGCATTAGGACCCACACAGACCGCAGGGTGAGCGCCCCCTGCTGGCCCCACTGACACCTCTTCCAGCAGCAGCATCAGCTCTCCCAGGAGTCTCCCCTCCAGGTACTGGCCAGGCTCTCACTGCTGGGCTCCAGGGGGGCAGGGAGAGGGGAGAGCGAGGGGCTCAGTCTCAGCCCATGTCTCTCTTGCGCTGTGTGCAGTATGCCTTCGCTGCTCGGTTGCGTGACCACTGGCGATCAGGAGCTCCTCCTCACCCCTGACCCGGGACTCCTCTCCCCGCGCGAGCCTGGAATGACACTCCTCCTCCTCGCAGCAGACACTGCTGCTCCCAGCATCCTTTTCCGGTTTCCCCCCGCTGAGAATCGGGAGACCAGGGTCCGAGCTCCGAGGCTGGGGTCCTACAGGGAGTTCACCTCACCTAGAGAAACGCGTGGAGGGGGGTCTGGGGCACCATGTCCTTCGGTCGCAGACTGTGAGCGGCTCTCTGTGAAAGCGGGATCGTACAAGTGCCCTGTTTTGTATCCTGAATCTATGGACTCGGGATCAGAAGGCTCCCAGACCCCTCAGTCCACGGTGATGCCACAGGAGGGGCACTGAGGGATCGGGCTGGGTCTCGTCCCGCGGCTGCTCTGCCTGTGCTCAAGCCGACTGGCCGCTGGCAGCGCCCCCCGGTGGGCGGGCCATCCCTCCGTGACCCGAGTGCTGCGGGCGCGCCGGTTAGCCCTGCTGTCGTGGCGCCGGGCCCACATCGCACGTGCAGGCAGCGGCTTTTCCTCCGGAAAGCGAGGCGCGCAGGAGAGGCAGCCTGCTTCCAAGAGGCCAGAGAAAAACAAACAAAACAGCCCCTTATCGCTCGTCTCCCCCGCGGCTCCTGTCCGGGGAGTGTCCCGGGAGCTGTGCCGGGGGCGCGCGCGATGCCCGGATCTCTCCGCGGGCGGTGGCGGCGGATGTCGGGGAGCAGGGAGCTGATAAGCCCCAGGAGCAGGGGCCTGTTGTCTCCGCGGGGGCGATCAGCGCGGCGGCTCTGCAGCAGGAAGGGGTGTTTCCTCTCCCTGCCGCGGATACTGGAGACGTTGACAGTCGCACAGGCAGACGGTTTGTTTTCTCCGCAGTGGATGAAGTTTCGTGGTTCTGGGAAGAGAGGGGGGCGGGCGTGTTGGGACAGGTGCGCGATCTGTGACAGCATTCCCTCTCGGTTTTCCGAGCTGACGGTGCCCAGCGGGCACGGCTGCCGCCCCAGCCAGGTGGGGCAAAAGGGGGAAGAGGAAGAGGGGGGAGGGGGGAGGAAGGTGAAGGACACAGCCAGGGTCTCTCGCTGAGCCTCATGACCGGCAGAAGGAACCGCAGGGAGACTCTGTCCCCCATATCAACATTCATACCAGAAGGCAGACGCCCCCTCCGATCTCCGCCCGTCTGCCACGCTGTCACACTCTTGAGTGTCATCAGTATCACTCCAGCGGCGCACGCCTCGCTCTCGCCCTGCCCTGTGTACCGAGCCAGCTTCCTGGGCCTGGGAGGGAAGAGAGGGAGGGGGGCTGGGAAGTGCTGTGCCCTGTGATTCGGGCTTGTGGGTTTCTGAGTGTGCAGGCGTGTGTTCTGCTCGTGAGATACATACCCAGTGCTCCAGTCGTTAATGAAATCCCACTTGTGATTTGGTATAATCCAGAGGCACTCTGCCAGCCCACAGAGTTGATTGATTCTTGAGTGATGGGTGCGCTGGGAGTCCCAGTATAAGAAATCATGTTGGGGTTGTTGGCACCAGCAGACTCCAGCATTGCCCCAGGTACAGGGTACAGGAGGAGGTGATACCCTGTTCTCCGAGGCTGCAGGAATATTCCCAGAGGATGATCCTGGAGTGGCTGTGGTATATCGGAATCTGAATGAAGTCCTGAAGCAGATTGTTCTGTACGTTCACCTTGGGATTTGTGTTCCCAGTACAACCCGGACAGGAAGTTCTGGCCTGTCCGCTCTGGGAATTTTGGGTGCGGGGGGTGGAGGGGGACCTGGCAGCCGTCTCGTCTCCGTGTATGGCCTTGACCTCTGACCTCCAGGATGTGTGTGTGTTGGTGGCGCGTGAGTGAGGAGCAGACGGAGTGTATTATTTCCTGAGCTTCCTGCTCTCTTCCTCTGCTGCTGTGCAGATTGGGTTCGCCAGCGCCCGCCCCAGCTCGGGGAACGTGCCGCGGTCACGGTCTGCGGATGATCGCTTCCAGTCCTTCTTGAACGTGTGGAAATGAGGCTTTCGAAACCTCCTGGGACTCCTTCAAAACCAGTCTAGCTGGGGTTCAGTCTCCCACTTACACATCAAACAGACGAGATCAAACAGATTGCCGAATATCCTGCATTTGTAAGACACTGCATAAGACCCAGGCTTAGCGACTTGGTGTTTAGATATTGCTCTCCTCTTATCTTGAAGGTAGCAGGATTTTATTAATCTTGCAACTGACGGGGGGCACATCACGCCTGATAGTTCTGAAAGCTTGTGTGGGAAAGGGATCGTGTGTTATAGGCTGGATAAGTCAGCCGTGGTCTTTTCAGCTCCTTGAAGGGGCAGCCAAGCTCTGACTTGCCTGTGCTGTGAGAAGGGTTCAGTTCCGAAATCAAGTTCTTGCTTGCCGACGTGCTGAAGTTCTGGCTCAGGTGGAAAAATGCTTTTTTTGGTTCGTAAAATAGTACAAATGCCCCGTATCATTGACAATCGTATTGGGATACCTCATCATGCCCGACTGGTGGACCATTTTATATCAATTACACTGCACATAACGTATTTTTACTGCTTGTTTCGTATGTATTGTGTCAAAGTGATTTCCAAGACTTTCAAAATCTGGGACACAAGTTTGGTGCTAGTGTGGGTAAGATGAGCACATGAGCACTGAGAAAGTACAAGAGCTGTAGAGGTGAAGTTATTTAGGTTATCTGTGCCTTTCTGGGGCTGCCTGTGATGTGAGCTGCTGTCTCTGGTCTCCGGACACTCAGACGCACAGGCAGTGTGGAAGAACCGCTGCTACACTGCATGTCTGTGCTCCCAGACTGACTCCTGTAATGTTCTTCATTTCAGTTCAATTCAAGAAGCTTTATCTGCATGACCAATGAATAAATGAGTGTTGCCAAAGCATATACAATTAACACAACATCTAGAGACATTTACAATACAGACACATCATAATACATTTACATACAGACATAGAGATGCTCTGAAAGACAGGCTCACTGTTCCTCAGGCTGGGACAGGAGATCACACACTGTATTATTATTATTGAGAGACAGGCTCACTGTCTGTTCCTCAGGCTGGGACAGGAGATCACACACTGTATTATTATTATTGAGAGACAGGCTCACTGTCTATTCCTCAGGCTGGGACAGGAGATCACACACTGTATTATTATTATTGAAAGACAGGCTCAATTCCCTCCTCCCTCTCCCAGTAGGATTGGGAGTTGCTGTGATTATGGCAGGTGTTGGAATTCTGGGATTAGATGTGTAAATTTGGGAAAGAATGTTTCTCTAATCCCAGAATATTTGTCGCAGTGCAGTAGGCAGTACACCTCTGTCTATTTCTCCCTGTTGGCAGTGGGAGCACAGCCTGTCCTCTCTGGGCAGCCAGGTCTGCCTGTGTCCAGTGTCTGTGGTCTGATTCTCTTTCTGATTTAAGATGACGGATCTCGTGTCCTGTTTACTCTGAATTTGTCTGGCATTTTTGTCTTTCAAAGATGACATACTGTTGATGCTACGGTGTTGTTACACGCTGTGCGCTGGGACTGTGGTCTTGCGGGTGAACTGGTATCTGTCTCTGCAGCGGCTGGTTCCTTCTTTTTCTGTGTAGAGGGAAGAGCTCGGTGAAGTTGGACCCCTACAGACAGCACAAACGATAAAACCCCCTCATTCGTTAGTGCTGCGTTTGTGCTGTTGAAAGTAACTTCCCAGCTTCTTTTTTTCCCGAGATATAGCGCCTTCTTTTTGGGGGGTGTGAAGTCACTCAGCACCCCTACAACGTCGTAGGGAAACCAAACCGGTCTCGTTCGTTAGTGCTGCGTTTGCTGCTCTCAATTCCGACATATAGCGCCTTGGTTTTCCGGTGATCACGTGACCGTGCACGGTGCCTTTGACCTCCAGTGACAACGTCTGCCGAGTTCAAGCGTCTGTTACCGCTGCGAGAGTAACAGTCCTGCAGTTGTGTTCCTCTGTTTGCCCGGGTAGGGGGCGGCGGTGGATTTTGCATTTAATATCGGTGTCTTCTGTCCGTTTGTGTGAGCAGGAAAATTAAATTTGTCACGAATATCACATACCTAATCAGAAGAGTTGCGGGTGTAGTCTCAAAAAGCGAACACTAGCAAACAATTGCATGTTCTTACCAGGGGCGTATGTCCCAGGCCTACCCAATCAGTCCAAAGACATTTAAGATTTTATTTCTCGTTTGCGTTACATGATTTGCTTTTTAATGTTACTTGTTTGCTTTTTTTCATCGTTTGTGATTTGCGATTGGCTCGCTGTATCTTTTGTGACCAATAAGAAAGTGATGTAAATGTAGGGGGCGGTGCATGCGTAGCCGTAGCCTAATTGGCTGTCGTTGTCGTCAGACGCTTTAGAGCTCTCTAGCGCCGCGTTTTTGGTTTATTAGCCGACGTGGCGAAACAAATGCACATATCTACGTTTTTCCGTAGATGGCCAGACCAGTCCCGACACCAATAAGACACATGAGATGCTACAGGCGTCTTGGGTTTGAGGAGGACAGCCTGGCTTCCCGAGCACAAGCGGCAGTGCGCGCGTTTGCTTGTAGCGGCTGATACACGCTCCACCTGCAGGAGCTGAGCACGCAGAGGAGCTCAGATTTCTCCTGTAAACAAACGACACGTTTGGAATGCATGAATAACATTGAGACAATATTGACGGATAGATGCGGGTGTGCATTTTACAGATAACTATTCATATCACCTCTAAATGCCCTGCAGTATTTGTAAGTGAAAGTATGTATTTGACGCTTTTATTAGCAGATGAATTGGTACGATGATTTGGTTAGCACTGTAATGCGACTATAACAATTCAGTGTTAAGTCTTCTGGGAAGTCACGAATTTCCAAATTAGGTGTCTTTTGGCATTGAAAATAGAATACTAATTTGGGTTTCATACAAGTTCAAAAGCATCAAGAAGGATCAAACAAGATCTTCAGAACTTAATATTTTAATACCTTCGCAGTTTTTATTCTTATGGCGCCTCACTCGATATTATCCTTGTTGCGATCCATTTACTCCCTTGCGTGTCTGCACGTTCTGGTATGTTATGCTCAGGTCCACTGAATATTTAAAGGCGAGGTAAAAGTTCCGTGAAGCTGCCCCCTACACACATCACAAACGATGAAACCCACCTCAATCGTTACTGCTACGTTTGTGCCGGTTTGTGCCGTTGAAAGTAGCGTTTGTGCTGCTTTCGTTCTCGAGATATAGCGCCTTGTTTTTCCGGTGATCACGGGACCATGCGCGGTGACTTTGACCTCCAGTGACCCGGTCTGCCGAGTTCTGTTACAGTTTAGCTCGAACCCTTAACATTTCAAAGACTATATCCATAAACATAGGAGCCTCCTTAGAAGTGAATAATATAACAAGTTAACCATCTATGACATAAACCTGTGGTTGTAATGCATGTAAAATCACCGTGGTGGTGAGATCTATGGTTTTTATTTTCTGATATAATTTTTTTCCTTTTCTTTCCCTACCGTGACACGCTGTTGCCAAACGTGTAACTGTGGGATACCATCGGACAAGACCTCCGCAGCATGTCATGATAGGGACCTCATGTATATCGCATGTATATCGGCAGTGTATATCACGAATGGCGCCTTGCTTCCATGCCACCCTGGCACCGCTGTCGCAACCAAGGTCTCATATCAGGACAATGATATACCCAGATAGGATGAGTCGCGATATATGAACTTTGTGTTGCAAAATGGGGTCAGCATATCGTGTCAGGGTATGTCCTATCGCAACATATGGACTGCATGTCGCGACATGGGGGCGGGGCATTTTTGCCGTATTTCATATCGCGATATATGGACTTAATGTCGTAACAGATAGTGGCACCATGACCGTGATGCCCCAGTCGAAATGGGTAAATACATATTTTATTTGCAATATAACTGTCTCCCCTGCTTTCTGTAATGAAAACATGGTATTTGAACAATTGTAATCGTATATTTAAGGTAGGGGAAACACCTTCTGCTTTGAACTTCAAAAATGAATAGAAATATAAAGTCGATGATCACTATATTATTATGCATGTGCTCTGAATTTAGTTTTTTATTGTTACATTTTATCGATCTTGAAACTAATACCTAAGAATGTGAATATGGGCTCTCGTGTTGTGTCAGCGGTAATGTGGAAACTGGTGTCTTTTCACCAATGAAAGGAGTACACAAGCAATACGTTTTCGAGAACATGGTTAAAAATTAAAAGAAAACACCTAACCCAATGAACTCACATAGTAACTCCTCCCTAAATGTTAGACTGTCTATTCGTGTAAAGGCTGAAAAGTCTGGGGTCAACTGATCAAAAGATCTGGTGTTCGTGACTTTGCTGTTTTGTACGTCATAGTGACGGCACAGCCAGGAAAAGAAGGCGCAACTCTTCTGATCAGGGTGTGATATTCGTGACAAATTTAATTTTCCTGCTCACACAAACGCACAGAAGACACCGATAATAAATGCAAAATCCGCCGCCGCCGCCCGCCACCCGGGCAAACAGAAGAACACAACTGCAGAACTATTACTCTCGCACCGGTAACAGACGCGTGAAATCGGCACTGGAGGTCATGGAACCGCTCATGGTCCCGTGATCACCGGGAAAACAAGGCGCTATATCTCGGGAACAAAAGCAGCACAAACGAATGAGGGGGGTTTCATCGTTTGTGCTGACGGTAGGGGTCCAACGTCAACGAGCTTCAACGAGCTATTGGCCTGCAGTGTGTTCAGTAGCTCAGTGTGTGTGTGTGAGTGCAGGGCTGTGCTGTGTCCAGTAGCTCAGCAGTAAGTATCTGGTGGTCTTTCGTGCTCTGGCAGTACTCTGATGTGTTTCACCCAGCTGGATACTGTGCATGAAATCCCTGCAGATGCTTCAAGCACTTCATTCACAGCACGGGGGTGCTCCGAGCGCACTGACTCTGGTGAACGCGCAGTCCAGTCGATGTGTTCTGCGGTATCGTGCCACAGCTCCTGCTGGACTCTCAACATGCTCCTGCAGCCCAACAGCAAGAAGCTCTCGTGTCAGAATGATGAAAGCGCTCCATAATTCTGCTGTCTCGTCTCTGTGTGCGGCAGGTGTCTGCTGGGGTCCCGGGACAGGCCTGTGGAGCGAGCGTGCGCTATGGACTCCAGTCTGGGGGCCCTGCCTCGGCTCGTGTGCCTCAGTCTGAGCCTGGCCTCCATCCTCGGCTGCTCATGTAAGAGGGGCAGTGGGAGGGGGGGTCTCTCTGTCCATCGCCGGAGGGTCCACTGTGATCGCTGTGATTGCCCAGAGCCCCCACACAGAGTGTGTGAGTGTGAGTGTGAGTGTGAGTGTGAGTGTGAGTGTGAGTGTGAGTGTGAGTCTCCGTCTCCGGTTGCTCTGACCGCAGCCCCGCCTGTCTCCTGCCCAGGTGCCCGGCTGTCGTTCCGAGAGGAGCCCGTCTCTGCCACCCAGCGGCCGGGGGGGCCCGTGCTCCTGCGCTGCTCGGCCCAGCCCGAAGAGGCGCGGGTGTCCTGGCTGTGGGAGGGACGCCCGCTGGACCCCGCGGCCCTGCCCCCCGAGCTGGAGCTGAGGCCCGGCGCGCTCGCCATCCGCGCTCTGCACCCGCCACACACTGGCCGCTACTTCTGCGTTGCCCAGCTCGGGAGCAGGGCCATCGCCAGCCGGAACGCCCACATCACCATCGCAGGTACAGGCAGCCCACACGCGCCAAGTGCCACGCACACACCCTGCCCACTCCTGCTGCGGTACACACGCGCACACACGCGGACACACACATACACACACACACACACACACGCGCACACACACACACACATCCTGCCCGCTCCAGCTGCAGTACACACACACACACACGCACGCGCACACGCACGCGCACACGCATACACATCCTGCCTGCTCCTGCTGCAACAACACACACACACACACACACACACACACACACACACACACACACACACACACACCGGTGCAGAGTTGACCCGCTGTCTCTTGGCAGAGATCTCGGCGTTCAGGGATCTGCCCCGGCGGCTGGTGAAGGCGGAGGAGGGCGGCACGGCGCTGATCCGGTGCCAGCTTCCTCCGAGCACCCCTCCGGCTGTGCCGCGGTTCAGGGTTCGAGGGCAGTGGCTGGAGCAGTCCACAGGTATGGTCTTGGGAGGGCTGGTCCCAGGTGCGCATGGCCGAGGGGCGGGAGGGAGAGAGGAGGCTATAGGTCGCACTCTCACCTCTGATGAAGTAGGGCCCATCTGGGGGTTTCTCATCTTCTGCATTTCTGCTGACTTTACGGGGCGAACAAGTTAGAAATGGCGTCTCCCCACGCGGCCCGCACTCACCTGCCCTTCCCCTCCTCCTGCCAGGAGACTTCTTCATTTTTCCGTCTGGGAGCCTTCAGATCCGGGCCGTGTCGCCCCAGCACCAGGGCACGTACAGGTGTGGGGCGCACAACCCGGTGACCCAGGAGACCAGGCTGGAGCCCCACGGCCAGAGGCTGGCAGTCACACGTGAGTCCGGCCCCTGTTCTCCCTGCGCCGGCGCTCTGGGGGGGCGGGGACAGCCGGCCCTGACTTTCCCACTGTCTGTCCCCCCGCCAGGCCCGGCCGACCCCGCCGCCCCCGCCCCCCTGCGGATAGTGTACCCCACCTCCCCGCAGACGGTGTCCGTGGTCAAGGCGCAGCCCCTGGTCCTGGAGTGCATCGTGGCGGGACGGCCCGCCCCCGCCGTGCGCTGGACCCGGGAGGGGCGGCAGGTGGCTCTCGGGCCGGGCCGGAGGCTGCAGCACCACAGCCTGGTCCTGGACAGCGCGGCGAGGAGCGACGGGGGCGCCTACCGCTGCTCGGCGCGGGACCAGACGGGCAGGGTGGTCAGCGCCGATTACACCGTGGAAGTGCTCGGTGAGTGGCGGGCCGTGGCCGAGCCGTGCGTCCCGTCTCGGAACCCTGTCCTCTGCGCAGGGCTTCCACCATGTGGCACAGCCCGACAGCATCATCCTGTCCGGCCTGTTGGCTCCTGCATCGTTTGGGTTTCCGGTCCATTTCAAGCTGTCTCTCTTTTTTCCCCTCTCTTCCTCTCTTTCCCTCGCCTCCCTTCAACAGAGCCGGCCTCGGTGTCACAGGGACTGTCGGACCGGTCTGTGTCTGTGGGCTCGTCTGTGAACTTCACCTGCGCGTCCAGGGGAAACCCCGCCCCCAACGTCACCTGGCTGCTGGACTCCGCCCCCCTCGCGCCCTCGCCCCGCCTCCAGCTCTCCGGCTCCTCCCTCCGCATCGCCTCTGCAGGGCCCCAGGACCAGGGCGTGTACCAGTGCCTTGTGGACAACGGGATTGGCTCTGCCCAGTCCTCTGGGATGCTCACCGTCCAATCAGGTGCCGTACCATTTGTTCCGATTCTGAAATGACAAGGATGACGCAAAAGCCTGAAGATTCATTAGAACTTCTTGGGGCAAATGAAAATACGTTCATTGGCAAAAAAAAGGGAAATATTTTCATTGGTTACGGAAATAAATGTTCATCAGTCTGCTGATAAGTTTAAACAATGATTTAGAGCTGAAAACGCCCATCAGCCCTTCCTGGAAGTGTTTCTGGGTTGAGGCAGAGGTGGGGGAGGAGGCTGGGCTCTGGTATGTTAATGGCCCAGGAGAGGAATGTGGGACAGCTGGGCTCGGGTCCTGGTGTAGAGTTACTGGCTTGAGGCTAGTTTGTTTTGTAAGATAAACCCAACAGCCTGGACCAGTGCCCTGGACACTCGGATACCTCTCCTCTGTTTTCATCCTCTTATTGTTGCGTTTATTTACTTTCTTTTTTCTGTATGGGATGTTTTTGTGTTTATCTTGTTGTGTCTGAATTTCTTCGAGCACCTTCCCAGTAGCGCGGAGGAGATGAGCGGAGACTGAGCTGTACAAACACTATTTAATACAGCGATGTGAAAAAGAAAGTTATACAGAAGAAGATATAGTCCTCACCAAGTCCAGATAAATCTAACCACATGTGACAAGTAACACACACGTCTTAATTTGTCGTTATTTAGCATGGACCCTTTCTAAATGGTTTTATTTAATGGTGAGAGTTCAGTTCTCTTGGCAAGTATTGGCCTTAAAAACAAAGGAGCTGGTCATTGATTTAAGAGAAAGTGCACCCCCCCCAGCCTACTGTAATTAAAGGTCAGAGAGTCAGAATGGTCAATGACGTCAAGTACTGGAGCTGCTCACAGACAGACAGACAGACAGACAGGATCCTAACACTTTTCTACAAGTTTTTTTATTGAAAGCGTATTAAAAACACCGTCTCACCTGCTGGTTTGGTAACATCAGTACCATTGATTGTAATAGGCTGGGAAAAATTAGTCAAAATAAGAAGCAGATCCACTGGGGCAAATCAGATCGCTTTCAATATCCTCTTCAAGCAGGGTGACAAAGAAAGCAGAGCGAGTTATGGATTGTGTCTCACCCCTCCACTGTGAGTTCACTCCAACCCCTCTGTGTCCCAGGGGTGAAACTAACAGATACAGGGAGTCTTCATCCCCACTGCAACATCTCTTTCAAACAATGTGTCCTCACTGTCTTCTCTTGCTTGGTTGTTAGTTCTGTCCGTCTGTCATTGTTATGTTGCGAGTGTGCTGTAAAACGAATTTCACAAAGGAGACAAAGCTTGAACTGAATGACTAAACAGAATAATCGGCCAACAGTCGGTAGGCTTGTGTGAAAAAGCGAGTGCATCCTTACTGCTGCCACATCGGCCGAGAAGGGAATGAGCACAAGTGCACAAGATTAGCTGATCATGAGGAGCTGCACCTGTATATCAGATCAGAACCTGGCAGTCTGGTCTGGGTGTTCAGGTTTGTGGGTCAGAAGATATCGATAGCGGTCTCAGAGACAGGATTATTGCTGCTCTTCAGTCTAGGAAGGGTGCCTTAATGTATCCCATTAAATAATATATTTAATATATTCCCCATCCTTCATTCCTTATTGACAATCAGTGACAGGTGTAGTTAGAACATGTAAAGCTGAAAGAAAAACAAGCTTGGATTTTGTCAGGATTCACATTCTCTTAAACTATTTCTTTTGTGCTGTTACATGATTGTATTTTTTCGTTAGTTAATTAATCCTGGAGTAAACCTCAGCATAGTCATTAGTGTTGAATAAAGAAAACTGAAAACTTGTTTCTTTTTTACAAAGTACCAAGGAATCTAACAGATTTTCTGCATTGTAGGGGTTCCTTATATTCCTGGTTTCTGGACTGCAATGCCCTAGCACATGTCCGTCTTTGTGGAAATGATCACTTTATATCTGAAACTCTTCAAGCAGCTAATAACAATACTCTTCTGCTTGATTGACAGCACCCTTGGAGACCAGCACAGTGGGTGTGGCTCCCGAAGCTCCGCCTTCAGCTCACCCTGTCCAGAGTGATGAGGGGGAGGAGCCACCCGCGCAGGAGGAGGGGCTAGGAGGCAGCCTGGCCCCACCCACAGAGAGGACCAGCGACACGCCCACCCCTGAAGCGCCAATCATCACCAGCCCCCCACAGACTCACAAGCCAGACGTGTACGACCTGGAGTGGCGGGCCGGCCGGGACTGGGGCAGCCCCATCATTGCCTACTTCGTGAAGTACCGAAAGGTGGGTGTCCACAGGCGTGCGCCCCACGTTTCAGCACTGTACCCCGTTCCACACTGTAGCCTGTATGCACCCTCCACTTCCCGGCTGCTCCAGACAGGTCCGCGTGAGCCTGTTGCAGCAGAGTGATAAGAGTGAGCGATGTCTGGAAGAAAGGAGAGGCGATTTCCATGTAGCGGAGCCCTACAGCTGGTGGGGCAGCTGGTCCCTCCTGGCCTCCTGTCTCGTGTGCGTGGGGCTGTAGGCAGCAAGCCCCGTCACAGACGTCCAGACTCTGACAGCTCCTCTCTCCTCTCTCTCTCTTGTTTTGTTTTTGTGTGTTGTTTATTCTCATGTGGGGTTGGCGTGTGTGCTCGTGCGTGTGTGTGTGTCTGGCGTGTGCGCTCGTGCCTGTGTGTGTGTGTGTCTGGCGTGTGCACTCGTGCGCGTGTGTGTGTGTGTCTGGCGTGTGCACTCATGCGCGTGTGTGTGTGTGTCTGGCGTGTGCGCTCGTGCGTGCGTGTGTCTGTGTCTGGCGTGTGTGCTCGTGCGTGTGTGTGTGTCTGGCGTGTGCGCTCGTGTGTGTGTGTCTGTGTCCTGCAGCTGGACGAGATGGGCACTGTGCTGGGAGGCTGGCACACGGTGCGGGTGCCGGGCAGCGAGAAGGCCCTGCGCCTGTCTGAGCTGGAGCCCTCCAGTCTGTACGAGGTCCTCATGGTGGCCCGGAGCGCCGGCGGGGACGGCCAGCCCGCCATGCTCACCTTCCGCACCGGCAAGGGTAGGTCCCAGGGGTGCTCCATACAGCACCCCACCGGCTGGGGGAAAGGGGGAAGCAGAGCTTGAGGCCACTCCAGGGTGTCAGCTGGGCCACAAATCCACCACCGGGAACTAACTGGGAACATGCTGAGAGCCCTTGTGGCATCACCCTGCAGCTCCCAGCTGGCCGCCCACTGGAGCCCAGCAGTGAGAGCCTGGCCAGTACCTGGAGGGGAGACTCCTGGGAGAGCTGAGGCTGCTGCTGGGAGAGGTGTCAGTGGGGCCAGCAGGGGGCACTATACTGTAAAAAAGGTGCCATCCTTCAGATGAGATGTAAAACCGAGGTCTTGACTCTCTGTGGTCATTAGAAGTCCCAGGGCGTCTCTCGAAAAGAGCAAGGGTGTAAATTTCCCCCGGGTCTTTTCCCCTCATGGCCTCCTAATAGTCTGAGCTACCGAGGCAGAAGGCATGATGAACTACTCTGCTGGAAGACAGCTCTTCCGTGCAGGAGGGGTTACCTCTCGGATATCTGAGCAGCAGTGACCAGCGTCTTCCTCTCCCTCTGTCTTCCTCTCCCTCGCTCCCCGCAGAGCGCAGCGGCCCCTCCAGCAGGAGCCCCTCTCCGCCTGCGGGCAGGCCCGAGAAGCTGCCCGCCAGCGAGGCCCTGAACACGCACTTCGGGGTGGTGGTGCACGACCGGGGTAAGTGTGTCTCGGGTCCGAGAGCGGGATTCTCCTCTGCGGTCCCGGCTCAGGGTTAGGGTTGGCACGGCAGGCCAGTAAGGGGCGCTGTTCCTCCAGGGCCATCTTTCAGATGGGATGTCAGTGGAGCTCCTGACTCTGGGACAGTAGAGACATTAGAGATGCCGGGCACTGCTCGTAACAGCAGGGCTGTCCACTCCAGTGTCCGGGCTGACCTCCTGAAGGGTCTGGATTCCCCAAAGCCCCCCTTGACCTCGATTCAGATGGCGCAGCATGGCTCTGGTGGGCTGTGGACTTCAGTATGAGGGCTGCATTGGATCAGCATCATGATGAAATGAGATGATAATGAATAATACTGAAATGTGTTGACTGTATTCTTTTGTGTTTATTACTGGGAAAGTGTTGTATAGTCTCATTTTACTCTCTGGACTGTTGATGAGGCCATGTTGACATAGTGTGACACAACACCAACCACAAGAGAGAGCCACCACAAACACACCGGTTCTGGGCAGCCAGTTCTTGCGACTCATGGCTTGTCCACACATCTTGCCTTGGAAGTGTTAGAGCATGAGGTCACTTCTCAAAAAGGCTGGCTTCCACATTCAGCCAGTGTAAAGTGCGCAGACATGATGAGGATGATTACAGACATCTCTTGGTAGCAACATCACGCCGTCATTTGGGGGTCTCAACACACCACGAGCTTCAGCTCATGCTTTTTTCCAAAGTGATGCTGTACACTGCTTCTGCTCAAGTGGTCTGATGGAGGTCTCTTAGTCAAGGGCACGAGAGCAGTGACCCACCCAGGATGTGAGTTCACAGCCCTGCCCACTGCTGTGGGTGTGTGTGGGTGTGTGTGGGTGTGTGTGGGTGTGTGTGGGTGTGTGTGTGCGCGTGTGCGCGTGTGCGCGTGTGCGTGTGTGCGTGTGTGCGTGTGTCTTCAGTTGCTTCTCACTAACCCCGTCTCTTGCACTCTCTCTCCCTGGCTCTCTGGCGCAGTGCCTGCACAGTGAGTACTCTTTGCTCCTACAGCATGCTTGTCCTGTGAGTGTAGTGTCTAGTTTGGTTCTTTATTTGGTGCTGTTTTTGTGTTTTTTACAACCTGAACATCTGTTTGAGTTAACAAGGGGAGGGCAGGGATAGATGCACATTTCAAATCTTAACAAGTTAAAGGTGGCAGAAACAGTGGAGCAATCTGACCCAAAGTGTTCATTAAGCATCAGGGGAAACACAACGCATTCATAGCGATATCAGGAACATGAGCAGATGTTTTGTTTCGGAGTGTCACTGAACAGATGTGACAGGTGAATTCTCTGGCCCTTCAGGGCCCAGTGTGACACTGCAGGACTAATCCTGGTCTCGCGGGGAGGCTGAGGACTGGGGGCAGGATGAGGGCTAGGGAGAGCAGTCAGACGAGAGATCGCTCTCGCCGGCGCCTGTGGCACGACTCAACGAGAGACTGGACAGCCAACTGGGTCGCTCACCTCGTCACCCGAGCTGCCAAAAAGCCCGTCAGCAATGTCCACGTTGCTGTGGGAACATGGCCGCCAGCGCAGACTAGCGCCTCCTCTGGTGGGTCCCGGAGGCCGTCCACAGTCTCCGGAGCCGGGGAGGGGAACAGGAGTGAGGGTGCGAGAGAGCACAGTGATTGGCTGCAGATGCTCCCAGCCCCCTGATTGGTTCTCTCCTCCCCAGTGCCCGAGGCTCCAGACCGGCCCACCATCTCCATGGCGACGGAGAGCTCAGTGTACGTCACCTGGATCCCGCGGGCCAACGGCGGCTCCCCCATCACCGCCTTCCGGGTGGAGTACCGCAAGCAGGGCCGCAGCGCCGACTGGGTCCCCGCGGCCGACAACATCTCGCCGCTCAAGCTGTCCGTGGAGGTCCGGAGCCTGGAGCCAGGTGAGGCCGGCAGCGCGAGACAGAGGGGTTGGACCTGGCGCTTCCGAATTCTGCAGGGTTCAGACCGCGGGCGCGTCTCAAAGACCAGGAGTGTCCGAGTCAGAGCCCTGGGGGACGCCCACACTCCCGGAGTGTCCGAGTCAGAGCCCTGGGGGACGCCCCACACTCCCGGAGTGTCCGAGTCAGAGCCCTGGGGGACGCCCCACACTCTGTAAGACTCTGGAAGGTCGTGACCTCAGGTTCTTCCTGCCTCATGCGGTCACCACTGTTCTGTTCCGAGACGCCTCTCTGTCCTCCTGTGTTCCAGGGGCAACGTACCGTTTCCGGGTGATCGCCATCAACACCTACGGGGAGAGTCCGCACAGTGCCCCCTCCAGGCCGTACCATGTGCCTGCAGTCAGCACGCACTTCACCACCCGTCCTGTCGCCGGCCCCCACATCTCCTCCACCGACGCTGTTAGCGACACTCAGATCATCCTGCGCTGGACCGTAAGTGGCCACGACGCACGTGCCCCCGCGGGCTGGGCGTGGATTCAGGACTGTGATCCTCTTCCTGCCCCTCTGGGGCTGTTGGCTGCTGAAGCGGGCCGATCCCACGGGATCGCAGGATCTCCGGCTGGGCGGAGGGGAGCTGTGGAGCCACGGGGACGTTGCCCTGCAGCAGAAGGCTGTTTTTCTCGCGGAAAGGCCGCTCTGAAGGAGGTCTCTGGGGCTCCACGCGCAGCTCAACGCATCGCGCTTACACAGACCGTCAGACCTCCCATCAGACACCAGATAGTGTCCGCGGGGCCGGGGACAGGGGTTGTTCTTGAGGTGCTGACAAGAGCCAGAGACCGGCAGGACGGTTTCCCATGATCCCAGCCCCTCCATCACTCGCTCGTCAATCACCCCCTAATCTGCGCTTGCTGAGAGCCGTGATTCCTTAATCCCATTCCTGTGCCCTGTCTTTGTAATGAAAGCCTTATGACTTCTAAGAACATCGAATGGGCCCCAGATACAGAGAAAGGCTCCCATCGCTTCAGAGGGATTATCATGATCATTATCCATGATAAGATCATTCCCCGCAGTCGACTGAGTACTGTCTGAGGACTGTCTCTGAGCCTCTCCATCTCTCTCCCCGCAGTACACACCCTCCAGCAACAACAACACCCCCATCCAGGGCTTCTACATCTACTACCGCCCCACGGACAGCGACAACGACAGCGACTACAAGAGGGACGTCGTGGAAGGTGAGGGCGCTGTGACCTCAGGCAGTGGAGGAGCTGGGCTCTTGAGCCAGGAGCCCTGCACTCACCTGGCGTCTCCTGGGGCTCGTTCCCACTCTCCTCTTAACGAGCCGAGTCCGCTCACTCTTCCCGGTCCTCCAGGACCTGCCCCCACTACAGAACCGGCTCAGCTGGGGGCGTGGTAGAGCCCAGCTTGGCCGATTGCTCTCGTGGCTTTTTACTTCTGACCACTCTGCGCGGAGTGTGTCTCCCACAATCCCCTTAACAAAGCGAGCACAGGTCTGAGAGAGCTCAGCGACCCCGAGACGCCAGCAGGAGGCGCTGTGGGAGAGGCGAAGAGGGCGGCAGCAGGATTCTGATGGGAAGAGTGCGAGTGCTGAAGGGCTGTGGGGGGCATGGGGAGGGAGAGGTCAGCGAGGTCAGCTGCTGTGCCTGAGAGCAGGGCTGGGTAATGAGGCTTTAATGAATGACTGCCTCACTAATGGCCCAGAACTGAAACCCTACACCTGGCAGGACAGGCTCTCAGGTTGCAGTGAGGAATGTTAACAGCCTGTGTGCTGGGTCTTCTTCCCAGCCTGCTCTGCTCCCCGTCTCCCAGCCTGCTCTGCACCGACAGTCCCTTCACTCCCCCTTGCTCTTGCGCATCAGTGTGTTTCTGCAGCGGTGGTCACTGATAGTTATGTTTACACACACAGGCACACACCACACACACACACTCCACACACATACACCACACACCACACCCCCTGCACACACTCCACACACACACACACCGGTGAGTCTGTGTGGTGCAGTGTGTTGTAGGAAAGCTGGACCTCTCCAGGTCTCGTAGGAGAGCCTGTCTCCACCCCACACCCCCGAGACTGACGGACCAGGGGTGGGGGGTGAACTCACGAGAGGGAGACCGAGGAAAGTGAGGAGCACTACTGGAAGATGAGGGCAAGGAGAGACACATCCTAGAATTCCTGTACTCCTGTACTCTACCAGTGCCGCTCCGATTGCAAACCTAAACAGAACAGCACAGTTCTTACCTTCACACAGCGCTCTTCACTCCAAAGAGCCCCAGACATCCTGCCACACAGCAGGGGCTTCTCCAGACCAGGGAGCAGTACCTCTGGCCACAGCAGCGTCAGGGTGGCAGTGAGCCTGGACCCCTCCAGAAGAGCAGTATCATGTCTCCTCAATCTGGGACACTGGTTTGGACATTTGTGCCTGGAGGTTAGGTTCACCAGCACCACTCTGTTCCCTGCACTGAGTAGACCCCTCCCTGCTTGCAGGAGGGTGAGGAGCAGGAAGGGACAGGCGGTCCTGGGCAAAGAGGGGTGAGGGCAGTGAGTGAAGAGGGGAGAGAGACCTGGTGTCAGTGGAGATAAGGAAGTGAGAGCAGAGAGAGACAGCGCACTTTCCGCTGCACTCCGAGAAACCCTCTGGGATTAGACAAACCCCATCCCTCAAATAACAACTCGGATCCCAGAACAGGCCACAATCCGAGCAGCTCTCTGAACAGAGCTGCAGCCCAGTGTGTGACCTCCTGTCCCAGCCGGGGGACCAGAGACTGGGCCTCTCAAATAATACTTTATTGTCGTAAATGTTTGTAATGTTTGTCCATGTTTTGCCAAGATGTTTTTGCTTTGGCAACACTGTAGATCATCAGTCAGGCTAATAGTGCTGGTTGAGTTTGATTCTGACAGCAGGCGTGAGGGAATGGAGCGAGAGGGGAGCTGAGGTCATTCCAGGCGCTGCTCAAGCCTTGACTCACAAGATGAAGTGGTCCTCTGTTCAGTATTTTCCATGCAGAAGTGTCCCAGGCCACCTACAGCCTCTGGCTGTCGGCACGCGCTTTCCAGCCTGGCCTGGCCGCAGCTGAGAGTGCCTTCTGTCCAGAGCAGGCAGAGCGAGCGTGAGGCACAGCACGTGGTGCGACTGTCGTCATGGGCATCATAATGATCGTAATGATGATGCTCCAGTCCTCTCCCCACACACCAGCTCTCAGTGGGGAGGAGAGCAGAGCGATGAGGCCAGTTCAGATACGGGGGTTATTAGGAGGCCATGATGGGTAAAGACCAGGAGGAGATTTGACCAGGACACTGGGGTAACACCCCTACTCTTCTCGAGAAACACCCCGGGATTGTTAATGACCTCAGAGAGTCAGGACCTCGGTTTTATGTCTCATCTGAAGGACGGCGCCTGTTTACAGTGTAGTGTCCCCGTCACTGTATTTGGACCCACACAGACCGCAGGGTGAGCACCCCCTACTGGCACTCCTAAGTATCAGCACCACAGCCATCATACTTTCCTCTCCATTTGCTTGGGCCGTTAAAGCTGCTTCCTGCTCTCTTAGGCTGAGGGAGTGCTCAGCGGTTCAGGGAGTGCTCAGAAGAGATGCCATGGCCAAGCTAAGCAACTTGGAATCCACTCCAGTTCCTGAAAGACGTTGTTGGGAACGGAGGACACCAGTTCTCACATCTGCAGCTCCTCTCAGGCCCACTTGTCTGCCTGCATGTGTATCTGACCTGTTCTGTGAAATCCTTCAGTGAGCTCAGGTGGCCGGAGGGCTGTGTGAGGCTGGGAAGCTCTGAACTCATCCTTACCTCTGTTCCCAACAGGCAACAAGCAGTGGCACCTGATTGGCCAGCTGCAGCCCGAGACGTCCTATGACATCAAGATGCAGTGCTTCAACGATGGTGGAGAGAGCGAGTACAGCAACGTCATGATCTGTGAGACCAAAGGTGAGAGAGGCAGGAGTGAACACAGGGAGTGATCTGGGAGAGAGACAGGAGTGAACACAGGGAGTGATCTGGGAGAGACAGCAGTGAACACGGGGAGTGATCTGTGAGAGACAGGAGTGAACACAGGGAGTGATCTGTGATCTCAATCTCCTGCCTCTGCAGCCAGACAGGCCCCCGGCGTGTCTCCTGGAGGGGGGGCCGGAGCGGTGACGCCCCCAGGGCCCCCGGAGCGGGGGGGCGGCGGCGCAGGCGGTGTCCAGAGCCAGCGGGGAGGGGACATGCTGTACCTGATCGTGGGCAGCGTGCTGGGCGTGATGGTCCTCATCCTGCTGGCCTTCATCGCCATGTGCCTGTGGAGGAGCAGACAGCAGAGCAGCCTGCACAGTGAGTCCGGCGGCGCGCCGATCACGGCACAGCGCTATACAGACCCGCGCTGACCCCCGCCTCTCGCCCCGCAGAGTACGACCCTCCCGGGTACCTGTACCAGCCCGCGGAGATGAGCAGCCACGTCCTGGAGTACGCAGCGCTGCCCGGCACCAGCCACGCCAACGGCGGCCTGCGCCCTCTGCCCGGCGGCTGCCCACACCTGCACCACAAGCTGCCCGGCGGCCCGCCGCTGCTGGCTGGCGCGCACCGCCCGCACAACGTGAGTGACCGGCCCGCCGCCCGCCTGCCCACCTGACCGTCTGTCCGGCGGTCCGACCGGCTGCCTGCCTCGCTGGGCGCGTCCGGACCCCCGCCCAGGTGTAACCCTCTGCTCTTGATTGGCAGGGGGGCGGCGTGTACACGGCGCTGCCCCAGTCGGACCCCTCGGACTGTATGAGCTGCCAGAACTTCTGCAACAACAACAGGTGAGGGACCCCCGGCCAGCTCGCGCTTGACCGGCCTCGAGACCCCACCCAGCCTGCTGGCGAGGCCTGTGTTTATGGGGCTCGCGGCGGCACCGGGGGGCTCACAGATCGCTGTCTAGGAAACAGCTGGCCGTGCTGTCGGGGGGATATCCATGTCTCAGGACTGAAGGGAACCCCAGGAATCTTTCTCATCTGGGCAAGACAGTGGGGGTCCTGGTTGGCCCCACTATTCTGGCGCTTAAAGGGGAACCACAAGGCTATTTCCATATTTCAGGGATAGAAAGAATGAGCGTGGATGAGCGCATTTCAAACCACAATGAAAGTAAAATGTACACAGTCACTTGTAAAACCTCCAGTTTACATCACAGAATAGACATATTCTGAGATTCAGACTGAGGCAACAGTACGTCTGGTGAGATGAAGCAGCCCTATTATAAACAAGCAGGCTTGTGAATCCAGCTCTTGACTGTAGCTCTTGACTTCCAGAAAGTTTTGCCAAAAAATACAACTTGCTTGTTAAGTCTGCATGCAGATCATGTTGAAATATTTTTGCAGTGAAACGTCTGCTGCACAACCTGTACTTATTCACTTGTACATCTCATTCCATTAGGACAATTACCTAATGGAATTACCTAATACCTAGTGAGCAGGAAGGGCTACTTCTGTCACAATTCGGTGGAGAGCAGGGGTTTGTGTCAATGTGGCGATCATACATACTCCACAAAGTTTGCGATTTTGAGCTTAATTCAGTATTTGTAAAAATGTGTGATACCTTTGATTGATCCATTTTGTTACTGAGATTTAAAAACTGGTCAGAGAAATCAGGACTGCAGCCCCCCTTCAGGTGTCTTCTGATATTTTGTCTGTAATCCTGATTTCCATGTTCAGCATCGATCTATGGCTCTGCTTTGACACATGAGGCCAGTGTTGAAGTAACGCACGCCCCCTGCTGAGATGTGAGCTGTGCCAGGAATTTTCATTTATTTTAAAACCTGAATGTTTCTCTCTAATGCTGCTTTTTTGGCTTTCCAGATGCTACACAAAGACCAACGGGACGTTCTCTAATGGCACTCTTCCCATGATGCATCACATGTCACCCTGCCAGCAGGATGGGCTGGAGATGATGCCCTTGGCTCATGTGACCCCGGGCTGCGACACCCCCACTGTCCCACAATGCCCAGGGGAACTGGGCGAGGAAGGGGAGAAAGGCAGCATGACCCTTCCGCCTTCCCAGCATTCCTGCTGCCAGGCAGGGGAATACTGCCAGCTAGGAGGGAGAGGTAAGAGAAGGGCATCATCATCATTTACAGGGGCAGCTGAAAAGAGTGAACCATCCCTGTGCTGTGCTGCTGTAGGCTCTGGATTGGGACTGTGCAGTGGAGATGGTCAGGTCTGGGCACGGAGTCCTACAGTTCTGCAGGTTTTCTGGTGACAGTCTAAAGGACACAGAAGGAACATGGAAGTTTGATCAAGTGGTTCTGTTTCTGATCACTTGGGCCAGTTCAGAGCTTCTCCAGACCTCAGGGGTGGGTCAGCTGGCAGATTATTTCCCCAGTGAAAAGAACAGCTGAATCTCCTGCTAGAAGTGCTCGCTGGCACTGGCCACCACTAAAGATACTGATCCCGACCAGAGAGCATCAATGGCTCTGAACCACCTGCCCGTTCCCAGTTGTCCGTCTTCCTGCCTGCTCCAGAAGGCCGGCAGCGCTCCCTGGCGTCTGTCACACCCCGGCCCGGAGGAGCACGGACAGTCTTCTGACCACACACGGGCCTTGGTGCTGTGAATTACACATCTCTCACAAAACAAGAAAAGCTAGCATTGACCCCTTAAAAAAGTGCATATGAAAAAAGTGAGAAAAACAGACACATGTATTGTTCTTGGTATAATCAAAACACCTTTTGCTTTGCCTGGGGGTTTAGTCACTTCAGCGTCTCGAAGATAGTGTCCCATTCCTATGTAAACGAGACGTAGTTGGACAAGGAGCTTGCACAGTCAGGCCTGAGACCATCATCTCCCCAGTTCCCAACCAGACTCCCAGATCTGGGTTCTGTTGGGACCGGCTCAGAGAAGTTTCCCTGGTGAGGGCCACACGGACCCCAAGTCTGTCCCAGGGCAGCTGGGCCACGCAGCGCAGGAGTTCTGGACTCAGCTCTCAGTGTCGAACAGCGTCGAATTACTCAGGCTGTTCCTTTCCTCAAAGAGACAGGAAAAAACGACTCTGCACTGTGACGCCAAAGTGTTTTCGGGAGAGCTGGACACAGTGTGTCTTGTAAGTACTGAAGTGCTAAATACTTCAGCCACTGCATCTGAAGAGTACCGAGATGCAGCATGATTGGAAATCCGTCTGTGTCGCCGGCCGCCGCCCTCGCGATTGTGCCGCTGGCCTGCTCCTCCTGACCGGCGAGTGTCGTGTCTCTCGGGCAGGTGAGGAGCTGCACTGTCGGGAGGCGGAGGGACCTGTGCTGGTGTGCTGGGAGACTCGGGGTCCGCCGGTCCTGGACTGTCCCGAGACGGCGGGCTGGATCTCCACAGGCACGGCCATGGACAGAGCCCTTGGGGACTTCTCACAGCCGGAGCTGCTGGAGACCTGAAGGTCTGCGGCCCAGGAGGCGCCGGGGTGTGAGTGGCTGTACAAGGACACAGGGAGCCCAGGAGCAGGAGGGAGGATCAGCGTGCACAAGCGAGGCAGGAAAACAGCAGTGACAACTTTTTAGACACTTATTTATTTTTTGTAGTAGTAAAATATTATTGCATATGAATGTATCTGTTTTAAGAAAAAAAAGTTTGTCTTTTCTATTATTTATGCTTTTTGATGAGATTTTTTTATTTTTGTCTTCCACACAGTGGGGAGTTTAGCCTTTTTCTGTATAAAGTTTTGTAATAATATAAAGAGAAACTATGGAAGATACGAGCTTCTGTCATTTCCTCTTGTGGAAATCCGTGTGGCGTGTGGAAACACAGACGGCTAACAGAAATATATCGGATCTGTGTGGGCCTGCTGTTTGTGCCGGTGCCGGTGCTGTTAATCCTGGGCTGCTGCCATCAGCGGGGCGGCTGTCTCCTCTGCAGGTGCTCAAGAGGATGGAGAGAGGAGCATGGTGTTAAATGTCTGACTCTGGTCCAGTGTTGACTTGACGGCTCATCTGGGCTGTGCCCTTCGTGACCCGCGAGTGTCTTCATGGACAGAAGCCACTGTGGTCCTGGATCTTTTACGCTTGGCGCTTTAAGAGCAGGGGGCTCATGAAGTTAGTCGTTCAGTTCCTGTAAGTGCACCGTGGACACGGCGACCTGCGGTGTGCTTACCTGGATAGCAGTGTGGAGGACTCTTCCCTCAGAGCTCTTAACTTGTAATGAGGAGGCTGCGGGTTCAAATTCTGGGTGACAGAGCTTCGTCACAATGCCCAGCTTGTAAATGATGTGAATATAAGTCTTTCGGGGAAAAAAGTATGAGCCAAGCTAATACCTAATTCCTATTCTAACGAGATTAATGGACAATGACCATGTGGACGCGGAAGCACGTGTCTTATGCCCACACAAGGAATTCCAATAGGCGAGTGTGGACTGTCATTGCCAGTGATCTCTGGTGTTCATGATAAAGAGTCCAGCGAACTTCATAAGCACCCTGTGTCTTGCCCGTCGATCAGCAGCTGCTTCACACTCGTGCTGGAGGGTTCGGCTGCTGTGTTTAAGCCTTCGTTGATGAGCTGAAATCTACCAGCGCTCTGGTCCTGATGATCTAAGGAGGCCTGTTGAGCCTGCGGGACTGTTGCCCGTGAGCAGAGGATCTGAGAGTCTTGCCTTAAACAAAGCAGCGACAGCTCTTCACGTGCTGGGAATGACACTTGCCTTTTACAGGCACAGAGCTCTTGTGTCGGCTTATATGGCAAATTTATTGCAGCCCTGATCAGCAGTTAATCTGCTCCAGCAGCGGAACGTGCCAGCTGGCGAGCAAAAGCAGATCACAGATCTCCCCGTGAGATCTGCTGGCTGAGAGTGTGCTGCGCCCGTACTCGCCAGCCACAGCTGCTGCCTGTCGGTGCGCTGACGCGCCGCGGAGAGCTCAGCGCCTGTCCGTCCAGCAGCCACACGCACGTCACTCAGAGCTGAGCTTGTGGGCTGGTGGTGATGAACCGTGCCCACACTCTGCTGTGACAGAGACACGGAAAACTACTCTCACTTGTTCCGGATGAGTTTTTCTTTGTCCATATGTCAGCGGGTTTCTTCTCATTTTCTTCAGTAAGACTATGGGACTGTAAACACTGATTGTTTAAACCCCCATCCCCACCTCTGATCCTCGGCTGGTTCAGCCTCCAGCAGACCCAGTGCAGCTTGTGACCTGTATGTCCACAGCTGTGGTGTGTCAGTCTGCTGGGGTTGTATGATTGCGCTCTGTGTGTGAATGTCCTGTGAGTGCTGTGTGAGATTGCAGTGTGCAAGTACGCTGTGAGTGCTCTGTGTGTGTGAGAGTGCAGTGTGTGAGAGTGCAGTGTGTCAGTGCACTGTGAGTGCTGTGTGTGTGTCAGTGCACTGTGAGTGCTGTGTGTGTGTCAGTGCACTGTGAGTGCTGTGTGTGTGTCAGTGCACTGTGAGTGCTGTGTGTGTCAGTGCACTGTGAGTGCTGTGTGTGTGTCAGTGCAGTGTGAGTGCTGTGTGTGTGTGAGAGTGCAGTGTGTCAGTGCACTGTGAGTGCAGTGTGTCAGTGCACTGTGAGTGCAGTGTGTCAGTGCACTGTGAGTGCAGTGTGTCAGTGCACTGTGAGTGCAGTGTGTCAGTGCACTGTGAGTGCAGTGTGTCAGTGCACTGTGAGTGCAGTGTGTGTGTCAGTGCACTGTGAGTGCTGTGTGTGTGTGAGAGTGCAGTGTGTCAGTGCACTGTGAGTGCAGTGTGTCAGTGCACTGTGAGTGCAGTGTGTCAGTGCACTGTGAGTGCAGTGTGTGTGTCAGTGCACTGTGAGTGCTGTGTGTGTGTCTGCACTGTGAGTGCTGTGTGTGTGTCAGTGCACTGTGAGTGCTGTGTGTGAGTGTGTCAGTGCACTGTGAGTGCTGTGTGTGAGTGTGTCAGTGCACTGTGAGTGCTGTGTGTGTGTGTCAGTGCTCTGTGAGTGCTGTGTGTGTGTCAGTGCTCTGTGAGTGCTGTGTGTGTGTGTGTCAGTGCGCTGTGAGTGCTGTGTGTGAGTGTGTCAGTGCACTGTGAGTGCTGTGTGTGTGTGTGTGTGTGTCAGTGCGCTGTGAGTGCTGTGTGTGTGAGAGTGCAGTGTGTCAGTGCACTGTGAGTGCAGTGTGTCAGTGCACTGTGAGTGCAGTGTGTGTGTGTGTGTGTGTCAGTGTGCTGTGAGTGCTGTGTGTGTGAGAGTGCAGTGTGTCAGTGCACTGTGAGTGCAGTGTGTCAGTGCACTGTGAGTGCAGTGTGTCAGTGCACTGTGAGTGCAGTGTGTCAGTGCACTGTGAGTGCTGTGTGTGTGTGTGTGTCAGTGCGCTGTGAGTGCTGTGTGTGTGTGTCAGTGTGCTGTGAGTGCTGTGTGTGTGAGAGTGCAGTGTGTCAGTGCACTGTGAGTGCAGTGTGTCAGTGCACTGTGAGTGCTGTGTGTGTGTGTCAGTGCACTGTGAGTGATTGAATATGGCTGCTCTCTAACCCCGGCTCAACCCGCATTCCTCGGCCCTGATGTGGCGCGTCTGTTGCTGGCACCCCAGCTGGTGTGCCCTGCCCGCCTGCGTGTAGCCAGCGCGCCCTCATTTCCTCCTGTTATTTTTGGAGTAAAGCACATCCCTCCTTGCTCCTCCGCCCCAGCACCAGTTGTGGGCGTGCCTACAGTACCTGCCTGCGTGCCAGTCCCTGCCCTCCTTTCCTCCATCAGCCCCTCTGTCTGTCTCCCCCTACTGGCCAGGCCCCGGCCAGTCCCTTCCTCCGATCACTGCGGTTCAAATACCGCCAGGTCACGCCAGGACTGCCTGTCGCCCGTCGCCCTGGACACAGTCCCCAAGCTGTAGGCTGGAGGTCCCGCTGCTTTTCGACACAGTTCAGAGAACTGCTGTCCATTTCAGAACTGTGCAGCTCGGCAGTTAGAAAGTGGTCCATTCAATGAGCTTTAAAAGGTCTTGCCAAGTGAAATATTCTTGGTGCCGTCAGTGCTGCTGTGCCGATGAGCAATGGGTATATACAGGACAGGCAGGCCGAGCAGCTGAGCGGACGAGCTCTGGTAACGCGCCTGACCTGGTATCGGTTCGGCTTGTTTCTCCTGAGCTCGAGAGCTGTCCCAGCGCATGTGATATCGGGGGCCATTGTCATTCTGTCACGGTGGTAAGGAGCAGGGCGGTGGGTTGAGTTGGGGTAGGCAGACAAACACCAAAAGAAATCCTCACAAATCCATCATAACAGCAAAATCCAGCATAATTGATTACTTATGCCTGTTCTGTGATGCAGTCGTTGATTATTTTTGGGATGTGGGAAACCCGAAGTACAGTTTCCGTTGCCTCGGAAGTTATTGTGAAAATGTTTACATCACAGCTCTGGCTCTGGCATAGTCTTTTAAAGAAAACAGAAGCTGCCCGGATGACGTTCTGCTCCCCCTCGAAGCCTTCTCCCGCCATTGACCAGTGTTGAGGCCTGCTGTGCTGCTGGGAAACGCACCGACGCTGTGGGAGACCGAGGCCGCGCCCTTTCCAAACCCCTGTCCTGTCCCAGCCCCCGGCCCCCACAGGGAAGGAGCCCTGACCAATCCCAGCAGCCCCCTTGCCTCCGGGCGTGGAGGAGGTGCCGCCTGAATCCAGTCCTGTGGCCTGTGTCCCTCTGGCCCGGTGGACCCCTGCGCGTGGTGACAGCCAGGTCCCTGCCCCACTCGCCTGCCGCCCACTGGCTCCATCGTTTGTGTGAGGGGACAGTGAGGGCGATTCCTCTAACCTTTTCAGTGCCTCTCAGGGGTTTGCACCCATAAATCTTCTGTTTGCAGGCTCTGCCATACAGTCTAGGTGCTCTTTTCCCAAGCACTTTCTGGTTGCAATCGCAGGGAGTGTCCAGTGGTCATTGTGAACGCTCGCTGTAGTGTGACATCAAAGAGGCCAGCGATGCCTTTCCATGTCCATATAGGAGCCGTCATTTAGCTTCCGAGTCTCTCTTTGGATCTGGATCATCGCAGGCTGGATGGAAAACTCTGCCCACGGCTCTTTCCCTGCTGAAACAGGAGCTGTGTGAGCAGCACTGTCAGTGCCAGTGAAGAATGGACAAGCGCTCTGAAAGAGTACAGGCATGTGGTTCCTGCAGGCTGAGGTTGTTAGCAATAACAAGATAGAGAGTTTGCTCTAAACTTTGCAGATTTTTAGAATAATAGAACTCCTTACAGTTCTATAGCTCTTTTTTCCCCTCCACCCCCACCTGGATGATGCTCCAGTCCTCTCCCCACACACCAGCTCTCAGTGGGGAGGAGAGCAGAGTGATGAGGCCAGTTCAGAGACGGGGGTTATTAGGAGGCCATGATGGGTAAAGACCAGGGGGAGATTTGACCAGGACATTGGGACTAATACCCTCTACTCTTCTCAAGAAACATCCTGGGATTGTTTATGAAAGACGGCGCCTTTTTACAGTGTAGTGTCCCCATCACTGTACACAGGCACCAGGGTGAGCGCCCCCTGCTGGCCCCACTGACACCTCTCCTCCAGGTACTGGCCAGGCTCTCACTGCTGGGCTCCAGTGGGCGGCCAGCTGGGAGCTGCAGGGAGATACGGCTGCTGTGTTTTTGATCAGTGCTCTGTGCCCAGTCTCCAGTCCTCCATGCCCTCCTTGTCTCTTCTGTGCACACAGTCCAGTGCCCTGAGAGAGACCCCATCCACCTGTCTCTAATCGCTCTATCCACTTCTCTCACAGTGGTGCCAGAGCCTGTCCTGGTAGGCAATGTGTACTGTGGGAGGAAACCCACACGAGCACAGGAGAACATACAGACTCCACACAGACAGCACCCCAGGTCTGTAGTTGAACCCAAGGCCCAGCTCCGCCAGTATCCAGCGATACTGACCCCTGCACCACTGCGCCCAGAATGAGCTCGTTTTCTAGTCAATGTATTCAGTGACGGTACAGCAGCAAAGACTTCATGTCAAAACAAAACACTGTCCTGTAGATGGTTATAGCGTGTATTCACTCATGCCAGGAGAGATCACAGCTTTGTGGCAGTTCAGACTTTTTTGTTTTAAAACAAAACATTTTTTTCCACCGAGCAGTAATGGATTGAACTGAAAACAGATAAGACTTGACATAATGGTTACAGTATGTTACGCGATGAATATCAGTAGCTGCGCTGGATCTCTCAGCAGATTTCTAGACAATCTTTTTCATGATGTCACGCTGAACAATTCTGAGCAATCTGGACCTGCTAACAATTACCATGAAGTACAGTAGAAACAAGCCTTAAAACGTTCCAGGTGGCCCCTCGAACAGTGGGATCAGAGCAACAGCCTGGCGATGCAGAAATACAACTTTTTATTTTAAAGACAGTAAGTGGAAACCACCAGGATCATTCCCCTCTGGAAACAAAGCAGGACAGTATGTTTCCTCTGCATCAGGCAGTGGCGACAGCCAGCTGAGAGTGTGGTGTGAGGAATTCACGTGGCAGATATACTGCTGGAGCAGGTCCCGCCAGATTCAGCTTTCAGGTTAGGAATCCTTCACTCTGCGCAAAACGTAGCTGTGCCCGGGACTTGAACTTTGTCAAAATTCAGTTTTTACATTTGCCTTCCTGAAACGCCATCCCCTCTAACGCATGCCTGTGGCCTCAACTCTGTCAACTCTGGCCTCTTTTGTCATGTTCTTGATGTGGTTGGGTTAGGGGTTCGAGACCTTCCCTGTGCGTATGACCTTCTGATTACTCCTGCTCAGAAAACCGAATAGATTTCATCTGCAGGCGTCTCAGTCCATAGCAGACGTGCTTTGAGGGTTTCAAATGTGAAGAGCAGATTGTAGATTATGAACTGCATATTTTAAAGTGTATGTTGGTAAGGTTTAACATTTACATGCATTTTTTAAGTACACCCTTTGAGTCTACAGTTTACAAATTAAAAAAGCAACATCACAGAAGCCCCTTGGATTACAAGGTAGGATATTTATTATATTATTTTGAGTTGATCTAAAATGTAACAAAAATGTCCACAAAGAGTAAGCCGAGCTGATCCTTGCATTCAAAAATAGTCAGATCGAGTTTGTGTTGCTTGCAGGGCAGAGCAGGAATGTTGATATGGGGGACAGGCAGGGAGTTCGGGGTTCGGAAACTAACCTCCTCTCCCCCTCTGCCTGGCCTGAAATCTGATCCAGTGTCTTATTAACTTTAAGTCACCAGTTCTGTCACACAAGAGATGGGGACAATTGTAGTTGTGTGTATGCGCTGTGTGTGCATGCTGTGTGTCCTGTCTGTGCGCAGTGTGTGTGCTGTCAGTGTACTGCGTGTGTGCAGAGTGTGTATGCTGTGTGTATGTGTGCTGCGTGCTGTGTGTGCTGTGTCTGTATTGTGTGTGCTGTGTGATCTGTCTATGTGTGCTGTGTCTCTGTGCTGTGTGTGTGCGCTGTGTGCTGTGCTCTGTGTCTGTGTGTGTGCTGTGTGCTGTTTTTCTGTGCTGTGTGCTGTGTCTCTGTGCTGTTTCTCTGTGCTGTGTGCTGTGTCTCTGTGCTGTGTGTGCTCTGTGTCTGTGTGTGTGCTGTGTGCTGTGTCTCTGTGCTGTGTGTGCTGTGTGCTGTGTGCTGTGTGCTGTGTGCTGTGTGCTGTGTGCTGTGCTTTGGGACTGCGTGAGTGAGGGACAGGCCTCTGCTGTGCTGCCTCTCAGCTGGTTGCCGTGACGGTGATGGTGACGTTGACGGGCTCGTTGCCATCGCCAGGGGGAGGGGCCTGTGAAGGAGGGGAGGAGCCTGAGGGAGCCTCTTCTGGAAAAGACAGGGAAGCCAGGAACAGAGTTGGTTCATGCAGGCAAGAGCCAGGTTCGGACATCTTATGTCGTGTTAAACAGCAAGTGTACATTGCACCACAACAGTCTTTCGTATTTTGTGTTTACTGATTTCACCCTGTTTTCCCTTCCTCACACATACATACACAATTCTGCACCATTCCTCTACTGAAATTGTAAACATTTCTTCATCTAACGGTTTCTGCTGACAGATCTGTGGTTTGTAGTGGCCTTGAAGCTTCACAGAGATCTGTTCAAGAGTGGCACTGAGCCACACCTGAGCCCGGCCCCTGAGGTCCGACAGGCTGTACCCCTGACCTCAGGTGACCTCAGGCCCGTGTGATCAGGGTCTGCCGGGCCTGTGGGGACCGAAGACGGCCACCTCTCCTCTCACCCAAACCGTCAGAAAGGGCCTTCACTAGAGTGTCCAAGGCTAGCTCCCAGTGGGGTGTGCCATTGTTCTGGGGGGGTGACGAACAGTCTCCGGTGGGGGTGCCCCTGGGAATTTGCCCCATGTGTGCAGTGCCTGGCTGTGAAGGAATGTCTTCAGGACCATGGTGGGACACTGTCTTCGCCTGTTCTACCTCACAGAGGAGGCTGGTGGGACTGATGCCGCAGGCTGATTCCCAGACGGTCAGCTTGACCCGGGCTCACGGTGCCACCGCTGCCTCGGGCTGAGCGGGAGCCCGGATGACACCGGCGCCGCAGCTGGGCCAGTGAAACGAGCCTGACCTTCATTCAGGGAAGTGACACCATCGACTGCTTTAATGACAGACTGCCTAACCCTGAGCGTCCTCCGCTTCAGTTTCAGAGCAGCTCGGCTCGGGGGCCTGTCATCTGTCCTGGTGCTGGCGTGGCCACTGCTCAGAATGCACAACCGCTGTGCAGCTCGTGGAAATATATACTGGGGAATTGTGGCCATAACACTGTAAAATTAGATGTAAACATTTGATCTCTAAAGGTTGATCCAAATGTTGGATCGCAGTATTAGAAAAGCAGACTTTGAAGACATGAGGCAGAGCTCACAAGCTCTGAAATGGTTTCGAACTCAACAGGATTATTATAAATTAGAAACATGCCGTTACAGTCAAAAAACACATTCATCCCTAGAACAGGTCAAGGAACATGAGAAGAAGGGAGAGAATAGATGAAAAATGAGAAAGAACAGAGTATTCTACAGTCTACAAGAGTTCAGCATGCTACAGGTACTTCAGTGGAGTTTAAAATAATGCAAAGCCATTTTTCATGGCCCTGTAAGAAAGGAACTGCAAAACTGTAAGTAAACAGCTCGCAAGATTAATGCTAGGAGATTAAAATGGTGAGTAAACCTGCTGAATGAATATTTCATGGAAGGGTTTTACAAAAGATGTCTTTAACTTGCCCCAGCTTAAACAACAGAACTGAGTGACACTGATGCCTTACAGGAGCTAGATAGATCACTTTGCACACCTGAGGTAGTTGATTACTTTCTGTTTTTTCCTTATTAATTCAGTCTGGGCGCAGTTATTGCTTGTAAGGAGCCATATCTGCATTCAAAGTGCCCACCAGAAATGTCAATTTAGGAGCGCGACACCTGGTGTGGCTCCACAGCTCTTCTCCTAACTAGGACAAGGCGAAGAGCTGTAGGCCTGCGGCGGCCCTAGTCAGGCAGCGAGCCCGTGTCGTGGTGGACAGCTGGCAGGCACCTGTGCTGGAGGCAGGAGTGTGGCCCTCTTCTCCCGCCTCTGGCCCCTGCTCATCCTCGGGGTAGCTTATGTTCTCCCTGGACTCCGCAGGCTGTCTGCAAGCACAAGCACACGCTGACATCACCCGGTGACATCACACTCTACTCTGTTGTGACATCACACACTGCCTCATGGAGGCACTGTTCTGCAGCTCTGTCCCCGTGTCTCTTGTGCACTTC
The DNA here is from genome assembly GCF_040954835.1 of Lepisosteus oculatus. Classification (NCBI taxonomy): domain Eukaryota; kingdom Metazoa; phylum Chordata; class Actinopteri; order Semionotiformes; family Lepisosteidae; genus Lepisosteus; species Lepisosteus oculatus. The sequence continues at coordinate 15,814,126 of NC_090718.1, forward strand.
CTCCTTCATCCCTACAGTTCTTTTCAGTTTTTTTCTGCCCTTCTGTCTGCCGTGTGCCGAGCTGTGTCCCCAGACACCCCCTCTCCCCCGCCCTACAGTGCTCAGCCTCCAGCTGTGCTCCTGCAGTCCAGATGTGCTGTTCCACTACTGACTGGGGCAGCCTCTGGGCCTCGGGCGTGCCCTCAGCGGGCACAGCATCCCGGTACTCACATGCCAAAGAACATGTTGTGCAGACCTGAAGAGACAAAAGCCAGGAGTTCCAGTTAGAGTCCTCCTCGGTTTCAGCTGTGCGAGTGCTACCAAAGGCCAGCTGTGTGGCTGTGGGTTCGAATCCCAGGTGTGCTGCTGCTCTTGCCCCTCTGAGCAGGACAGCGCGCTGCTGTAGAGGTGTGAGGCACTTTTCCTAAACGCTCCAGCCCAGGAAATGAATAAGACCTGAGAGTTCTGGCAGGGCCTGGGTACGGGTGGGCTAGAGTCATCTGTGCTTTGCTTGATTTCTTTAGACAGGGGTGACTGGTGCTGCTTCGTTCTTCTGGTTTGTTTTGACCAGATTTTGACCAGTTGATAGTATACTAACTAGTACACACAGAGGAGGGGAAACGGAAGCTCTGTGCTCTGTGTGAAATATGTCTAACCTGTCGTTGTTTACCCTTGCTCTGAATTTTTACCTGATGCAAGGAGTTATGAATACAAGTTTATGCTGTATTATAAATAATCATCAGTCTGTTGACCTAATTATTGCTAGTGTCAGAGTTAAGAAATCTAGACACGCAAGCAGCAAGCTCTCAGAGGTTAGAGAGTTTAGAAACGTGTATCTGACATGATAAGGAGTGTTTTTTTTTTAATTGTAGGACTTCCTAGACCTTCTGGGATTCTCAGGCCACATTTAGTTCTGTAGAAGTGGCAAAGGTGAAATCCTGCCCTGTCATCTGCCCCCAGGGTGGACTGATTACTGAGTGAGTGTGTGTTTTTGTTTGTGTGCATGTGTGTGCTGTACTCACGGGGGTTGTCAGCGCGGTTCCTGACGACGTACTGGAACACCAGCACAGTGCCCACTGTGGCCACGATCATCCCCGCGATGGCTGCCCCAATGACTGCTGGGTAAGCATTGAACGGGGGATCCGCTGAAAGACAACATGTGACCTCCCTTTACTGCCATCCAACACACCTAGACCTCTGAGGAGGACAGCGCAGCCCGTCACTACACTATCGCAGGCCCAGAGCCAGTCTATACACACACTGCACTGACACTGACACAGGCCCAGAGCCAGTCTGTACACACACTGCACTGACACAGGCCCAGAGCCAGTCTGTACACACACTGACACTGACACAGGCCCAGAGCCAGTCTATACACACACTGCACTGACACAGGCCCAGAGCCAGTCTATACACACACTGCACTGACACTGACACAGGCCCAGAGCCAGTCTATACACACACTGCACTGACACAGGCCCAGAGCCAGTCTGTACACACACTGACACTGACACAGGCCCAGAGCCAGTCTATACACACACTGCACTGACACTGACACAGGCCCAGAGCCAGTCTGTACACACACTGCACTGACACAGGCCCAGAGCCAGTCTATACACACACTGCACTGACACAGGCCCAGAGCCAGTCTGTACACACACTGCACTGACACAGGCCCAGAGCCAGTCTGTACACACACTGACACTGACACAGGCTCAGAGCCAGTCTATACACACACTGCACTGACACAGGCCCAGAGCCAGTCTATACACACACTGCACTGACACAGGCCCAGAGCCAGTCTGTACACACACTGACACTGACACAGGCTCAGAGCCAGTCTGTACACACACTGCACTGACACAGGCCCAGAGCCAGTCTGTACACACACTGCACTGACACAGGCCCAGAGCCAGTCTGTACACACACTGACACTGACACAGGCTCAGAGCCAGTCTATACACACACTGCACTGACACAGGCCCAGAGCCAGTCTATACACACACTGCACTGACACTGACACAGGCCCAGAGCCAGTCTATACACACACTGCACTGACACAGGCCCAGAGCCAGTCTGTACACACACTGACACTGACACAGGCCCAGAGCCAGTCTATACACACACTGCACTGACACTGACACAGGCCCAGAGCCAGTCTATACACACACTGCACTGACACTGACACAGGCCCAGAGCCAGTCTATACACACACTGCACTGACACTGACACAGGCCCAGAGCCAGTCTATACACACACTGACACAGGCCCAGAGCCAGTCTGTACACACACTGCACTGACAGGCCCAGAGCCAGTCTGTACACACACTGCACTGGACTGATACAGGCCCAGAGCCAGTCTATACACACACTGCACTGGACTGACATAGGCCCAGAGCCAGTCTATACACACACTGACACAGGCCCAGAGCCAGTCTATACACACACTGACATAGGCCCAGAGCCAGTCTATACACACATGAAGGACCACTTTTAATCACACATTGCCATGTTGTACCTGTGAGGTCACAAGAAGTTTAATAACCAAAGCTTTATTTAAAAATAAAGATAATTGATTCTGTGAAAATATACGAAAATCTCTTTAAAATGTTTTGAAAATGGAATCTCTGTAAACTTTCGCGAAAGCTGCTGAGCACAGAGAAGTAAACCGTTGTGTGGGAAATTTCTCAGCTCTCTCCCACTAGAGGGGCTGTTATCAGTCAGGAGTTAAGATGGCTGAATCGCAGTTAATCACAACCTTTCAGTCAGGTAAACCAGCAGGAGATCAGCAGCAGAAAACAAAGGGCCTAAGTGTCATTGTCCTGCTCAGTGGAAACCCAGCTCTGCGGCTGTATAATTAATTTGTTCCTTCCCTGTCAACGGGCCTTGACCTCTCAGTGGTGTGTAATTTATTTGTTCTGCACATCAGAAGAGCCCCTTCTTGCTGATGAGCTGTTTGTTCTCTCTCTTGGCTCAGGGCTGCATCAGCCTTAGGGATGACTCTTCCTGTCGACAATCACTGCCGCCTGCTGTCACAGAAAGCATCCTTGTCAGTGACTTATCGTTTCTATCCTGGGCCCAGCCTGTCTGGAACAAACACATTTCCCATCCCCTCTGCAATTCCGTGACCCTGAAGCACAACACGTACTGGAAGTATCCTTCATCAGGAAATCAGCAGTAAGGAATGTCTGGGTCAGTTCAATCCAAGAATAGTTACCACCGACACACACACGTCGCACACACTCGGTCACGTTCAAAATGTTTGGAAAGAGCTGAAGATGAATATTTTACAGGCCAGCAGGGAGAGTGAGTAAAGGTCAAGATCGGTGCAGGGGACAGGTAAGCCACAGATCAGGAGAGTAGACAGAGGTCATGTGATGGGGACAGGGAGATCACATGACTGTAGACAGCTCGTGCACACCCAGGTCACATGACAGGGGACAGGGGTAGAGTAAGGTCCACAGGTGGTTGGGGCTTCAGGGAGGCCAGGTGTGATTGAGAGGTAGTGTGGGCCAGTGATGTAAGAATGTGTCTTTCACCTGAATGGAGAGCAAAACAGAAAAACATTAGTTTCATTTGCCCACTGACACATCTTTCCCTTCAGCATGCTACATCCCTGGACTGCTGGAACAACACTGGCAGAGGAAGGAGAGTGAGGAGCTGCACCTGTCTGTCAGGAAGTGCCCCAGAACTGTCAGGACACACTTTCTAAACTTCAAAGCCCCCGACTGGGTTCATTATCCCGTATTATTTTAATCTTTTTTTAATTGTCCAGTAGCACCGAACCCCTTAAATTATAGTTCCTCTTAGCTTTCCCCATTAGTTCAAGGTTAAGTTAAGGGAAAAGATTTCTATCTGAGGGCAGTTGAATTCTGAAGCTTTGATACTGAGCACAGCCTGTCCCAGCTGGGAGCAGTTTGTCCCAAAGTAATGGAGATTCCAGTATGTAATCTCTCCCAGCCCAGCCTGACCGCAGGGATACAGCTGTCAGATACATGATAAGGCCAGGGATGGCTGCGTCTCCCACTGCAAACACACGCAGGTCTTTCGGAAGCAGGGCCTGCCCTTGTTGCTGGAGAGCCAGTCAGGCAGGGTCCGCTGGACTCTCCCCGCACCTGGAACATGAGCCCAGTGTGGCCAGTTAGCCCCAGTACTGGAGGGAAAGCCTCTGGTCTGCCTGACATCCTGAGCACCCTGCCCTGAACATCTTGTCCCGGGATATCCAGCCGCCCTCTGCCGCTCGCACGAACATGCTTCTCCACCTCAGCTCTCAATCCGGAAGAGCAATCCGTCTCCCCTCACTGCGCGCAGTCGTGCGCGGAGACGGACCTTGCCCACAAACCGCTGGTGGGGCTGGCGTGAAGGAGGAGCCGGAGCTGGGAGTCGGGCCGCACACAGCCGGTCCCAGGCGAGAAGCCAGCCAGGCAGGCAATTGGAACGAAACGCTGGACATCAAGCTCTAACAAGGTTCATGCCTTCCGAGGTAGGGCAAGCACTGAGAGGCCACTGCCAGCTCTGATCCCGGAGACCCAGGACTTCGGCTTTGGAAGATGTCAGCATCATCGGACTGAAGAGCTTCGTGACCAGCTGGGGGGGAACAGCTCCTGGGTGGAGGAGTCTCAGCCTCTCGGGGTCTTGCTCACGAGTGGGGGTAGAGAGGATCGTGGGATTGATCAAGGGATTGGGATTGGGATTGGGATTGGGACAGTGGCTGCAGGGACTGGGATTGGGATTGGCACAGCAGATACAGGGATGCAGACTCTGTCTGATCCATGGTGGTGAAACAGGAGCTGAGCTTTCTGATGAAGCTTGCTGTTTTCAGGTTGACCTAAATTCCCACCTGCGGTCACGAGCTCTGGGTTGTGGCTGAAAGAATGACAGTGGGGTGCAAGCGAAGGAAATGAGCTTCTCCGCAGAGCTGCTGGGCTCCCTCTCCTGGAGGATCCTGGAGGCGAGGCAATGCTCCTCCGGATCCAGAGGAAGCAGTTGATGTGGCTCAGGCAGCTGGTGAGACACTTCCCACTGAGGGAGCACCAGGCACAGCTGCTCGCTTGGGCTTGCCTTGAGAGATACCACAACACGGAAAGGTATCTCCAGGGAAGATATCGGGTCTGTTTCATAGAGAATCTGGGGACATTCATTCTTGAATTATTGAACTTTCTTTCCTACAGGATCGCCCCCAGCAAAGAGTGTTGCTGTTGTTCTTCCAACACAAAAGCAAGGTGAAGAAGATGACAAGAGCTCAGAGCTCATCAGAGGGCTGAAAGTTTGATACAAAAAAACGGAGTTTCAAGAGTGCGGCCGCTCTCTAACTCCCCTGAGACTCACGCAGACGGTAAGTGACAGCGACAGGTCCTCTTTCACCCACGCCGGCCCTCTCCTTATCTTTCCCACTCCAGCTTTGAAACGCTAGCCGAGCTTTCCAAACGTCACTTCCAAAGAATCTGGTCTGCCAGCAGAGGCTTCCCGAGCATCTCGATCTGCCTGACGTCACTGCTGGAGTGTCTCTTGTCTTGTTTGCGCAGATTGGCCAGTGTAGGTTTGTGTTTTGACAGGTTACACAAGTTAGGTGGCCAGTAACCTGAGGTTTAGTGTTTCTTTCCATTGCTTTGCAAGACTCTCCTCTTTGAAGCTTCTTGTCTTTGAGAAACAGCAGTCAGACCTGGCTGGCGTGTGAACCGAGGGGCTGTGGGGAGGCTCCTTTGTCAAACACGCACGTCCCTGTCACCCCGTTCTGACTGCAGACCCCTGCTGCCTTTTCTGGGGTTTCCACTCGGCCTCATCGTCCTGCTCCCCTCCCGGCCCGCTCCTGAGCGCTGTCCTGGAGTCGGGCGAGGAGGCGCCATGCCGTCGCTGGCGTCGTCCCTTGGGGAGCCTCGCGGCTCTTTCCGGCCCTGATCCCCGGGATGAGTAGAGAGGCTCCAAGGGCACAGTTCTCCACAGTAGAAACCAATCAAACCTCAGACCTCAAGGGCACGGGCGTCTCCATAATGCAGCGGTGGTCTTGTGTTTGGGACGCGTGTATCCGCAAACCGGTTGCAGTTTTAACCCGTCGCAATGTGGCAGTGTGTCTGTGTGTGTGCGTGAAGGAGCGAGCGTGCGCGGCTCTGTGAGTCCCTGCAGGGATTCCCGGCTCTTCCCGCTGTTCAAACCCCCTGCAGCTTTCCCAGCTCCGAGCTCCTAACGGATCTTGACCTCCCGGTACAGTCCGAGGCCGGATTGCAACACCGCGTCGGCATCTGTGGATCTACCATCACAACATAAAGCACCCGGCCAGTGGGGACTTCCACAGGGACCAGTGTCCCAGCCGGGAGTCACCTGCCAGCGCCGCGGCAGAAGTCAGGATTGGACAGGATGGGTGAAACCTGGTGCTTCTCGCCTTTCTCACTTTCTAACCATCCCCCCACTTTCTAACCACTGTCTAGTGTGGGGCTTAGGGGCAGCTGGGGCAGCCAGGACAGTTGGAGCAGCCGAAGCAGCTGGGGCAGCCGGGGCAGCTGGAGCAGCCAGGGCAGCTGGGGCAGCCGGGGCAGTCGGGGCAGCTGGAGCCCATCCTGGTCACCCCAGGGAGTGCTAGCTCCCTGCAGACCAGCACCTCATTCCCACTCTTTGGACACCGGCCTTCTCTCAATTTCCCAGGCCAGGGCCACCACACCAGGATACCCGGGAAGTCTGGGGCCCTGGGGGGCAGTCTCCCCACCCCCATCAGGTGGCGCGAGTCAGTCGGCACTGCCACACCTGGCCTGACACCCCAGTCTGCCCCTGCCTCCTCTGCCTGGTGGCTCGACCGCGCAGCCCTGGGGGATGGCAGGCCAAGCAAGGCGCTATATGGACCGAAGGGCCGCGTCGCCCGCTCCCTCACCTGGGGTCTTGACCTCGGAGGGGTGCCCGCGGGTGCGGTGGTTGACGGCGATAATGCGGAAGGCGTACTGCGTGGCCGGGTCCAGGCCCCCCAGCTTGTGCTCGCGGACCTGCGGCTCGATCTGGCCGGCCACCGTCTCCCAGGCGCCGCCCGCGGGGGCCGGCTTGGCGCCGGAGCGCCGGGACAACCGCTGCTCCACGATGAAGCCGGTCAGGTCGCCCGAGCCCTGGGTGGCCCACTGCAGGTCGATCTCGGTGCGCTGGCGGCTGTTGTACAGGATCTTGCTGATCGTCACGTTCGGGGGGCTGGGGTACCCTGAGATCAGGAGTCAGAGTTTAACACTGAATCACTACAGTATGGCGCTGTGCATGACTATAGCATACGGTTGTGCTGTCCTGTCCCAGTGCAAGCCAGAAAACCACCTCTGTGTCTTCATGGACAAGATGGAGCTCCAGTGGTCTTAGATTAACCTTATTATACTGCTGGAATTATACAGGGGCTTTTCCGTGAGACAGAAGACACTAACTACGCTCTGCAGGGACGGAGATTGAGAAGGATTTCTGTGACGTGACTGAAACGTTAAGGGGTATTCCACTGACATAACACCCCTTAATTGCCTGTGTATCTGGATTGTGTTTCTGCAGGATGACTGCCTCTGAATTGTTTATTCAGCATGAATGAATCTGAGAATTGCGTAGTTGAGCCTTCATTGTGTTTTTGTAGTGTGGTTGTGTCTAGATTGTGTTTCTCGGTGGTCTCTGTCTGGACTGTTTCTCATTGCTTCATGTCAGGACTGTTTTTTTGGAGCTATGTGCCAGGACTTTATTTCTCAGTGCTCTGTGTTTCTCAGTGCTCTGTGCCAGGACTTTATTTCTCAGTGCTCTGTGTTTCTCGGTGCTCTGTGTCAGAACTGTGTTTCTCAGTGCTCTGTGTTTCTCAGTGCTCTGTGTCAGGACTGTGTTTCTCAGTGCTCTGTGTTTCTCAGTGCTGTGTTTGGACTGTGTTTCTCAGTGCTCTGTCAGAACTGTGTTTCTCAGTGCTCTCTGTTTCTCAGTGCTCTGTGTCAGGACTGTGTTTCTCAGTGCTCTGTGTTTGGACTTTATTTCTCAGTGCTCTGTGTTTCTCAGTGCTCTGTGTCAGAACTGTGTTTCTCAGTGCTCTGTTTCTCAGTGCTCTGTGTCAGAACTGTGTTTCTCAGTGCTCTGTGTTTTTCAGTGCTCTGTGTCAGAACTGTGTTTCTCAGTGCTCTGTGTCAGGACTGTGTTTCTCAGTGCTCTGTGTTTCTCAGTGCTCTGTGTCAGGACTGTGTTTCTCAGTGCTCTGTGTTTCTCAGTGCTCTGTGTCAGGACTGTGTTTCTCAGTGCTTTGTGTTTCTCAGTGCTCTGTGTCAGGACTGTGTTTCTCAGTGCTCTGTGTTTCTCAGTGCTCTGTGTCAGGACTGTGTTTCTCAGTGCTCTGTGTTTCTCAGTGCTCTGTGTCAGAACTGTGTTTCTCAGTGCTCTGTGTCATGACTGTGTTTCTCAGTGCTCTGTGTTTCTCAGTGCTCTGTGTCAGGACTGTGTTTCTCAGTGCTCTGTGTTTCTCAGTGCTCTGTGTCAGAACTGTGTTTCTCAGTGCTCTGTGTTTCTCAGTGCTCTGTGGTGTTTCTCAGTGCTGTGTTTGGACTGTGTTTCTCAGTGCTCTGTGTTTCTCAGTGCTCTGTGTCAGGACTATATTTCTCAGTGCTCTGTGTTTCTCAGTGCTCTGTGTCAGAACTGTGTTTCTCAGTGCTCTGTGTTTCTCAGTGCTCTGTGTCAGGACTGTGTTTCCCGGCGCCCCCGTGTGACCGGATCTCTTACTCCGCACGTTGAGGGTGATGGGGATCTGCGCCCCGCCCACGGCGTTGGTGGCCGAGCACCAGTACTGGCCGCTGTCCCGGCTGCCGTCAGTTTCACGGACGGTCAGGTTGGACCAGGAGGCCTCGCGGTGCAGGAGGTACTTCTGAGGGGCGTCCCAGACCTGCTGGTTCTGGTTGTTGTACCAGGTGATCTCGGAGGCGGGGTAGGTGGCCTTGAGCACGCAGGTGAGCTGGACGTCACTGCCCTCGTACACGGACACCACGCTGCGCTGCGTCACCAGCACTGGGGCCTCTGCGGGACACAGGGGGAGGTCAGGACCGGGACAGGGGTGGACACCACTGGGCACTTGTCGCCACTGTGAGGGACACTCATTTCTCAGTCTGCGGAGGCTGGGCTGAAATAAAATCACCAGTGCGTTGCTCTGCACATCTATGGGCCTGTCCAGGTCCTGTATCCTGTATAAATTCACCAGTGCGCTGCTCTGCACATCTAGGGGCCTGTCCAGGTCCTGTATCCTGTATAAATTCACCAGTGCGCTGCTCTGCACATCTAGGGGCCTGTCCAGGTCCTGTAACCAGCATGCCTGGTGATGGTGATGAAGTTTAGACATCACCCTCTCTTATTCCCAGCTCCTGGCCAGTGAACACCACTCCTCCAGGTCCCGTGTGTGTGTGCCCCAGTTGGGGTCTGGACAAGCCAGCTGGCCTGACGGGCGCTGCTGCTGCGCAGCTGTGACAGGAAGTGAGCAGGAGCCGTCAGGGCAGGCCGGAGGCTGGCCCGGGACGGGTCCAGGGGTCCGTTTGCAAGACGTCTGAAGAGGCCGCTCTGCCCTTCCTGTCCCGCAGGATGGAGCTCGGCCGGTCCTTACCCAGTTTCAGCTGGCACTGCCTGCTGGCAGCGGACAGCGGGTGCTTGGCCCGGCACACGAACTCCTTGCCGCTGTAGGTGCCGCTGGACTTGAACACCAGGATGTTGGCGTTCTCTTCGGAGCTCCCCAGCACGGCCCCGTCGCCCGCCGCCCACCAGAGCAGCGCCCGCGGCGCGCCGCCCTCCCAGGCGCAGGACAGCATCAGGTACTCGTTGTTCCGCGTCGCCACCGCGAAGCAGCGCGGCTCACCAGGGGGCAGCACTGAAAGCACAGGGACAGGGGCCCGGGAGGGACACTCAGGACCGATACCGGCGGAGGAGTTGGAGCGTGATCGTGGGAACTGCTCTGTGAATACGGCACTCAGAGCAGACCGTGGCAATACGCTCTTCAACAGTATCGTGGTTTGAGAGGTGTGAGAAACTGCCCTTGGAATCAGGCACACTGGACTGAAATGATCTAGGTGAGTGATAGGGATGAAAATGTAGACCTAGCCCAGGGACAGTGGCAGTGAATGGGCACGGGGTCCTGGTGCGATGTGATCGGACAGCACAGGGAAACTCTCCAGGTGGGCCTGATGACGACCGGGCAGCCCTGACGCTCATCTTCACCTCGACTCAAACTCCTGCCTTTAGCACCTGGAAAGGCTGCAGATGTTACTGGTTCATCTTCTCAGAGTCAAACTCAGCCTGGTCTTGTGTCCAGAGGGTTGAGGGTGTTGGCCAGGGTGTTCAGTGTCCAGGGGGTTGAGGGTGTTGGCCAGGGTGTTCAGTGTCCAGGGGGTTGAGGGTGTTGGCCAGGGTGTTCAGTGTCCAGGGGGTTGAGGGTGTTGGCCAGGGTGTTCAGTGTCCAGGGGGTGGAGGGTGTTGGCCAGGGTGTTCAGTGTCCAGGGGGTTGAGGGTGTTGGCCAGGGTGTTCAGTGTCCAGGGGGTGGAGGGTGTTGGCCAGGGTGTTCAGTGTCCAGGGGGTTGAGCTCAGAGGAGTAAGCGAGGCAGGTTTTATCCGAGAGTGAGTGTTAAAGGAAACACTCCTGCCCGATGAGCCTGTGGCCCTGCTCCCAGTGGGGGCCCACTCACCCACGGTGACGTTGCACTGGGCCGCGGCTCTCAGCGCGGGGTGCGTTGCGCGGCAGGAGAAGGTGGAGTTGTCGGGGGTCTGGGCACCCGCGCGGATCTGGGTGGCGTTGGAGAGGGTGGGCTCTGCCTCACCGCCGGCGCCCCCGGGCGCAGAGGGGGTCCAGCGCAGCTCAGCGGCCGGGGAGCCCCCCTCCCAGGAGCACCAGAGCAGGAGGCCGGTGTAGTTGCTGGCGGGCAGGACGGCGCAGGTGGGGCTGCTGTCGGGGAGGTCTGAGGGGAGACAGGGGGCAGGGAAGAGCGAGGGAAGGAGACAGGCCAGCGGACGAGGTGGAGGACAGGACATCGTGTGCTAAATCTGTCCTAAATTCCTAAATCACTCCAGGTGTGATCACGAGCTGGAACAGAGTAACTCAGCTTTCCTGGTCTGTGGCCCCTGGTGCCAGTATCTTAAACTTCATCTTTCTTTTCTAACTGGTATTTCTGATGTTTATTAAATCCCCTCCTGGATATTTTCTGTTTGTTCTGTTTCTCCAGTTGCTGTATTTTATGAAATTATTCTTAGATGGTGTGTTTTTAAAACCCAATTTTGCGATCTGCGATGTTGTGAGACTTTTAAATATAGAAACAAATGATTTCCACTTGCTAAAGTGTCACTCTTTCACACCCACAGATCATGGGTCCCGCAGTGTAGATTCAGAACCAGATGTTTGATAATCATGAAAAAACAGCACAAAACATGAAGGAATAAGAAAATGAAATACTAAGGTATAAAGATGGGAAAGATGGGAATTGTGAAGAGAAAGGGGAATTCTGGAAGGGAAAGATGGAGTGGCAGTCATGGCGGCGATGTACCTGTGCTTCTGGGAGTGGACGCACTGCTCCGCAGCTTCTTCCCAGAGAACGAGCATTCTGAGACGTGAAGCTGAATTCCTGCTCGTCCCAGTTCAGGCGACAGCAGTCAGGGGCCTCAGCAACGGCTGTGTGTGTGAGTGTGTGTGAGTGTGTGTGAGTGTGTGTGAGTGTGTGACAGAGAGCAAGAGAGTGTGTGAGATTGTGAGACAGTGAGTGTGCACAACTGTGTGCGAGTGTGAAAGAGTGGGAGAGAGTGTGTGTGAGGGGAGGAGCTGTACGAGCTCGGGGATTGGAAATGGAAAGAGAAGCAGGCGTGAAGGGTGGAGGAGAGGGGAAACTCAAGGGAAACTGGAGAAACAAGGCCGAAGGGATTTGGGAATGGATCCCATGAGCCGCGACAGAGCGGAAAACGAGGTGGTGAGAGTGCGAGGAAGGGCACGCCGAGCTGCGCTGGCCCGTGTCCGGACTCACAGTAGACGGTGAGCGTGACGGTGGCCTTGGTGCGGGTGTTGAGGTAGGAGTTCTGGGCCAGGCAGGTGTAGTAGCCCGTGTGCATGCGCAGGATCCTGCTGATGGTGAACTGCTGGCCGGCGGACACCTGCGAGTTGTTGTAGAACCAGACGTACTGGCTGGGCGGGTTGGAGGGCGCCTGGCACAGGAGGGACACCGTCTCCAGCTCCACCGCCGAGAAGCCGCGCTCCGTCACCGCGTAGGGCGTGATGTTGATCATGGGCTCGTCCGGCCCGTCTGGGACAGGGGAGAGAGCCGTGAGCTTCCGGAGCGGGCCCGGACCGGGAGGGTGTTCGTCAGGGAAGGGAACACGTCGTGATAATCAGGGCTCAGAAGGTCGGAAGGTCAGAGGTCTGAGAGTCTAGAAGGCTGTGAGTGGCAGTGGCTGCTCTGTACTCACAGATGACGTCCAGCCAGGCGCGGTCGCTGCGCTGCTCGTTGACCTCGTTGCGCGCCAGGCAGCTGTACCAGCCCGTGTGGTTGCGGCTGACCCTGGTGAGGTTGACCAGGCTGCCGTCGGCCTCGGGGACCCCGGCCCTCACGCCGCCGCGGCCCTCCCGCTCCCACTCGAACTGGACCGGGCCCGTGCCGTTCTCCAGCCCACACTGCGCCCACGCGGCGCTGCTCTCCACCGGGGTGGGCTCGCTCAGCCGCACCGAGGGCTTGGACACGGGCACTGCAAGGCAGGCAGAGCGCGGCTGTAGCGCGGGCGTGCGGGGCCGGCACGGCGGGGGGGCGGCCGCGGGCCGCGCCTCACTCACCCAGCACCAGCAGCTGGATGTAGAAGTAGCTGAGCCGGACGCCGTCCTGGGACTCGTACAGCGCCTGGCAGGTGTACAGCCCCTCGGCGGCCAGGGGCAGCCTGTCGATGACCAGCGCGGCGCTGGCGGAGACCACGCTGACCTCGCCCAGGCTGCTGGCCAGCTTCTGCAGGCGCGGGCCCTGGCCGTAGTTGTAGACCAGCGCGCGGGTGCCCTCGGAGCCGGGCAGCGTGAAGCCCCAGATGTAGATGCTGGGCAGGGTGGAGCCACACTCCAGCACGACAGAGCGGCCCAGGACGCCCTTGGTCAGGACGCGCTTGTACTCCACCTCCCCCGGGCTCAGGATCTCCAGGCCTGGGGGCAGAGACGCAGCGGGGAAGACTCCGCAGGCCAGCGACGGACCAGCGCCCCCCCTCCCCCAGCCCACTGACAGACCAGCGCCCCCCCTCCCCCAGGCCCACTGGACCAGTCTCACCAGTCTCATTCTTCCTGAGCCCACAGGGACAGAGCAGGTCCTAAAACTACAGCCTCATTGAAAACTGTACACTCCAGGAAACCAGTCGTGTTTTCGACATGCAGTATAAATTCTGGAAGCGTCTAAGCGTTCATTCATCAGTTTCTCCAACCTCCTCGCACACGGAGCGCTCGAAACGTTCCACCGTCTGAAAACGTCAACCTCGGTTACCACAGGCTGCTCGGAGACAACGACACTACAGCCTTCCAAACTCACACACCTGCTAGTCCAAGCCCTTGGAGAGTCTCTGAAGACTGCTGGTGGAGACGTTATTGTGTCTTCCACCACCAGCCCGGGGTCTGGTTGTGAGGAGCCGTGAGGGAGAGGGGTCTCGGCCCTCACAGCCTTGACTCGGGAAGCAGGACGGTTTCAGGGAAATCAGGAGGCACCGGTCCCGGTCCCTGGAGTGACAGACTCTGAGCCCCCCTCCTGCAAGCCCCCCGCCCACCGGTGTCTTACCTCGCAGGACGCCGAGGAGGAGACAGAGAGTCAGGGAGAGGACGTGCGCCCCGGCTAGCGCGCCCCCCATGGTGCCATCGTGTGCGGGAGAGCTACCCAGAACCACGTCGGAGCAGCGTTCCCGAATCCTGGAGAGCTCCGAATCCGCGGCGCCGACCTGACTCCGGCGCTGACTGGCACGCAGACTGCCGGTCCGAGACGAGGGCACTGACACCAGATTGGCGGTGAATTATTGACGCCCACACTCCCTCCTCCCCGGTGTGGAGGACAGGGTGTCAGGATGATACCGGGGCTCATCTATAATTGACGGCAGAGAGACGAGCAGCTCCAGCCCAGCGCCCTGCGAGCGGGGCTGCCCCTTCTCGAAACCGGCTCACCTTCGAGCAGGGGGGTGTCCGTCTGCGGGGGGGTTCACTGCACATTTTCAATGAGCCACTGATGTCATGGAAATGGGAAATGGGAGCTCCTTACAGACCGGGGGCTCCCCCTCACCGCGCCCTGAAACGAAACCTGCGCGGCTCCCACGGACTGCTGATGCAGCGTCTGACCGCAGCAGGCCGGGCTCCTCGCTCGCCTGCTGTGGAATCACTGCCGGGGTGATTCGGGTCTGAGGGCCCAGCGGTTCTGACTCTGCAGACAAGCTCTTCTGCCGCAAACCCGCTGTCTTTCCAGGAGGGGTATCAGGTGCAGGAAACTCAATCAGAGAAAGAGAGTCGGCCACTGGATCCCAGGCTGTAACAGGATACAGATGCTCAGAGGTCCTCATCTTTCACAATTACATTGAAACTTTAATGACGTGTAAAAACTTCTAGAAGCGTGAGTACAGGCATGCACCGTACGAGGCACTCCAGCTGGCGGACGACACCGGCGCGCGAGCACCACCAGGGCGGCGCTGTTGAGGCCGGTCTCTCAGCAGCGCGCCGATGCGTGGGGCAAGTCTCTCCTCTGTACCCCCGCACAGTGCCCGGCGAGGCGATCCGCGGTGCCGCTGTGCCCCTGCAGGCGGCCGTGTGGAGGGGCAGGGAGGGGGCAGAATGAAAGAGGCCTGCTCCGCGGCCCATGGAGACACAGCTGGATTCCTAGAGCCCTGACTGAGCCACAGCGCTGCGAGTCGGGCGCAGACGGGGTTAAACACTGCCGGGTTTCTCCGACAAACTGACACAAATAGCATATTAGGGAGCTATAAAAGCAAAAGAAAGCATGCAGCTTGGTCTGTAATTAGGAGGGGGATAATGAACTGTTGGACTGCAGCAGGCTGGGCGAATTCTTTCACAGTGAAACAGCACTTATTTTAAACTCCTCTTCACATGGCAGGGCCTGGTTACAGGGACAGACTCCATCTGCTGCACCAGCTCAGAAAACACGTGTGCTTTCACAGCAGACATGGGGTCTTATCTGCCTTCACTCAGCTCAGGGGCCTTGTGTCCCAGTGCGAGCGAGGGGGCTGTGGTGTGTTCAGTGTCTCAGTGCGAGCGAGGGGCTGTGGTGTGTTCAGTGTCTCAGTGTGAGCGAGGGGGCCGTGGTGTGTTCAGTGTCCCAGTGTGAGCGAGGGGGCTGTGGTGTGTTCAGTGTCTCAGTGCGAGCGAGGGGCTGTGGTGTGTTCAGTGTCCCAGTGTGAGCGAGGGACTGTGGTGTGTTCAGTGTCTCAGTGTGAGCGAGGGGGCCATGGTGTGTTCAGTGTCCCAGTGTGAGCCAGGGGGCCGCGGTGTGTTCAGTGTCCCAGTGTGAGTGAGCTGAGCTGTGGCTGTGTGTGTTCAGTGTCCCAGTGTGAGCGAGGGGGGCCGTGGTGTGTTCAGTGTCCCAGTGTGAGCGATGGGGCTGTGGTGTGTTCAGTGTCCCAGTGTGAGTTAGCTGAGCTGTGGCTGTGTGTGTTCAGTGTCTCAGTGTGAGCGAGGGGGCCGTGGTGTGTTCAGTGTCTCAGTGTGAGCGAGGCGGGCTGTGGTGTGTTCAGTGTCCCAGTGTGAGTTAGCTGAGCTGTGGCTGTGTGTGTTCAGTGTCTCAGTGTGAGCAAGGGGGCCGTGGTGTGTTCAGTGTCTCAGTGTGAGCGAGGGGGCCGTGGTGTGTTCAGTGTCTCAGTGTGAGCGAGGGGGCCGTAGTGTGTTCAGTGTCTCAGTGTGAGCGAGGGGGCCGTAGTGTGTTCAGTGTCTCAGTGTGAGCGAGGCGGGCTGTGGTGTGTTCAGTGTCCCAGTGTGAGTGAGCTGTGGCTGTGTGTGATCAGTGGGCAGTGTGTTCAGGACAGCCAGTGGACAGATGCACACTACAGTAGATCTCCTTCGCCTGCCTGCACTGCTCTGGCAGTGTGCGCAGTGTGTGGAGTTCAGTGTGTTTTTCTCAGGCTCTGCTCACGCTGGCAGCAGCTTCGCACAAACACACCCCTCAGTTCATGGCTCAGTCGGGGACCACACACTGAGCGCCGGGGGGGCCGTCAGCCTCGGAGACCGCAGAGCTGCTCCAAGGCTGGGCTGCAGATATTCCTCTTCATCATCACATGTCTGTCTGAAAAACAGAGCTGCAGAGCAGGGCCCTGCAGTCTCCCTCAACACCACACCCTCGCCTGGCCTGCTCTCTCACACTGTCTCTGCACACTCCTGCTTCACTCTCTCACACTGTCTGCACACTCCTGCCTCACTCTCTCACACACTCTCTGCACACTCCTGCCTCACTCTTTCACACTGTCTCTGCACACTCCTGCCTCACTCTCTCACACTGTCTGCAAACTCCTGCCTCACTCTCTCACACTGTCTGCACACTCCTGCCTCACTCTCTCCCACTCTCTGCACACTCCTGCCTCACTCTCTCACACACTGTCTGCACACTCCTGCCTCACTATCTCACACCGTCTGCACACTCCTGCCTCACTATCTCACACTGTCTGCACACTCCTGCCTCACTCTCTCACACTGTCTGCACACTCCTGCCTCACTCTCTCACACTGTCTCTGCACACTCCTGCCTCACTCTCTCCCACTGTCTGCACACTTCTGCCTCACTCTCTCCCACTGTCTGCACACTCCTGCCTCACTCTCTCCCACTGTCTCTGCACACTCCTGCTTCACTCTCTCACACTGTCTGCACACTCCTGCCTCACTCTCTCACACTGTCTGCACACTCCTGCCTCACTCTCTCACACCGTCTGCACACTCCTGCCTCACTCTCTCACACCGTCTGCACACTCCTGCCTCACTCTCTCACACTGTCTCTGCCAGATGAATTAGTCTGGCCAAAGCAAATACAATTAACCCAACATTTACAGCCATTTACAGTACTGACATATTGTTGGACATTTATATTGCTGCCCAGCAGTCCAGAGAGGACAGGCTCAGTGACCACAGCCTGGACACAGACTGGACGCAGGCAGACCTGGAATCACTGTAATTCAAGAAAGCTCTTTGATTCTGTTCGGACACTTTACTGTGCATGAAAGGCACTGGAGCATCACGTGGTGCTTCAGGGCAGCACAGCTCACATGAGAACAGATCTGAAAGCTGTGGGAGACTAGTCTCTGCAGAGACGATGGAGGATGTCACAGACGAGACGGACCATGTTGCCTCTGGTTGCTGTTGGACACACCTGGTGATGCGGGTGTGTACCTGGAGATCACGGCCGAGTCTATCCCAGTGTGGGCTGGAACCGGGAGGGAGGGAGGCAGTGTGGACTCGGGGCAGAGCTGAGGAGCAGAGCCAGACGCAGGCCCGTTATGAGAGCTGAGGGGCTGGGGTCCAGGTGACGCTGCTGGGGGATCTGGGGTCTGCAATACTGGAACAGGGGGAGTCGTACGTGCTGTAGCCAGTATGTAGGAGGGGAAACAGAAAGCAATCTCAGAGCATTTCATAGTGAGAGAAATATCTGTTTCCCCTGCGTGGTTCTTCCTTGAATAATTGATGGTTTTGTATTTAAATCCCAAAGCACCTGCCTGTGATCGTGTTTCTCTCCTCAGGGTGCTGCCACATAGGGGACGTGGTGTTGGGGGGGCTTTGGCAGAAGTGGGGGGCCGGATCGCTGCACCCCCTCGATAATTCATGATTTTCTCACTTGGCACGTTCATGTGCAGGAGAGGCAGTGACACACACACCACAGTCAAGCCAAGCGCAATCGACTGACAGACACGCAGGACTGCTCCCAGTGTCTCCCAGTGCTGTACAGTCTGATGACAGAGTGTCTCCCAGTGCTGTACAGTCTGATGACAGAGTGTCTCCCAGTGCTGTACAGTCTGATGACCGAGTGTCTCCCAGTGCTGTACAGTCTGATGACAGAGTGTCTCCCAGTGCTGTACAGTCTGATGACCGAGTGTCTCCCAGTGCTGTACAGTCTGATGACAGAGTGTCTCCCAGTGCTGTACAGTCTGATGACCGAGTGTCTCCCAGTGCTGTACAGTCTGATGACAGAGTGTCTCCCAGTGCTGTACAGTCTGATGACAGAGTGTCTCCCAGTGCTGTACAGTCTGATGACAGAGTGTCTCCCAGTGTTGTACAGTCTGATGATGGAGTGTCTCCCAGTGTTGTACAGTCTGATGACAGTGTCTCCCAGTGCTGTGCAGTCTGATGACAGAGTGTCTCCCAGTGCTGATGATGGAGTGTGGGCTGTGGATGAGCCAGACTGGGCTCAAGATCTCTGTGGATTGCATGTTAGAGCTGAGAGGCAGAAGGAGAATAATAGAGATATTTAAGAAGTGCAGTTTAAGTATTTAACCAGAGAGTGAGAGAGAGAGAAGTGGAGAGAGTGCTGTATAGTCTGACAGTGTGCTTTGTATTTTCTAGACTCTGCACAGGTCATTGACAGAGAGTTTGCTTCTTGATGAACTGATGGCAATATACCAGTGAGGCTTTGTATAAACCTCATTTAGAAAGGCTGTAGCTGCTAATGGAGCATGAAGGCTTTATATACTGCACACAGAGCAGACCCATCAGACCAGGGAAGAAAAAGCAGTATAGGCTTCTGGAAAAACACTTCACCCTGGGCACACCCTGGAAACCACACGATCAGTTCAGTGTCGTAGTGTTTCGTCACACTCACAATGAATGTAATGAGCATGCTGGGTTGTTTTGATTTTTAAAATTCTATTATTTTCCTTTCTCGATGAGTTTTTCACAGAGACCAGAAAGGCAAAACTTCCCCCGAGCAAGACCGAAATCCAGAGTGGAGCTGTCACCCAGGAGGAGCTCTGTCTCTGAGCTGTGTTAGAGGATCACCACAGGTTTGAATGGACCTGCATATGAACTTCAACCAACTTGCAGAGATACAGCGTTGGCACTGTTACGGTCTGATGAGTCCCATGTTTGATTATTTTTAATACAGGTAATGCCAGCTTCTTCTGAGAACAGCTATTATTCCAGAGATCTACAGTGAGAGACAAGGCTGGATCTGAGACTACCTGGGAGTGTTTTTGAAGTCAAGACAACTGCTCCATTTGGAACTCATCTGATTGCAGAGATCTTCATTTTTCAGCATGACAATGAGGCTAGAGATCCAGCAGAGATGCCTTCAGAGGCATGTTGCAGACTAACTCTGAACTTGTGCTGGACCTGTGGACCTGTGGACCTGGGGTCTTGTGGTTCTGTGGTTCTGTGGATCTGTGGTCCTGGAGACCTACAAATCTGTGGTCCACATGAGCTGCAGTACCCAGCACGGCAGAGCTACTGCAGACAGACTGGTCCGTCCAGTGGTGTGGGCTCTGGGGATGCCATCAGGACCAGTGACAGGACCCAGCCTGATCTTGTGTGTGTCCATAGTTACTGTCCCAGTACATGTTCCTCTGGGTTCCGAAGTCTCTGGCTATTGTCTCCAGGATCGGTTACTCATCCATGGAGATCTGCGGGCCTAAAAAGAGCTTGCAGCCTGTTTCCCCAAGGAGCTGTGTGTCCTCACAGCTGCGAGACAGCACTGCAGTGTGAGTGTGCGATCAGGTCTCCAGGGCAGGTGCCCCACACACACTCCGGCATCGTTATGAGGACGTGAATTAGCTGCTGCCTTCAGAGAAGGGGACTCCCATGATGTCCTCACAGCTTGCATTATGAGGTAAAGTCGTATTACAGGCTGCCGGGTCTTATCATGAAGCCCGGGACAGAACAGAACCTGGTGTCAGCAAGAAATCCAGGACAGTGCATTGGTGAACATGCTGCTTTGCAGTGCTGGGGCCCTGGGCTTAATTCCTTGTGTGCTACAGTCCCATACTGCCCCTCTGCTCTGTACCCAATACCCCAAAGTGCTCCCTGGCCAAGCCCAGACACTATTCTACTTAATGCAGCTGGGGGTCTTTTTTGAAGTAGAGGGCTTTAGAGTATTCATTTTTTTAAGCAATAAACTCCAACACTCAAGTATCACTCCCATCTGGAATCAGTATGAGGCTTGTCTGAAAGATAAAAAGATATAAATTGTTTCTGGCAACTCAAATATTCACTCTGGGATCAATTACATAATGGGTAAGGCTGCAGTGGGGGCTTTGGGTAGGTTGGGGCAGTGTTATAAGCAGACTTTGCACCAATACAGCACTCTTCCTCTCTCACACACACATACTTACTGCATTTGTAAAATGTACACAATGCAAATTGAGACTTTACCTTCCCTCTTCCACAGTTCTTACTGCTAAATCTGACCACTATCACCTCTCTCCTTGTCTCTCAGCTCTGAGCACTGGCCCACACTGCCTCTCTCCCTCAGCTCTGACCACTGGCCCACACTGCCTCTCTCTCTCAGCTCTGACCACTGGCCCACACTGCCTCTCTCTCTCTCAGCTCTGACCACTGGCCCACACTGCCTCTCTCTCTCAGCTCTGACCACTGGCCCACACTGCCTCTCTCTCTCAGCTCTGACCACTGGCCCACACTGCCTCTCTCCCTCAGCTCTGACCACTGGCCCACACTGCCTCTCTCTCTCAGCTCTGACCACTGGCCCACACTGCCTCTCTCCCTCAGCTCTGACCACTTGCCCACACTGCCTCTCTCTCAGCTCTGACCACTGGCCCACACTGCCTCTCTCTCTCTCAGCTCTGACCACTGGCCCACACTGCCTCTCTCTCTCAGCTCTGACCACTGGCCCACACTGCCTCTCTCCCTCAGCTCTGACCACTTGCCCACACTGCCTCTCTCTCAGCTCTGACCACTGGCCCACACTGCCTCTCTCTCTCTCAGCTCTGACCACTGGCCCACACTGCCTCTCTCTCTCAGCTCTGACCACTGGCCCACACTGCCTCTCTCTCTCTCAGCTCTGACCACTGGCCCACACTGCCTCTTCCCAGTCCCTCAGCTCTAAACTGAGTTCTCGCTCTGCCTGTACTTTTTCTTTCTGTGTCTTTTTCACAGGCTGCTGCTGTTCCTTCCAGATGGAGGCTCCTCCAGCTGGGCCTGTGATGTGGGCAGCAGTGAGTATTTCTGGCAGGGTCAATAAAGCAGTGCAGCTACACCCTGCTCCACATGCAGGAGATCTCCCCTCCCAGAGCTGTTTCTTTATGAAGGGGTACCCCCACGTTGCCCGTGGCCCAGCTCCACACTTTTACCTGTGACTGGGCATGAACCCCAACATCCCGCCTCACAGAAGCCAACAGCCACAGGTGTGTGCCCTCAAACACAATCACACTTACACACTCACTAACACACACCCTCAGACACAATCACACTAACACACACATTCACTAACACACACACTCACTCTCACACTTACACACACACTCGCAAACATGCACACACTAACACACACACATTCACACACGCACACTCAGACACTCGCACACTCGTACACATGTGCACACTCACTCGCACACTCGCACACCCAGCACTGTGACCCGTGGCACAGGCCTGCAGGCTGCAGCCTGGCGCAGGAGAGACAGCGGAAGGGTGAGTTCTGGTGTCCAGGCCGGGCCCCCAGAGGGACTCGTGCAGCCTGGTCCCCGGCTCCAGGGCCACGTGATAGGAGTAACAGAGCTGGGCCAGCGCGGCGTCCCAGCGCCGCCCTGGTGCTCCTGCTCGCTCAGAAGACACTCTCGAGGGTACTCATGAA
The DNA here is from genome assembly GCF_040954835.1 of Lepisosteus oculatus. Taxonomy (NCBI): domain Eukaryota; kingdom Metazoa; phylum Chordata; class Actinopteri; order Semionotiformes; family Lepisosteidae; genus Lepisosteus; species Lepisosteus oculatus. The sequence goes on from NC_090718.1 coordinate 15,835,832, forward strand.
AAATAAGAGTCAAAAGCCATTTTATTTTTTTTTCTTGAGAAAGTCAGGGGGAGGGGCGCTCATTTTAACGTGCCCGGTGCAGATCAACACAAGTTGTGTTGTTGTGCGTCTCTCCCCCAGGTTTGAAGTGCAGGAGCTCACCAGCTGCGCCACAACCACATGGAATACAGAGCTTTGCTGCCACCTAGCGCCCAGCCTGGCGAACTGCGAGCCTCGCTGGTGACCCGTTCACGCCGCCTGTCTGCGCCTCGTCACTGCCCGAGAGTCCCGACCTAAAGAAATCTGTTCTCTTCCTGTCCAGGGAATGCGTGTTCCCACCCCCAGGTGAGGTTTTTTTTAAGTTTAATTTTAATATGAAACGTTCTGTAACTGTATCGTTAACTAAAACAGTTGACTTGTAGACAAATATATGCTCGTTGCAGGAACGCGGACGCAGCTGTGTAAACGTCCTCACGCTCAGAGAAGCGGTAAGTTTGATCTTACAGACACCATCGAGAAATCTTAATCGAGTGCCAACAACTCTTCTTATGCTTTCATTCACGCGTGTTTATATCACGTGCGGTGCTGTATCATCCAGCAGCCATATCACCCTGCAACTCACAACTGGCAACCCACTGAAGCTAAGCAGGTGTGAGCCTGGTCAGTACCTGGATGGGAGACCTCCTGGGAAAAACTAAGGTTGCTGCTGGAAGAGGTGTTAGTGGGGCCAGCAGGGGGCGCTCACCCTGTGGTCCACGTGGGTCCTAATGCCCCAGTATAGTGATGGGCACACTATACTGTAAACAGGTGCCGTCCTTTGGATGAGACGTAAAACCGAGGTCCTGACTCTCTGTGGTCATTAAAAATCCGAGGGCGTTTCTCGAAAAGAGAAGGGGTGTAACCCCGGTGTCCTGGCCAAATTTCCAATTGGCCCTTACCAATCATGGCCTCCTAATAACCCCCATCTATGAATTGGCTACATTACTCTGCTCTCCTCCCCACTGAGAGCTGATGTGAGGTGGGGCTGCACACTGGTGGTGGAGGGGATCCCCATTACCTGTAAAGCGCTTTGAGTGGAGTGTCCAGAAAAGCGCTATATAAGTGTAAGCAATTATATAATTATATAATTATCAGTTACCCTGAGCCTGTGTCTGATGGAGACGGCAGCCCGTGGATGTGACGGGCGCGTCGCTCATTGAGGACGCTGCGCCGTGCTGGGGGGCTCTGGGGGCGCGGGCGGCCGGCGCTGTTAATTGAAAGAGTGATTATTACGCGCTTAGAAGTTCATTACTGTTCGCAGCAGCGTCCCACGGCGCCCCAATTAGCACTCAGCTGCGCGAGAAAGGCACTGCAGAAACAACAGATAATTAATCATGATCAGAGCGAGTCCTCGCCCCCCACACGAGCACGCCACAGCTTCTGCTCCCCAGAATCCCCCGGGACTCGGGCAGCCATGTTTCCTGCGGTCCTGTGGGGCAGACAGCGCTGAAACCCTGTGCGGCCGTGGTGGTGCGTGGGAAGGCGCTGCGGTGGGTGCAGGGACGCCCTCACGATGCAAGAGGCTTCTCTGGGAAGCAGACGCGTGTCTACGCGCCCCTCACACACACTTCGGCTGCGGGTCCTGGTGCGCCTCTTGTGTTTCAGAGAGATGCCCGAGCTCCTGAATGAGCTTCGGGGGGGCCTTGTGCAATCCTAAACCTTAGGTCAAAGGTCAAACCCAGTCAAAGTTTCTGTTGTCACGCAGTGTGACTGCGCGACTTCGGGTCTGTAGCATGAGCAGCTCCCGCAGACAACGAGAGCGATTGTGACCTTTCTGGGACCTATGACCTTTTGCCCTGATCAATCTGTAAACGTGTCTTCTGGAGCTGCTGTGTTTCTTTTCCGAGCCGGTGACGGTTAGCTTGTCTGTTGCGAAAGCCACGTGGGTCCTGGCTGGGAGGGAGCCTTGTGCTTACTGGCCACTGCTGCGCTCCTGTGCTGCGTTGAGCTCGGTGTGTGTCGCTGCGCTGCGGAGCTGCTGTGTTTTGTGGGTGTCAGGAAGGCGCACTGTGTGTGTTTGGGGTTGACTGCTCAGTTACTGATCTGGCAGCAGCGTATTCCTGTCACCACGGAAACCATTAGTTGCCAGGCAACCAGCCCATCATCTGTAGCGGAGTCTGAGAGTCGCATCTAATTACGGGATCGCAACAGCTCTCTGTGAATCCAGCAGCACTGTCTGCCTTGGGGGGCCAGCGAGGGAGGGTGAGACCAAAATAAATGAAAATGTTAGAGAGGGAGGTTGAGGAGAGACAGAGGGCGCAGAGATTACTACAGGGCGAAGATGAAAAGCAAGGGAGATGTCGGTGTGTAATGCGCTGCTCATCTCTAGTCCATTCAGCCTGGCCCACTCATTTCTGGGATAGAAAGCAGAATCTCAGCCTCCTCATGTAAACCTGACCCTGTGTCGCAGACATCTGCAGCTCTCTGTGTAAAGTGCCTCCTGCTGTCAGTGTTCTGGGGCCTTGGGGTTCTTCCGGGTGGGTCTGTGTGCTCGTGTTCCAGGTGGGTCTGTGTACCAGGAGGGTCTGTGTGCCAGGTGGGTCTGTGTGCCCATGTTCCAGGTGGGTCTGTATGCTTGTGTTCCAGGTGGGTCTGTGTGCTTGTGTTCCAGGTGGGTCTGTGTACCAGGTGGGTCCGGGTGCTTGTGGGTAGGAGTGGGTACTCACACACAGCAGCCTGTCTGTGGAACGCTCATGTTCACAGTCCTGTGTCCCACTCTGTATCTCTCACTCCTTCTGCTCGATCTCCCGCTCTCTGACCTGACACTGCCCCTGTCCGCAGCCTGTCTTCCTCCCTCTTCATCCCTCCATCCTCTCCCCCTCGCTCTGGGTCCCCCAGTCTGTCTCGGCACGAGTTTTTTGTTCTTTTGCATTTCCTGCTGAATTCCATATGACTTCTGCCTCCTGAGGTGATCGCCTGCTGCTGACGAGCCTAATTAAACATGCAAAACAGACACGAAGCACCGCACGGGCACCACAGCCACAGGACGAGCGGCTCGCTCGCTGCCCTCCGGATTAAACAGCGTGCCTCGTCACGGGCACCGCGAATTAATCCCTTCTTTTTGTGGTGGTTTTCTTCCCTCTGTTTTTATGTTTATTTCCTTATTTGAAATTTTTATTAATCCATTTAAATAGCTTCAAATTGACTCATCTCTGTGAAGTTCTTGCCTCGAAATGCTCAGCACTTTTTTACCAGCTTTTAGTGTTTGTTTTATTTAATGTCCATGATAATTACAGCCTTAAATTAGAGGTATAATTTACCTCTTTCCTTTGTTCAGCATTGTTGCCCTTTGAGAGAAGAAGACGTTTGCCAAGAATTGATACTGGGGTGTCAGGTGCTGTCGCTGTTGATATAACTCTAAATTGAAACATTTTCATGTAGTTGTACTACAGCTCACTATTTTAACTTGAGTAATTCACTAAATTTTTACTACAGCTCACTAAGAAATGTCTGTTATAGTGCAATGTATTAAAATAATATAACAGTTCCTAATAAGTACTAATCCAGTTATGACTATTGTATTACAGTCTTATCACTACTGATTACTGAAACATGACTATTGTACTGTATTTGTATCTACCACCATTGGAACACTTTTCTAACATACCTTCACTACAGATCCCTACTGAAAAACAACTGTTCAAACCTACCTTCACTACAGCTCACTACTGAAACACAATTATTTTTACATACCTTCACAACTTAAACAACTATTCTAACATATGTTCACTATAGCTCACTGCTGAAACACTACTATTGTCACATACCTTCACTACAGCTCACTACTGAAACACAACTATTCAAACCTACCTTCACTACAGCTCACTACTGAAACATGACTATTCTTACATACCTTCATTACAGATCACTACTGAAACACAATTATTTTTACATACCTTCACAACAGATCACAACTGAAACAACTATTCTAACATGTTCACTATAGCTCACTGCTGAAACACTACTATTGTCACATACCTTCACTACAGCTCACTACTGAAACATGACTATTCTGCAGCATTTGCACTGCAGCCTCCTGTCTAAACACAGTGTGCTTCAGCAATGCACCGCATCTGTGAACTCGGGAGGTCAACAGAGGCAGCCAGCCTTAGCTCTACATTAGGATGTTTCAAGCCCTCAGCACGTACTTGGGAAGCTCGATCGAGTGTTTTATGTCATGTTTTCACCCCTTTAGTTATGGTCATGCTGTATGAAGAGTGTTACCTCCCGTGTCTGTGGATGAGACATGGCAGGTGTCGAGAGAGTGCAGGCGGTAGGGGTACAGTAGTGCAGTAATAGACTCTCTCTGTCTCTGTGCAGTTCGCCTGTTCCGGCTCCTCTCTCTCCCAGGATAAACCCATTTACATTCTCTTTTCGGCCTTCAAATCCGCCACCGTTTCCATGACAACACCCCCCTCTCTCGTCATCTCCCTCCCGTCGTGTTTTCCTCCTCTCTTTCTTTCTCTCCTTTTTCTCTCTGCTGCCTTTCTCTCTCCGTCCTTCCCTCGTCTCTCGTCCCTCTGAGCACCTCCCTCTCTCGCTCGGCTGAGAGTGGCACAGACAGCCCTGCCTCCGAGCTGCCCCTTCCACAGGCCCGCCACTGTACGCCCCAGCGTCCCAGAAGGAATCTATCGGGAGTGTTCAGAGAGCCGAGGTTAACCTCACACACCTGCCGTCGTTCCCCAACACACGGTTCCCCACTCTGGATCTGAGCCCTTCAGTTCAAACTGCTCACTGTAACATCCTGCAAAATCCGTTGCACCTAAACCTAACAAACCGCTTCAGTAAGAGAACAAGAAGATGAACTTTTTGGGAGTTTCCTCACAGAATCATTTCCAAACAGGAAGATGCTGTGGATGCAGACCTTGGAGGTTTTCACCTGTTGGCATCATCACAGCTGCACCAGCAGGGAGGGCAGTGTGAGCTGCTCTTTATACTGCTCCAATTACCCCGGGGCTACAGGACTCCGGGGCTCTGGGGCCAAGAGGAGAACGCAAGAGCAGGAGGAGACAGGCAGACGACAGGAAGCTTACCTGACTGCTTGTGAGCAGATGATTAATAATAATTATTAATAACTCCTTACAGCTCTATAGCTCTTCTCTGGACCCTCCACTCAGAGCTCTTTACAGGTCATGGGGATCCCCTCCACCCCCACCAGTGTATACCCACCTGGGTGATGCTCCAGTCCTCTCCCCACACACCAGCTCTCAGTGGGGAGGAGAGCAGAGTGATGAGGCCAGTTCAGAGACGGGGGTTATTAGGAGGCCATGATGGGTAAAGGCCAGGGGGAGATTTGGCCAGGACACTGGGGTAACACCCCTACTCTTCTCGAGAGACACCCCGGGATTGTTAATGACCTCAGAGAGTCAGGACCATGGTTTTATGTCTCAAGGACGGCGCCTGTTTACAGTATAGTGTCCCCATCACTGTACTGGGCATTAGGACCCACACAGACCCCAGGGTGAGCGCCCCCTGCTGGTGAGCACCGTCATGAAGAGTGACGTCACATTTCGCTGTCCCCAGGAGCCCTCGGTCACTGAACACATTCAGAACACTGCCAGGTAGCGTTAAATTGACAGATCCTTTTTTCCATTTGCATCATCGCAAAGTTCTCTCACCTGTTTTTGCACAGATTTTCTTTTTAAGTGATAGCCAAATGCTGACCTTTCTGGAGTAGACACGAGTCACCGATCTATACTGAAGCGTGAAGTCTAGTTTCGTATAGCTGTAGCAGCTTGGGATTGTCAGACTAAACAAGGGGACCCCAGCCGAGCACTTTCTGGGGGTGTCCTTGATACATCTGGCTCAGTCTGTGTCTTTCACAAGCACCAGTCTTAACAAGAGCAGTTAGGTGCTGTCTGCTTGGGTTTTATACATTTCCCTAATTAAACTAATCTTAATCTTAGTCTAAGTCTTCCACTTAAAAGATAGTTCAAAAGTGGAGCACTAGGCTGTGTTCCCAGGTTAATGGAAACTTTTATGAGGTAAGGGGAATTTTCAGAGTCACTGTATCACCTCACAGAATTGCTTCAAAAAGCAATTAATTCACTGTAACTCGAGATCAGTATCTCTCTCCAACTGAACTTAAAAAAAGTAAGACCTGCTTTCCCCAGTATTGTGTGGGGAGAGTCTGTTTCTGACTCATTGCACTGTGGCTGTGTTATTTGTGTAAATGGGTGATTTTAAATGTCCAAGTGTTCATGTTATGATTTGTCATGTTGTCATGATATTAAGGTCAGGAACAGGCCAGTTAGCAAACCTGGTGTTTTATTGTGGTGTTTTGTGGTATTTCTGAACAGCACCAGACCTCACTGTGTGTTGTATCCTCATGAAGACAACACAGAGGGTTAATGCCTCACAGTTTCAGGGCCCAGGTTCGATTCTGGTTGGGGTGGCTGTCTGTGTGGAGTTTGCATGCTCTCCTCATGTTTGCCAGGTGTGCAGGTGGAGGTTTCTGGGGCAGAGGGTCCCAGGGTGACCTGCACTGATTACGCCCGTCATCTGCAACAGGACCTGGTGAGAGCAGAGTGTAAAAACCTGGCTGTGAACCTGTGCTTGTTCTGAGGTCATGGTTTGGCTTTACAGGATGAACTTTCTTTGCCAGTGGAAATAACAGAGCAAACTTTGCTTTAGAGTCATTGCGGTATGGAAGGAAATGCTATTACATTGGAAGAGTGTATGAGTGAAAATACAATCGACGAGGCGGACACAGGCCTGGTGTGGTGTTGCCCCCCGCGGACCCACGGCCACCAGCCTGCAAAAGTACCGGCTTCAACCACATGGCTGGGGAGCTTGTTCCACACTCCCGCCACCCTCTGTGTAAAGACGTGGCTGCTCTCAGCTGCGAATAAGCACGTGCCACGAGCTGAGGCTAGCCCGTAGACAGGTTGAGGACCTGCGGTTAGCTGATGGTGACGATGACAACCCGCTCTCTGGCCAGTTAAGCGGTGCGATGCCCCTCGGCTTCCGGGAGGGGCCCCTGGCTGCGCAGGCCGCCCAGTGCTCGCGGGGGACGGGACAGCGGTCCTCTGTTTCCGGGCCGTGCGCGGCTCTTATTCTGACGCGGGCGGAGCGAGCGGTTCTGTTGTCCCGAAATGATCATCCCGACTCGGGGGGAGAAGCGGGGCTGTGCTTCGACAAGATCCGGCCGGGCATCGCCGTCTCACCGGGGACACGCAGCGCCCCGACCCTCCCCGTCACTCGTCGCTGTCCCGCGTCCGTCGCCTTCCCCTCCGAAACTTCAAACGCGCACGACAGCGGGAGCGCCGCACTACACACAGCCCCGGGATCGAGCGCACGGCGGCGCAAGGAGACGGGAATAAATAAATAAAAGAAAAATGGAAACAAGGCTGCGTTTTTAAAAAAAGAGCTGTCACGGTAGCCACCAACAATAACATAAAATAAAAAACAAACAGCTGAAAGGGAATCTGGGGCGCGTCTTCGGTGCCAGCCTGTCCCGGACTCTCACAGCACTGCAAGGCGAGAGACTGCGAAGCAGGAAGAGGGGCTCGCCTGTGCTGTGTGTCAGCCAGGCGGTGACTTCAGTGATCTGCGTGAGTGTGTGTGTGTGCGTGTGTCTGCGTGCGGGGTGGCCGCGATGGACTCCTCTCTCCGCGCTCGGCTCCCGTAGAGGAGCCATGACAAGCTGCCTTCGCCGCTGGGACTCGTCTTCCTCCCCAAACAGCGAGCGCCAGCGCCGGCCGCCCGGCACCGCCTTCCCCTGCGCGATCCGCCCGGCCCGAGCGGCGGGGCGCTGGGCGTGAGAGCCGGCCGGTGCCGCCGCCACAGCACCGGGGGATCCGCGGGATCTGTCGGCTGCCCGTGCCCGCTGACAGCGGCCTCCCTTCTTCTCACGGCGGAATGAGGTGAGGACGACACCGCCGGAGCGGCTGCAGCGAGCAGCTCGCCGCACACTGCAGCGGGGCCTGTCCGAGGGACGCCAGCTCCTCTCCCCGGCGGCTGTCTCGCTGCCTTCGTGCTGCTCCGCGCCGCAGCTCTGCTCCGCTCCGCTCCGAGGCGCTGCAAGGCTGTTATGAGGGGTTATAGTTTTGAGCTGCCATATTTAAATACAAGCGTCCGAGGCAAAGAATTTTGTTTTTACTGTCGCTTAACTGGCAAGTAGAAAACCCCATTAGGAACGGACTAGAGGCGCAAGAGCTTCTAGTGTTGGTTCCCCCTGACGAGCCGGTCCTGCACCGTGCGTGGCCGGGCAGCGGAGAGCTCAGGAATGTGCCTCCGCTCCGGGGACCCGGCGGGCGCTGCGCGGCTCCTAACAGCTACGGGACAGGCAGCATCGGACTGGAGGGGTCTGGAGTGCAGACCGAGCTCCGCTCAGCAGCCTGACCGCTGGGGTCTAATTCCGAATAGGTGACGGGCGAGCAGGTACAGTGGGCTCTGGAGAGGGAGAGGAGAGGGGGTACAGTGGGCTCTGGAGAGGGAGAGGAGAGGGGGTACAGTGGGCTCTGGAGAGGGAGAGGGGGTACATTGGGCTCTGGAGAGGGAGAGGAGGTACAGTGGGCTCTGGAGAGAGAGAGGAGAGGGGGTACAGTGGGCTCTGGAGAGGGAGAGGGGGTACAGTGGGCTCTGGAGAGAGAGAGGAGAGGGGGTACAGTGGGCTCTGGAGAGAGAGAGGAGAGGAGGTACAGTGAGCTCTGGAGAGAGAGAGGAGAGGGGGTACAGTGGGCTCTGGAGAGGGAGAGGAGGTACAGTGGGCTCTGGAGAGAGAGAGGAGAGGAGGTACAGTGGGCTCTGGAGAGAGAGAGGAGAGGAGGTACAGTGGGCTCTGGAGAGGGAGAGGGGGTACAGTGGGCTCTGGAGAGGGAGAGGAGGTACAGTGGGCTCTGGAGAGGGAGAGGAGAGGAGGTACAGTGGGCTCTGGAGAGAGAGAGAGAGAGGAGAGGGGGTACAGTGGGCTCTGGAGAGAGAGAGGAGAGGGGGTACAGTGGGCTCTGGAGAGAGAGAGGAGAGGGGGTACAGTTGGCTCTGGAGAGGGAGAGGAGGTACAGTGGGCTCTGGAGAGGGAGAGGAGAGGGGGTACAGTGGGCTCTGGAGAGAGAGAGGAGAGGGGGTACAGTGGGCTCTGGAGAGAGAGAGGGAGAGGGGGTACAGTGGGCTCTGGAGAGGGAGAAGGGGTACAAGCTGTTATGGGACCCAGACACACTCAGACTTCCTCGAGGTGTTTGTCTCCTGTGCTTTTCAAGCGGTTCCAGTAGCTGTCATGAGCTCCTTCTGCACACCAGCAAGCAGCATGTACATGTTCACACCGGCACCGGGGAGCAGGAGATCCGAGCTTCATACAGCATCTGCGCCAGGAGGCGTTCAAGCCGATATTCGCCCTCCGAGCAGTGAGCTCCGCACGCCGGCTGGCGTCTTCATCACCACCTCGCCCGTACACGGTCCTCTCATTTCAGATTAATTTCAGCTGCGTTCAGACTGTGTGAGCAAGAGACGCGGGGGCGGGAACGGCCGAGGTGGTGGGCCTATGAGAATCCTCGGGGCGCATGACAGGCTGCGGGGTCGTCCAATCGCTGCGCTGTAAAGGTTAAGGCACGCCCACTCCCGGCAGGTTTCTCTGAGAGCACGCTAGCAGCCTGTCGGAGGTGGGAGGCCGCTATACCAAGGGGTCAGACAGACCCCAGAGGTTCACACTGTGCTTTTTTCAGGAAGCGTAAAAGCTCCAATCCCGGCACTAGGGGGGCTACTGCGATCAGGACAGTGCTAAACTACAAATATAATAACCACGGATTGTTCTGCAGAACAGTTCAAATACGCTGTCGTGCCTGTTCATATACTGTAGCTTACAATGTATAGTTGGCCGAACGCGCAGGAGCAGAAAACGGAACAGTGTGCTCGCAATGAAGCCCCCTCGCTGCCACAGTAAATCACCAAGGCCTGCAGCACGCCGGTACAACAGCAGGCGCTGTGGGGATGTGTGCAATAAGACATGTACGCGCAAGGGTATCGGCTGGGGCATGCGCACAGGAATAAGGAAGTGTATGAGGGCCGTGAATGTCGAAACAACGTGGTGTGCAGGTCTTTTCCAGTGAAGTTGTAATTATTCCCTTTCAACTTGCGAATCGAGTCCAGAATCATAACAGAACAGGTGCCGGCACGCAAGACACGGCCGAGAGCCATCGCGTCAGCCGCTCCAGTAACAGCGTGTGCTGCAGGCCCCACACGATAGTTAATTTTCCGTTTCCTGCCGCGGTCGCGGGTGGCGTGGGAGTTCTCTCAGGCCCGTGCTGGGCAAGCCCTCGCTTCGTCTTCTCTGCATTCACTAATAACGGCTCCTCGCGTTTCCTCCCGAGCTTTCGCCCAGAAGGTGTGGTTCAGGGCCGGGGAGAGACTGGGAATGTTGCTTCAAGAGAAGGGAGGTGCTAGTCTGTTGTCCAGCGGGAAGGCAGCAGTGTGTGTGTCTACACTACCAACAACAGTAGTTTCCTTCAAGTCGCTGAAGCAGAGTCTTGAAAGCTGCCATCACTGTTCACATTGTGAGTGTGATGTTTTCCAGCGCAGTATATTTAAGCCTGTTAATGAAGAAGAACGTCCAGGTGATGTATTTTGAATTCACAGGGAGCTGTGCAGTGTTTCTGCTGCCCAGAAGTGGACTGTGGGAGTGGTGTGGCTCCGGAGCGGAGCGGTGGAGCAGTGTGGAGCGGGGCCTCAGTGCAGGTGTGTCAGGAGAGGTGAGGGTGAGCCCGGGGCCCTGACCGCTCTGACCCGCAGCGGGGCTCGGGGCAGGACCTCTGCACCCGTCCCGCTGGCCGACTCACCTGGCTCACCTGCGGGAGGCCCAGGGCACACAGGTGTGACGCGCTGCTGACAGAGCTGCGCTTATCTGGCCTGGCGATCTGAGAGCCGCAGGGCTCCGGTTACAGACCGCGCCGCTGAGCCGAGGAATTAAAGAGTCATGAGATATCGAGAAGCAGCCTGCTGCATTTTGAGAGACCCAGGAGTCAGAGCTGAGGCACTGAGGCAGGCAGCTGAGGCTGGGAGAGGGAGGCAGTGTGAGGCTGTGACAAGAGCTGAGAGAGGGAGGCAGTGTGAGGCTGTGACTAGAGCTGGGAGAGGGAGGCAGTGTGAGGCTGTAATTAGAGCTGAGAAAGGGAGGTTGTGATTAGAGCTGAGAGAGGGAGGCAGTGTGAGGCTGTGATTAGAGCTGAGAGAGGGAGGGAGGCAGTGTGAGGCTGTGACTAGAGGTGAGAGAGGGAGGCAGTGTGAGGCTGTGACTAGAGCTGAGAGAGGGAGGCAGTGTGAGGCTGTGACTAGAGCTGGGAGAGGGAGGCAGTGTGAGGCTGTAATTAGAGCTGAGAAAGGGAGGCAGTGTGAGGCTGTGATTAGAGCTGGGAGAGGGAGGCAGTGTGAGGCTGTGACTAGAGGTGAGAAAGGGAGGCAGTGTGAGGCTGTGATTAGAGCTGGGAGAGGGAGGCAGTGTGAGGCTGTGACTAGAGGTGAGAGAGGGAGGCAGTGTGAGGCTGTGATTAGAGCTGAGAGAGGGAGGCAGTGTGAGGCTGTGATTAGAGCTGGGAGAGGGAGGCAGTGTGAGGCTGTGATTAGAGCTGAGAGAGGGAGGCAGTGTGAGGCTGTGATTAGAGCTGAGAGGGAGGCAGTGTGAGGCTGTAATTAGAGCTGGGAGAGGGAGGCAGTGTGAGGCTGTGATTAGAGCTGGGAGAGGGAGGCAGTGTGAGGCTGTGATTAGAGCTGAGGGAGGCAGTGTGAGGCTGTGACTAGAGCTGGGAGAGGGAGGCAGTGTGAGGCTGTGACTAGAGCTGAGAGAGGGAGGCAGTGTGAGGCTGTGACTAGAGCTGAGAGAGGGAGGCAGTGTGAGGCTGTGATTAGAGCTGAGAGAGGGAGGCAGTGTGAGGCTGTGATTAGAGCTGAGAGACGGAGGCAGTGTGAGGCTGTGACTAGAGGTGAGAGAGGGAGGCAGTGTGAGGCTGTGACTAGAGCTGAGAGAGGGAGGCAGTGTGAGGCTGTGATTAGAGCTGAGAGAGGGAGGCAGTGTGAGGCTGTGATTAGAGCTGAGAGACGGAGGCAGTGTGAGGCTGTGATAAGAGCTGAGAGACGGAGGCAGTGTGAGGCTGTGACTAGAGCTGGGAGAGGGAGGCAGTGTGAGGCTGTGATTAGAGCTGAGAGGGAGGCAGTGTGAGGCTGTGATTAGAGCTGAGAGAGGGAGGCAGTGTGAGGCTGTGATTAGAGCTGAGAGAGGCAGGGAGGCAGTGTGAGGCTGTGGAGAGAGACAGGGAGGCAGTGTGAGGCTGAGAAGAGTAAACACAGCACTGCACCACTGTGCCGCCCTCTGGCTCTTGTCATCTGTATGAAACTCACCTGCCCAACCCCAGTGCACATGTTTTCTTGGAGGTGGGCACTCGGCTCGGTGCTGGTACCTTGCTGCTACCTTGCTGCTACCTTGCTGCTACCTTGCTGCTGCTGGGTCCTGCTGGCTCGTGCTGGGTCCTGCTGGGTCCTGCTGGCTCGTGCTGGCTCGTGCTGGGTCGTGTCTGGGTGTCCTGTGCCAGGAATCTGTGCCTGACTCCCTCTGCTGTAGCCCACTCTCAGGGCGTCCTCTGTGGAGAGAGGTGGAGCCTGGGAATATTCCTTTCTTCCCCCGCATGTTCCCAGGAGACACTGGCTATAAATACTCTAAAACTACAGCCGGCTGTGTGATTTACTGGGGGAGTCCAGAGAGGGCTGTGCTCTCTCCCTGCACAGCTCCTGCAGCCTTTTCCTCTGGCTCAGTCAGTCCCACACGGACTCGTTCAGTCCCACGGACTCGTTCAGCCCCAGACGGGCTCGGTCCAGTCCCACACAGACTCGTTCAGCCCCAGACTGGCTCAGTCAGTCCCACACGGAATCGTTCAGCCCCAGACTGGCTCAGTCAGACCCAGACGGGCTCATTCAGTCCCAGACGGTTCCGATAACACTCAGACGGACCTGTTCTCCTCTGGCTTTGAGCAGTCCCAGAGGAGTCTTACTGGAGCTGTCTGCTGCACACGAGTCAGGGAGAGCAGATCTGAAGCAGGGCATCTAGACTGGTGTGAGAAATCTTCACTCGGCCCCAGCTCACAAGAACTCCCAGGACCCAGAGGTCCTCTCTCCTCAAGAGCTTCGCCAATGTCTGTGTTTACACCAAAGGGGCAAAAGTCAAGCAGCACTAGTATGCTGTGTGTTTTTACTTGTATCACATACAGCCTAAAACACAGTACTTATCCAAACACAACAGGACATGACAGTGTGACCTTCACGGGTCGTTACAGCCTTGGCTGTCTGTAAAAAACAGCTCTGTCTTGAGTGTGGTTTTGAAGCTGGTGGTGTTTCTGATGTGTGCGTGTTTCCTCCACATGCTGAGCTTTCTCACAGCGGCGACGAGCCCACAGTTTCCCCTACATCGCTGTGCTCAGCAGCTGTGTGCGTCGGGTTTTCCAGACGCGGCCTGTCGGTGACTCACTGCTGCCAGGTATGAGGCTCGCTTCACCTGAAGAAGGAGGGGGAGGGCAGATCAGAGAGGGAGGCGGGGAGAAGTCTGGAACAAGCTTGGATCCGGGCTCACAAGGTCGCAAGGGGGCAGGGCTGTGACTCCGCCAGTGACGTCTCAGCGGCAGAAGCCCCTCGTTTCTCCCCATCCTCCTCTGGGGAAAGTACTGGCACCTGGAGTAAAACCTTTACTGCTTCTGTCCTTCCACAAAGCTCCAGTCAATCGCTTTTCCCATCGGAAGAGGAGCTGCTGAAACTCTCGGACTAGAAATCCATGACCTGTCGGTGCTGTTGGCCAGAATGCCTAACGGGCATAATATTTCGCCCTTGTTTTTAAGTTGCTCCAAATGTTCAGGTAAAAAAGTTGATCGCATTGCAGCTTTTCTTGGTTTGCGATTTCTGTTCAGTGCATAAAGGTCTTCGTATGGCTCAAGTGGACACAGGTACAGACAGACCCAGGAGCAGATTGAATCCATAGCTATACTCGCAGGCATCACAAACTGCAAACTAATCTAAGATATTTAATAATCTGGACCAAAAACACATTTTGTTTAGCAATTGGGATGCTTCAAGGAAGAAAGGACTCTTCCCTGCTTGTGATTCGGGAAGGTATGTCTTCAGAAGAGGTGCAGCTGACTCACAGTGACTCAGACAGCCAGGGGAGAGATCTGCGTGCAGCACAGACACCCGCCCACTCCTGCACCTGAGACGCCCCTCGCAGGCCCAGTGCGCTCTTCAGCTGCAGGCACCTGTTAGCCCTGTCTGTGCTACCGCCTTCCAGCAGCTCGGAGAGCCCCGAACACTGCCACCTGAACACTGGCACCGAGATACTGACACCCAGAGACTGCCATCTGAACACGGCCACCGAGACGTTGCCACCTGAACACTGACTGTGAGACGCTCCAGACTCACCTGAACAGTGACTCTGAGACACTGGCACCTGAACACTGACACAGAGACACTGCCTCCTGAACACTGACTGTGAGACACTCCAGACTCACCTGAACACTGCCACAGCATTGCTCAAGAGAAGTGGTTGAACGTGTGTTGGCGTTGATTTTGCCCGTCTGCGCGAGGTCTCTTCGGTTTGGAGTAAGAAGGGTTCTGGTTTTGAGTCTGTGTGAACCTCCGGTCGAGTCAGCGCAGGATTGTGACGGTGGCCAGTGTTGGTCTGTTTTCAAGCCCTGTGCTGTCGCTGTCTCGTACTGGTGCAATTCTCCCTCCGCTGTGCAGTTCCAGGTTCACAGATGTGAATTCACTTCTAAATCAGGACTTCTGGAGCAAAGTGTGAGTGCGCTCGTTACCGGTCTTGACTTCTGTGGAGGGGCTGCTCCCAGCGCCGCAAAACAAGCGGGGGCCGAGGGAGGGCGTGTGAGGTGAACTCAGAACTGGTGAAGAGAGGAAGGTGCGCTCACAGCTCACGGCGGCTGGGTTTGATTCTGCCCCTGGAACACCCTCTGTGTGGAGCACACGTGTTCTCCCTGCGTTTGTGTGGGTTTTCTGCAGGTGCTCCAGTTTGCTTCGAGATGCCCCGAGCACCCTGCGGATAGGGTAACCGCAGTCTCCGGCGTGTCCCTGTGTTGTGCGCCCCGTGATGGACTGGCGTCTCGCCCAGGAGTGATGTGGGGGGTCAGGGACCAGGAAGGCTCATTTCTATCTGGGGACACTTCCCTGCTGTGCTCAGCCGTCAGTAACAGACGGGCTGCAGGGTTGTCGTGCTGTACTTCTTCAGAGGGCAGTGAAGGCTGTAGTTTTCAGAGACCCTGAGTCGACTGCAGTAAGGTCCTGCATCTGGAGCAGGGGTGCTGTTTTACACATGCCTGTGCGGTCAGGAGTAAACACAGTGACTTGTCAGAGGGGCAGCTTTTAGCAGTGAAGTATTAACTAATACATAATGATTAGTTTATGAGCAGATGATGTCTGACAATGCACCTGTCCTGCGTGCGGTCTGATGTGAGAGGTGGGCAGCCTGAGGGGAGGGGCGAGTCTCCCTGGGGTTTCTCTCCTGAAGAGATGGGGGACACTGTCTCGGGGTGCAGGCCCCCCGACAGCGCCGTGCTCTTCCTGGAAACACAATCCTGGCTCTGCTGGATCGGGGAATTCAGTTTTCTCTCGCTGTGTGTGTGCACACAAAGAAAGAACTTCCTTCATTTTAAAGGGACAGTCTGATGTAGAATTATAATTATTTGATGCACGTTCTGTATTAGTGTTTGTGCTCAACTGCAGTTCAGTGCACAAAAGGAAACATGCTGAGCCAAGGACAGCCCACTGTATGAAGGCCTTGAAAGACTGTCAGTGTGCCAGTGTGTCAGCTCCAATATCAGTACACTGTGTCAGCTCCAGTATCAGTACACTGTCAGTGTGTCAGCTCCAGTATCAGTACACTGTCAGTGTGTCAGCTCCAGTATCAGTACACTGTCAGTGTGTCAGCTCCAGTATCAGTACACTGTCAGTGTGTCAGTGTGTCAGCTCCAGTGTCAGTACATTGTCAGTGTGTCAATGTGTCAGTGTGTCAGCTCCAATATCAGTACACTGTCAGTGTGTCAGTGTGTCAGCTCCAATATCAGTACACTGTCAGTGTGTCAGTGTGTCAGCTCCAGTATCAGTACACTGTCAGTGTGTTAGTGTGTCAGCTCCAGTGTCAGTACACTGTCAGTGTGTCAGTGTGTCAGCTCCAGTGTCAGTACACTATCAGTGTGTCAGTGTGTCAGCTCCAGTGTCAGTACACTGTCAGTGTGTCAGGAGTTTCAACAGCAGGTGTGCTATGTGGCCAGCAGGTTGCTCAGCAGTATCTAACTGTGCTTCTGTCCACAGGCTCGAGTGCGGTCAGTGAGCTGGACTGGCAGGCAGTATGCTTCTCTGGGTCGGCCGCCCCTGGCTGCGTGTCCGCTGTGTGTCTGTGTGAGGACAGGTCCCAGGTGAGTCTGCTGCAGTACTTATCCCTGGTCTGAGAGGGTCATCGCTCAGGAAAACATGCCCTAACTTTGACAGGTGGGAAATCTCTTCTTTAGTGAGCAAACTCAAATCTCTCTCATGGCTCGGGCAGCCGTGACTTCGCAGATAGCAGCACGCTGTCAGTCATGACCTCCCTCCGGCTGAAGTGGATAATAATGGACTGGATGCTGAGTAGAGTCCAAATGCGTAGACCCACCCAGAACCTTGGTCCGATTCCTGACCGGATGGCACCTGGACCAGAGCTGGAAGAGGCTCAGGCCCATTGTGCCGATGAGGTTCTGGAGACTGCAGATTCCTCCCAGTTCCCAGAGGCCACTGTGGACAATCGCATGAGCACATCATCCCTGGACACGCTGGGCCAGCGGCTGGAGTGAACTCAGTGGGATGATCTCTGTGGACAGCGTGTGGTCAGTCACTCTTGTCACAAGCTAGGGCTCCTCCTGTTGTTGTTAAAGCAAATGCGATATGTGCCACATTTCCCCTGTCACTCTCTGTGCTGAAACCCATTGGACGTGACATGCATTTGTGATATACTCAGTTCTTTTCCAGAGATGTTTATCTTATTATCGTTAAATTATAGACATTCTGACCAAGTAGTGGTCAGAGCTGGGCAGGAAGAGTGGTCCCCAGGGGGCCCGAGAGACACAGAGAGCACAGGACTGGGAGAGGGGAAGTGAGGCTTGGCAGCTCGGCGGGGGCAGAGAGCGGGGCTTTCCCGCGCAGCGGGGGTGTCGAGCTCGTCAGCTCCTGGAGAGTCCCCAGGCCTACTGCTTCTGGGAAACCTGACTTTGCACTGGACCGGGGGCAGACGCCCCCCCCTCTGGACTTGGGGCAGGCAATGTCAAGAGACACAGGAGCCTGCCGGTCACTCGGACGCCCGTGTGGCGAAGCCCAGCTGCTCCCTGGCCTGGGACCTGCATTCTGTGAGGAGACCAGACCCTCTTGATGTTTACAGGCAGTAGCTCTTCTGAACATGTTTTCAATGCCAAGCTCCCTGGGTCTCAGGAGAAGGGATTTTATGTGATTCTTAAACTTTGAATGCTGGTTATAGCTTGTAATAGCCTCCCTCTACTCATTAGGTGTCTTTTTCCCTTTCCCTCCCCAGGTAACGACAGAATCTTTCACCGACGCCGCAGACTCAGGTGAACCCCTGCCTGCCCCCCCAGTCCCCGCCTCCCCAAACCCCAGCCAATCAAATGCACCCGGACAATAAACTAACCAATCATGGCAAGCAAGTGAACAGCACTGCCCAATCCCAGCTCCAGAATGTAATCCAGCAGCCGGGCTCCGCCTGCAGCCTGGGGTCAAAGGGCGTGGGGGCGGGGAGCCATGCTGCCAAGGCCAATCAGATCTCCCCGGGCAGCTCTGGGCTGAAGAGCGCAGTGCAGGCAGGCGTGGCCCTGGGGGGGCCCACGAAGGGCAAGGCCAAGCGGGAGAGGAGCGTGTCGGCGGACTCCGGGGAGCAGCGGGACGCCCTCACTCCCGCCCTCGAACCAGACGCCAAAGGTAGGCAGAGCGCCTGCCTGCAGAGTGTGTCCCTGTGGGGTCAGCCGGTGAGCAAGGATAGGCAACGTCTGGGCTGAGGGGTCTTCTCCAGGCGCGGAGAGGAGAGGGGACAGGGCCGTAGAGACGAAAAGGCCAAGTCTGGGACTCGGGGCCTTTGCAGGATCTCTGCTCCCTGCTGCTCTGCCAGGGCCCCCAGAAACAGCTGTCTAGCAGCGCGCAACCTGTCCCCTCTGACCCCTGACCCCTGACCCCTGACCCCTGACCCTGTCCCGTGATGAAAGAGGAAGTGTCAGTTCTCCCAGCTCACTGCCCCTCTGGCTGGGCTTCTCTTGCTGCGGTGCGCTCCCTCCTCAAGCCCCTGAGGAAGATCCTGCAGCAGCTCGGGTGTCTGGGGGGTCCGGGGGGGGGCGAGGGTGACTCTGCTGCAGACTGTAAACCCAAGGCTGTTTTCGGTAAGCGTGTCGCTGGGTGAGTCGCTCGCTCAGGAATGAGAAGGGGTTTGTTTGCCGGTTGTGTGCGTGCTGAGGGGGGGAGTGACTGATCTTTGCACAACTGAGTCATTCTGGGTTTCCTGCAGTTTCGTTCACCCACCCCCTCGTCCTGCGCACATGTACTCCACACACACACACACGCACAGAGTATTACACACACACACACGCACAGAGTATTACACACACACACACGCACGCACAGAGCATTACACACACACACGCACAGAGCATTACACACACACATGCACAGAGTATTACACACACACGCACAGAGCATTACACACACACATGCACAGAGTATTACACACACACACACAGAGCATTACACACACACGCACAGAGCATTACACACACACAGAGCATTACACACACACACAGTCTGACAGGAGAGGGGAGGTTCTCGCAGGTTTGCCACTTATCTGCCCTCCTGCCTCACTCTGCCTCCAGGACTGAGCAAACAGAAACCAAGCTCAGTGCCAGTCCTCCGGAAATCTCCCTGCCCAGGGCTGCCGAAACCGCAGAGAGCAGAAGTAAAAGAAGAAGGAGAAACGCCAACTTTCTTACCTGGACAAGGAAGACTCAGGTTCAGAAACAGCCACCTGGAAGCGTTCGCTGCAGTAGAAATCCTCTCCACAGACTGAGTGTCGAGAGATACAGGAACCGGCCCCCGTCTCCCCCACTCCCACTAAACGCTTTCACTAGAACCAGGGCCTCGTTCAAGTAGCAATACCTTTACCCCAAATTCCCTGGGACGTTGTGCACGCCCGTCCTGAGTCACATGCTGGAACGCCTGCTTCTGTGACACTGGAGAGGCTTGTCCAGGTGGAGAGGCTGTGGGGCTGTGCACCAGGGGATCTGTCCACCAGGGGATCTGTCCAACCATGGGGCTGTCCTCCACAGAACCATTGAGAAAGAAACCAGCCTGAATGGACCCTGAGCTCCTTCCTGAGCTCCATGGTGTCTGCTGGGATTAATTCCGAATTCTCAATCCCAGAATCTGACCAAATTACCTACTTAATTAAACTGCTATCTCACTGTGCTTTTTAACAGTTGTGCATTTCGAGTTATAGATGAAAATTTCCAGATTTTTACAAGCTAGTATCAAATTAAATTGAATTAAAGTGAGGGGTTTAATTAACACAGAGCTCAGTGTAAAGCAATAATGAATTTCTGAACACCAGCCTAAGATCTGAGTCTGGGGTGACAGCAGCTGGAGTGATTGTGTGTGTTTTATCATGGACACTTTCCATTTGTATCCTTCAATATTTATTTTGTATATTTTGGGGGTTATCTGTTTTTTTTCACCTGTATAAAACATGCTTGACAATTTAAAACCCATTCTTCACCTTTCAAAACTAGTAAGACAGTGACAATTCATGTTAAGACAGAGACATACGAATGAAATATAAGGATAATCGCTCCTTTTTCAGTGGATAAAAAGACGTGTCTGTCCCTGAGGTAAATGATTCGAGATACCTTTAGTTTAACGGGTGAAGCTCCCACCCTCTGGTCTGGCCAGGGCTGCAAACAGCAGGAGTTCCAGGTGATTTGGAAAGGGAGGGTTTGGTTACATGTGGGGGATGTTCCTGATGTGTTTTCCATCATGTCCAGCAGAGGGCGTGCTGCGCACCAAGCGCCGCTGTGTTCTGGAGAAGAAGCAGCCATACAGCGGGGACGAGTGGTGCTCGGGGGCTGACACTGACGACGACGACAAGCCGCCTGCTGCCGCCCACCGTGAGTGCACGCTGGGATGCTGGGGGATCTTGGGAAGGTCGGGCAGTTACCGAAACATTCACACTGTTTAAGTGCCGGTCTTCTGTGCACGTGGCCCCTTTTATATAGGAATTATCGATTAGATCATCAAACGTTTCTTGCTAAAGTCGTGAAACGACCTGTATTAAAAAACAGTGGTTTTTGACAGTCCTGGAAACACACCCAGGATAGAGCTGCTCTCGGGACATGTGACAGGCAGAGGGGTCAAAGCCCCAGTGCGTGTCTGCAGTGCTCGTGGACTGAAGGACAGGACTTCTAGGTCTCAACTGCTGAAGGACCTTAGAAGAGTGTTAAACTGGCCTGATTGAGCTCATGATCAGCTCAGTTAGGAGCAGAGGTGGAAGAAAGCCCCTGCAGACACAGCGCCCCCAGGCCTGGGTCTGTGCACTGCTCCTGAGTGCTGGCCAGAGGAGAGGAGTGAAGAGGCAGTGGAAGCAGGTTGAGGCTTGTGAGTTGCTGGGTGAGCCCACAGCAGCTGTGCAGCTGGGAGGAGTGAGAAAATTCCTCAGCAAGGTCAGGAAGCTTTTCATCCTTCCCAGGCAGTGGGGGGCTGGCAAAGACCTGGGGGGCACAGAGGCCTCTGTCCTGCAGCAGGGTGAGGATTTCCCACTCCCCACTCCAGCCCACTCCAGCACAGTCCAGTCTAGCCCACTCCAGCCCACTCCAGCACAGTCCAGTCTAGCCCACTCCAGCCGAGACCAGTCCACTCCACTCTAGTCCAGTCCAGCCCAGCCCAGCCCAGCCCAGCCCAGACCTCTCAAGTCCAGCCCACTCCAGCCGAGACCAGTCCACTCCACTCCAGCCGAGACCAGTCCACTCCACTCTAGTCCAGTCCAGCCCAGCCCAGACCTCTCAAGTCCAGCCCAGTCCAGTCCACTCCACTCCAGCCGAGACCAGTCCACTCCACTCTAGTCCAGTCCAGCCCAGTCCAGCCCAGACCTCTCAAGTCCAGCCCACTCCAGCCGAGACCAGTCCACTCCACTCCAGCCGAGACCAGTCCACTCCACTCTAGTCCAGTCCAGCCCAGCCCAGTCCAGACCTCTCAAGTCCAGCCCAGTCCAGTCCAGTCCAGCCCAGCCCTGGGTGGGCTGATGAGTCCACAGTGCAGCCCCACACTGCGCAGGAGTGTGTCCGCTCGCTCCTCGGTGCCCTCTCGTGCCCTCCTGCTTGGCTCCCCCGGCTGAGCGTGCTGCCTGGCCTGGCGTCGGCTCAGCGGGAGGAGCGCAGGAGGGTGATCTGGGTGCCCTGGCTGGCGTGCAGCAGCTCCTGGGGTCCTGGGGAAGAGCCGGACTAGCTGAGTGCGATGGTGAGGGTGAAATGGGCGAAATCATTGGAAATTCCACTTTTGTTTGGGGAGGAAAAAAGGAGGAACGTGAGTGGTGACTGTTCTTCCAGCTGCTCTCTTCTCGTTGCTTTCCAGTTTTTGTGTTGTGGCGCCACCTAGTGGGCAGACTGGGTGCAAGTGCACGCCGGCAGTTGCCAGGCTGGCACCGGAGAATTGAATTCCACTGCCTAGAAATACATTGTCCACAGTTTTACTTTAGTCCTATAAAAGTGCTATGATTTCCCAATTATCCTGTAATCCCAGTTTTCCGATTTTACCCACTTTTCTATTATTTTTTTCTGAAAGAGTCCTGCAAGAAGCACCCCAAAATTACTGTGCATGACGTGGGACACACCAGCCCTCGCCACTTCAAAGACCTAGAAATGAAACTTGTGTATGTGTTAGAGAACCCCGCTTTAGAAAGTAGAAACAAGCAGGCAGGCGCGGCTGTATTGAACCTCCTGCAGACGTGCGCGGATCGAGATCTCCCGGGGTCTGGGCAGCTGCTGCAGACCCAGCTCAGCTGCGGAAAGGACAACTCGAACAGAAAAACAGAATGAACTGCCTGCCGCTCAGGACGGACGATGAGCTGTGTGTGTGTAGCAGAGGGCGAGCGCTTGTTTTCCTAGTCCTGCAGATTTGTGCTTCTAATCTGAGATGACGGCAGAGGCTTTCTGTGTGTGTGCCTGTCTGACATGTCCCCTCTGCCTCTCTCTCTCTCTCAGGGGAGCGCTCACTGGCAGGCCCCGCCCAGCCCCGCCCCGGCCCCTCCCCCCTGGGCCCCCTCAGTGAATCCGGCTCCTCCTCAGCTGGGCACGGCCTGGGGGCGGGGCTGCACCCCGAGCTGGGCTCCGCCCCCAAGCCCCTGCAGCAGGTGGTGTACGTCTTCACAACCAGCCTGGCCAACAGGTCAGTCCCCTTCTCCATGGCAACGGCACACACGAACCCTCGCCACGGCAACTAGGCAACACACAGGCTCCACCCCTCACCATAGCAACAGCGTAGGGTACAGCAGGACCCCCATAATCTTACCAGCCCAACTCCCCTTACTGTGTCTTGGACAGCCTCAGCAATCACACCCTCCTTCACCCCAGCAGCTGCACACCTCACACAGCTCCAAAACACACAGTTAACAGCATGTCACACACCTTTATTGTCACTTTATTGTTAGAAGTATTAAAAATAACTCCTTACAGTTCTATAGCGCTTCTCTGGACCCTCCACTCAGAGCTCTTTACAGGTCATGGGGATCCCCTCCACCCCCACCAGTGTGTACCCCCACCTGGATGATGCTCCAGTCTGCTCCCCACACACCAGCTCTCAGTGGGGAGGAGAGCAGAGTGATGAGGCCAGTTCAGAGACGGGGGTTATTAGGAGGCCATGATGGGTAAAGACCAGGGGGACATTTGGCCAGGACGCTGGGGTAACACCCCTACTCTTCTCGAGAGACACCCCGGGATTGTTAATGACCTCAGAGAGTCAGGACCTCGGTTTTACATCTCATCCGTCACTGTACTGGGGCATTAGGACCCACACAGACCCCAGGGTGAGCGCCCCCTGCTGGCCCCACTGACACCTCCCCTCCAGGTACTGGCCAGGCTCTCACTGCTGGGCTCCAGTGGGCGGCCAGCTGGGAGCTGCAGGGTGAGATGGCTGCTGGCTGCTTCTCTTACTCCTAATGCTTCTCTGCTCCTCCAGTGCGGCAGAGGCAGTGGTCCACGGCCACGCAGACTCCATCCTCGTCTTTCACCAGCAGAACGTCCCGCGGACCAAACTGGACCAGGTCAGTGAGGGGAGTCCTTACAACAGTTGCACAGGTGAAAGGGGACCTCTTGAGCTCCTCTTTGAGGTACTAAATATCTTCCTGTGTCCCTCGCTCTCAGTAAAACACAGACTCGGAGTTCCACACCTTTCGTCCTCTGCCAACCGGTCAGGTGACCGAGGTGGCACGCCCCCCACAGCATTCTGGGACATGTAGTACAGGCCAGAGCTGCCATCTTGCCTGGACATGCTGCTCAGTAACCCAGCGAACACCGGTGTTCAATATTACTGCTCAGTAAACAGTACCAGAGCGAGGACTGAGTCATTAGCCTGACCGAGTGGCATGGAGTGAGTTGTGATTTAACACCTGTCAGTCTTCCTTCACACCTGTGTTACTGATGCGAACTGTTAAAAGCTGATGAGCTCTGCAACGCCGAGGTGTCGGTTTGCAACACCTAACGCCCTGGAGAGCGCAGAGCTCGGGGAGCGGGGGGCCCTGTCTAAAGCAGTAGGAAACAGGTTTGCAGACGCTCTCGGCGCTGTGTGCAGCAGTCGGCCTGCAGGTGTGCTCCTCACACAGACTGCGTGGGTGGCTGCTTTTGTCTGATCGTGAATAGATTATTTCACAGTTTTAGCCGTGTTCCTCTTTCTATTTTTGCCCGATGTCCTGAAGAGGAACTCAACCTGGCGCCCGGAGAGAGCGCGCAGTTGCGTGTCTTTTGCCTCTCGGTGGCTTCTGGGTGTCCTGTCCTGGCCAGGGGAGGCCCAGGCAGATGGCTCTTTCTCCCCTTGCTCATTTGGTCTTAAAAAAAGCAGAAATCAACAGGAACCAGCGAGCTAAGCGTTGTGATCACGGGTTCGAACCTGGGCAAAGTCACCAGCTGACTGGGGTAGCAGAGACGGAGCAGAGAGACGCAGTCCTCTCCCGTGGCCTCCTGGTTGCCTGCGCTGTCAGTGAGGGACACGGACACGCCTCTCCCCCAGTCAGCACTGCTCCTCCGGTACGGGGCTGTGGGGGAGGGACGCCTCTCCTCCAATCAGCACTGCTCCTCCGGTACGGGGCTGTGGGGGAGGGACGCCTCTCCTCCAATCAGCACTGCTCCTCCGGTACGGGGCTGTGGGGGAGGGACGCCTCTCCTCCAATCAGCACAGCTCCTCCGGTACGGGGCTGTGGGGAAGGGACACCTCTCCTCCAATCAGCACAGCTCCTCCGGTCCGGGGCTGTGGGGGAGGGACGCCTCTCCTCCAATCAACACAGCTCCTTCGGTACGTGGCTGTGGGGGAGGGACGCCTCTCCTCCAATCAGCACAGCTCCTCCGGTCCGGGGCTGTGGGGGAGGGACGCCTCTCCTCCAATCAACACAGCTCCTCCGGTCCGGGGCTGTGGGGGAGGAGTCTGTCTGCTCTTCCTCTCTCCCCTGTGTGCGGTCACAGGGTTCATGGTCGAGAGTCGGGCTGGTACCACAAGAACGGTTGTCACTTGTGAACAGATGACGAGAAGCCGCTCTGCTGTGTGGTTTCGTGAGAGATGAGCCCGGCAGTGAAGGATTTATCCCGTCCTTCCTCTCCCTCTTCCCCTCAGGGCCCCCATCCGGGGGTGAAGCTACCCGGCTTGTCCGAGCAGCTGAGCTCGGGCGGCACCCCTCCGGGCGGCACCCCGAAATCGCAGAGCGGCACCCCCCGGCCAGCCTCTGCTGGCATAGGAGTGGGGGCCCACCTGCACCCGGGGGGGACGCCGTCCTCAGCGGGGCCCCCCGAAGAGGGCGAGACGGTGGCGCGACCTGGCGGCGGCGCCGTGGCGTCGGCCAACCCGGGGCCCGGAGCTGGGGTGCCCGGGGGGTCCCCCCTGCCCAGCGGCGCGGCGGACGGGCTGTCGAAGGAGCAGCTGGAGCACCGCGAGCGCTCGCTGCAGACGCTGCGGGACATCGAGAGGCTGCTGCTGCGCGGCGGGAAGGGCCAGCAGCCCGGCGAGGGCGCGGGCGCCAGCAACGGCGGCCTGCCCGCCCAGGGCCCCGGCCGCAGGTACGAGGAGCCGCTGCCGGGCCTGGACGAGGGGCTGCTGCTGGGGCCGGACGGGCTGAGCCCCGAGCAGGCGGCCTGGCGCAGGCTGCAGGAGGAGTACTTCCAGGAGAAGCGCCGGCAGCAGGACGTGCCCCCCCACGGCCACGGCCACGCCCACCCCAGGATGATGCCGGAGGCCGGGCTCGTCACGCGGGGCCCCCCCCCGCCCTACCACAGCAAGCCCGGGGAGCCTCAGTGGCCCGGGCCGGGGGCCGGGGGCCAGGGGCGGCTGATGGAGGGGCCCCAGGATGGGCCCCGGGGGCAGCGCTTCCTGGGGTCCATGCAGAGGGGCCCCCCCGGCGCGTACCCCGGCGCGGTGCTGCCCATGGACAGCGTGGGGCTTCAGAGGCCCCCCCGGCCGGGCTGGCTGGAGGATGCGCCCCCCAGCATGGGCTCGGGGCTGCCTTTCCAGGGGTGCTACCCTGCCCCGGGGCCCCCCCAGCACCTGGCTGGGGACCCCGAGCGCCTGCTGCTGGAGAAGAGGCCGGAGAGGGTGGGCAAGCAGGCCCCGGCGGGAGGTGGGGGGGGGTACCCGCGGGGCGACCCCATGGAGTTTGCGGGCTCCCGAGCCCTGCTGGGGTCCCCCGGCGGGGGGCCTGCGGGGGACATGGCGGGCTCCCCGCTGGGCGGCGGGCTGAGCATGAGCATGAACGTCAACATGAGCCTGAGCCTGCAGTCGGGCGGGCAGCAGCCGGCGGCCCCCAAGCTGATGCTGGGGCCCGAGGAGGTGTCCCGGCTCCGGGCCGCCCAGAACGGGCCGGGGGGCGGGGGCAAGGCCCTGCCCTACCCTGGCCAGGGGCCCTTCTCCGGGTACCTCCCCCAGGACGCGGGCCCCGACCTGTTTGGCCCTGAACAGGGCGTCTCTCCCCTGGGCGGGACGTCCCGGCTCAGCCACCTGCCCCTGAACCCGGCCGGCAGGGGCCCCGGTCTCGGGCCCCGCCGGCCTTCCGACCTCTCCGTCAGCATGAACCCCATGGGGTCCCCCAGCCTGGCGCCACCCCACCACCTCAAGTCCCCCTCCGTCAGCCAGGCGCCCTCCCCATCCGCCCCGGGCCTGAAGTCGCCCCAGCTCGCCGGCCCCCCGCCCCCGCCCCCGACGACGCCGAGCGCCGGGACGCCCTCCCTGAAGTCACCGCAGGTGGTGGGCCCCTCCTCTCTGGGGGTGCTCTCTCCTTCGGGGTCCCCCGGGCGCCTGAAATCACCATCTGTGCCCGTGGCGTCCCCCAGCTGGGCCGCCTCCCCGAAGACCACCCTGCCCAGCCCAGGAGGGCCGCCGGGAGGCAAGGCCGGGGGCAGCGGCGTGGACACAGGTGAGGATGGCCTGCTCAGGAAGGTTCTGGGGCGCGGCGCGGGTCTGGGGCGTCTCGCCGCCTGCGCTGCGGACAGGACCGAGCTGCCTCTGTGAGAAGAGTTTTAAAGCTGTCCACGCTGGGTCGAGTCCTCTCACTGATCAGATGTACTTTGTTTCCTCTGGTCTCTTTCCTCCCTTCTGTCTGTGCTCCCTGCCCTCTGGTGTCTCCCCTGTCCCTGCTCTGTCCTCCCCGGTGTCCTCCCCAGGCCCCCCCCTGCCTCCACGGAGCTCCAACTCCACTCCCCTCAGCCAGCCGGGCTCCATCAACCCCAGCATGCCTTTCACCTCCTCCCCGGACGCCCCGCCTTCTCAGAACCCCCTGTCCCTCATCATGTCGCAGATGTCCAAGTACGCCATGCCCAGCAACACGCCCCTCTACCACGACGCCATCAAGACCATCGCCACCTCCGATGACGAGATGATGCCGGATCGCCCCCTGCTGGCCGCTGTCAGCATGGCAGGTGTGTGTTTTGCCACTAAAAGTGTAAGAGAGGCTACAAACGAGAGGTGACGCCCTTGGACAGCTCATTTTTTCACATTTAGAGCAGCCGTTTATTTTGTGTTAAACCCACCCAATGTGCGTTTGTTTCTGCTGCCTCACACCATGAGCCAGCTACTCAGTCACTAACCCTGTGACCACACACAGGGGAGGGTGAGGAAGAGCAGACTCCTCCTGCACAGCCCTGTACCAGAGGAGAGCAGCAGTTGGCTGGTTTGTTCAGTCTGTGACGTTTACCTGCCCTGCATTCCAGCTGCACAGAAAGCCACACTAACATTCTGTTGTAAAAAGCAGGAAAGCAATTAAACTTGAACTGCTGGAAGATTAACCTTTGCCACTTCCTGCTGCTTATTCCCTACAGACAGCCCTACAGGCAGTCAGTCGGGACATCCATTTCGACCGAGAGAAAAGAGGGGTGAGCTGGGGTTTTTCTTCAGTCTTTTTTGGCGACTGCCCTACAGCTGTCTATGGGTTTAGTCAATACTTTTCAAGGTCTTGAGTTCTTGGATCGAATGACTCATAGTCTCCTTCAGCTAGGACTGAGTCTGTAGAGCCTCTCAGCTGTAGAAGGGCGTCTCTCCAAGCAGGCAGAACGTACTTTCAGTGTTAGTGTTCAGTTTTGAAATGGTTTGCGGAGTGTTTTGTGTTTTGAGTGTACGGTAGGCAGAGCGTGTCTGTCCATCACGTCGCAGGTCCTGGAGTCCCAGACAGCAGTTCCTGCAGGCAGGAGGAGGCTCTGTTAGCGCCCACATCTCTGGTGCTGCAGTTTGGGTCGGGCCGGTTCAGGTCCGCGCTCTGTGTGGGTGACTGGCGCCAGTACGGCTGTCTCCTCCCTGCCCCCTCCACTGCGGCTCTTACCCAGAAATCACCCCCGCCGCCTGTCCTCACACTGGCGCCTGTGTGGGGTCGTCCGCGAGTGAGCTCCCCTCACCGTCTCTTCTTCTCTCCAGCAGGAGGTGTGGGGAACCACCAGCCCTCCCAGATGCACCTTGGCTCCCAGAGTCCCATGGGCGCGGTCCTGCCGGGCCAGCCCCCGCTGTCCCACGACCCCGCGGGCTCCCTGCTGCACCCCCCCAGCCCCATGAGCGTGCCGGGCGGCGGGGCTCCCTGCAGCGTGTCCCCCATGCTGCCGCACAACCAGCTGGCCGGGTACCCGCGCCTGCAGGCCCCGCCGTACCCGCCGGCGCCCGCGCCCGAGGACGCCCTGGCCCATCACCACCAGCTGCACCTGCTGGGCAAGGGCCTGGGGCACGCGCCCGCCCCCCTGGGCGAGGGCCCAGACCTGAGCGAGGTGATCCGGCCCTCGGCCACCGGCATCCCGGAGTTCGACCTGTCGCGCATCATCCCCGCGGACAAGCCCAGCGGCACCCTGCAGTACTTCCCCCGGGCCGAGCCGTCCAACCCCCACCTGGCCAGCCTGCAGAGCATGATGGCCGAGCAGCCGCTGCCGCCCCACGCCCACGCCGGGCTGCGGGCCCGGGCCGGCATGTGCGCCCCGCCGGGGCACCTGATGGGCAGGACAGCCATGGGTCCGCCCCCCGGCGCCCAGCAGCAGCTGCACCACGGCCCCCACCCCGCCGTGCTGCCCCCCCAGCAGCACCAGCACGGCCTGATGGTGATGCAGCCCAAGCAGCGCGGCGCACCCCTGCCTGCCGACCTCTACGCCCAGCAGGGGCCCCTGATGGGCCCCCCGCACCCCCAGGCGGGCCTGCTGGGCCCTCAGAGCCTGCGGCAGCGGGGCATGTCGCTGGACAGCCCCCTGGGGTACGGCCCCAGCAGCATGGCCAACCTGCCCTTCTGAGCCGCCCTTCATCGCGCTCGTCTTCGTACTGCCGGCGCCACGAGTCCTCTCGGCAGCGCTGTTGTCATCACGGAGAATCTCTCTTTAATTTTTGAATAAAAAGCTTTTTTAAAAAAAAAACCAACAACAAGCATTTCAGAATTAGGGCCACCTCCTCTGGGCTTGAAGATCTGAGCAGTTCCGGCTGTCTGAGAGAGACCAGAGGAGAACACCTGAGTTAAATGATTGTGACGGTTTCTTTTTATAGTTGTAAAATATGTATATTTCACAGATCCATAGGGGCAGAGAAGGGAAGTCGATCAAATTTGTTTTTCTTCTTTTTTTTCTGGCTACCAAACTGTTGTGCAAGGGATTTTGTATATATATGCAACCTGTTATCCTAGATTCAGGCATTTCAAGGTTAATTGTCAAGGTTGAGACCTCACTCTGGGATTTCGTGTTTTTGCAAATATTATGACCTAATGAGGCTGGATCTGTGAAAGCAGTACAGGTGAAGCTGGGTGTGGTTTGTTTGGGGCTCTGCGGCAAGATTCATCAGCTAATCCTGAGATTGGTCTTCGAAGAGCCTGTCTGGGGGAGACCAGGTCATGCATATATTGATAAAAATATATATATATTATAAATATGAAATAGGAGCTGTAAATAAGATGCAATTTGTGATTGTTTTCAACTGTTCTGTATAACTGTGTTTTAATAGAAGCCTTGAGGTGAAAAAGAAAAAAAAATCTGTCAAAATAAGACCCAAATGCAGTCTGTGCTCTTTTCATTTGAGCTTGCTCGAGGGGAGGCAGGAGAATGGGGGAGCACGCTGACCCCTGTGGGGAGGGGGCAGTCACTGCAGCCCGGCCTCACGATGTGGAGTGGCGCCTGCACACAGCCCCTGCTCCTGAAGAGCTCTGCAGTATCGCCTGCTTCCTGGGTTATTGGTCTCGTCAGACATACATTTTTTGGCCTGTTAGCCCCCTGCTCTAGTAGATTCCATAAATCCTGTGGAATCTGGGCTCTCCTGGATCACCTCAGAGCCCTGGAGCACCGATTCCTAGCTCTGGTCCTCAGAGACCGAAATGCAGCTGGGTGTCTTGACTTCTAACCAGCTGATTGTCCAGCTGACGTGAAGTCGGTTTGATTGACATTCAACCTGACTGGTTTCTGCCTCCTGCACAGCCTGAAGCTGATGATGATGAGTGAGAGGGAAAAGTGCTGGACTGTGGGATTCCCTGCTTCAGTTTCAGAATTAGGGCGCCTGTGTTTTAACCTGCTGGGCACTGATGTCGGACACATCCCACTATCCAGTCCAGTATCTCAGTACGGGAGGGAGTGTTTCTCTCTAATCGTGTTACATTTCAGATCCTTTCTTTCTGCTCCATTTTGCTGTGTTTAGAAAACAGTTCCTCCCAAATCAGGGTCTTAGTTCATAATTAACAGAACATTGACAGCAACTTTAAAGCAGAAGTGTTTGCCAGAACAGTTGTTTAAATCAGAGTTTTTTGAAGCTGTGTCTTTGCTTTGATGCGCAATGTGGTGAATTGCACTTTATCCGATTGCGATGGCTGCCCTTCTCTTGTCACATCTTAGATCTGTGTGCTGTTGATGGGTTATTCTTGCTTATAAACGGCTGTTTGTTTTAATTTCATTCCCCCAGTATCCAGGTAATTCTGGAGGTACAGTGGGGTCTGGACGTTTGGAGGGTTCGATGCAGAGTGCCCCACTGTAATGAGTGGGTCCATCTCGAAGTCCTAGTCTGCCGTGCCGCTAATTTGAAAGTTGCGCTTAACGATCTCCTGCTCGTTTTCATCCGAGGCTGGGTGAGCTTGACCACGTCGTGACTGTTAATTGGGCAGAAGCTGAGACCCTGCTGTATCTGCAGTCTGAGCCTCTCAACTCCGAGAACGAGTTCTCCCCGGCGGTGCTGCAGGTCATGTCACTACCACAGTGTCACTAGCACAGGCCTTGATTTTGTCTCACCAGCGGCTGTCAGTGCTGCAGTTTGAGGTTGACTAGATCGTACCCACAGCAGGAGATCAGACATGAGCTCGCTAGTAATAATGGAGGTTAGCACTGCTGCCTCATAACTCTTGCATCCCGGATTTGATTCCAGACAGTGGGACCTTCTGTGTGGAGTTTGTATGTTCTCCTTACTTTGTGTGCATTTTTAGCAGGTGTTTTGTTGCCTTCCGCCTTGTTAGCGCTGGGAAGCTGCTGTTTCTAACCGTCCCTACGTGGGACTTGTGACCCACCTGTGAAGTAGTTCCTTCTGCTCTGTACCTCTGGGACAGGCTCCAGGCTGGCAGAAGGTAGCTCTTGTTACTGGGAATAATGGTCTTCTTACAATATGCTAAAGACCAGCATTTATACAGAGGCAGCTCCCCTCCCCCGCAGGGGTCACTCAACAGAGGACCCAGAGCTCCGCTGCGTCTCGCGTCATCGCAGTTGTTAAAGCGATCTGGTCGGGGAGATCCGAGTAAAACCAGTGCACCTGCTGAGTGCCAGGTCTCACCTCAAACCCCGAAGAGCTGAAGGTCCGAGCCCGTTTGCTGACTTGACGCCGTACAGCAGACACACAGAGAGGAAGCGTGGCGGTGCGTGATTTACACATGACATTTTCTAAATGTAGAAGGAACAAGCTGCCATCAATACAATATTTATCCATGAGAGGCATCCGAAGCGATAATAAAATGTCTTTAAAGGTTAGCTGAGGTGAACTGTTAATGTATTAATATCCAGGCGTGTGGGTTGTGTGGAACTTCTGATTGGCACTGATCTGGGGGATTACTGCAGCAGTACTGGGAGACACTGGGGGGCACGTCGAGGGGCCGCGGCTTCTCATCGCTGTATTTCCACTTCACAAAGATCGGCAGGTGCCCTGAGTCCTGAAATGAAAACGAAAGCACTAGAAGAAAGGTCTCGGGGGGGTGGGGGAGTCTGGTTCAGGCCAGAGTCCTGTGGCTCTGGCCCCTGGGTCCTGGCAGGGCGATGGGCTCCACAGGGCTGCAGTCTCCCTGCCGAGCGAGGGCCTGCGGGTGTGTGGCAGTGCCCGTGTCTTCACGCAGAGGGATGGCAGGTACTGTTCGTTTTTCTCGTCATTCTGATTGTCTGTCTGTCCCTGTGCACAGGAGAGCTGCTGCCCGACTGCGTGAGCTCACCACAGCTCCTTCATGGGGCCTCAGTGACATGCTGCTCAGGATCGGGGACATCTTCTGAAAAACATGAAATACATCCACATGCATAGCCAGGAATATGTCCAGTACTTCCCCAGAATCAGCAGGGATACACAAGGCGGAGGACACTAGTTGAAACTAAGAGGAAGTGTGTTTAAAACTAAACCTAAAGGAGTGTGAGAGCAAGAGACGAACCTCCCAGCCATGTTGTTAAAGCTGATACTCTGGGCTTCTTTCTAGAAACGACTGGATTCAATCAGGTCTGTCAGCTGCTTACTGGACTCCCAGTGAGCTAGGTAGACTCCACAGCACTGACCGGACAGCTATACTGCTCTGATGTGGGTCAGCAGCACTGACCGGGCAGCTAAACTGCTCTGATGTGGGTCAGCAGCACTGACCGGAAACCTATACTGCTCTGATGTGGGTCAGCAGCACTGACTGGACAGCTATACTGCTCTGATGGTAAATTCACCTCAGTTTATCCTGGGTGTGTAAATGTGCTTGTACGCACACCTCCCACCCGATGAAGGTCTTGGTCTTTTAGTGTGTCACAGACAGTGAAAACTGAAGCATCTGTTGGAAGAAAGCATCAAACATTAAATCCGTAATCTGGATGATTTTTCCTTAGAGAGCTCAAGACAAGCCCTCGAGGAAGAGTATGAAGGACGTCTGTATGAAACGAGTGAATTCACAGACCTGTGACCCTGACCCCAGGTAGGATCTGTTCTGATCAGCGTACTGCACCACTCACTCTGATCGAGGGGAGATTCTGACGAGGGATCTGTGAGGTTGACTCACCAGGTTTGCTCCTGTCTTAACAAGGCTCTTTTACCTTCTACTGCGCAGATGAATGCAGAATGTCTTCTGGTATTCACAAGGACCTCGTACCGCTGCTCGTATTTGGCGCTATAATGGGTTTCAGTGTGTGTGTGTTGTGTAGATTTCAGTGTATCTCCATGAGCAGTGTGTGTGTGTTGTATAGATTTCAGTGTGTCTGCATGAGCAGTGTGTCTGCATGAACAGTGTGTGTGTGTTGTGTAGATTTCAGTGTCTCCATGAGCAGTGTGTGTGTGTTGTGTAGATTTCAGTGTGTCTGCATGAGCAGTGTGTGTGTTGTGTAGATTTCAGTGCGTCTCCATGAGCAGTGTGTGTGTGTTCTGTAGATTTCAGTGTGTCTGCATTAGCAGTGTGTCGTGTTGTGTAGATTTCAGTGTGTCTGCATGAATGTGTGTGTGTTGTGTAAATTTCAGTGTGTCTGCTGAGCAGTGTGTGTGTGTTGTGTAGATTTCAGTGTGTCTGCTGAGCAGTGTGTGTGCATGAGCAGTTTAAGTGTGTGTTGTGGAAAGTTTTGCTTCAGTGACCTCTCTCTAGCTGTGGTTAAAATTTGTATTTCCCAGAAAAAAACTACATATGTGTACTAAGCACATTCACAGCTCCCAGCTCTTATGGCTGTATAGTTAGCACCTGCACCTTCTCCTGACATTCACTTCACTAGCTGATCTGCAGGCATGTCTGCTTCCTTTCTGTTCACTGCCTTGTAATGTCTTTTTAATACAGGCCATTTCGTTTTAAAGCCTACAGTAAGTCTTTGAATGAAGGGAGATGTGATAGTTAATGCATTTTATCACTTTTATTTTAGAAGAGATATGTTTTACCCAGTTCCCCAATCAGTTCTGCCCACACGAGCCACCCAAAGCTTGGTTTTAGCTGTAGTTCGGAAATTGTTAAGAGAGGGGCTGACGAGTCTGTGTAACTGATAACATATACAAATGGCAGTTATAGATGTCATTATAGCAAAGCCTATTAAAGTTTATTGTAATAACAAAATTATAATCAATTGAGTTCTGAGAGGGATTATATAACAAGATGATAACATATTTCACATTATCCAAGAGGCGGGCCATGGCAGTATGCTCTAAGCAGGTTTCTCAGTCCCTGGTCCTTGGTCCCTTCCAGACACCGCCGGAAACACACAGGTAAATTCAGGATAAATTCAATAGTTTTTCTTCCACTGTTGGCTGGTCCCTGACACAAAAAAGGCAGCTGAACACCGTGGGATGAACACATTTTGCTAACATATGTACCAAAAATACCCAAACTCCTTTTGCAGTCCATTCCCCTCACAGCCTGGTGGTTACGACAGATCTTCACAGTCTTTATTTCTATAGGCAGTGCACACTTTACACAGCTCACTGGGCAGCGCCGCGCGTTTAAAAGCAGACAAGCACACAGTCCAGATTGTCCGAAACCCCCCGTGTCCTCGAGGAGCCCCACTCTTCTCGGGATGGGCAGGGTGGGGGTCAGAGTGCGGGCTCGAGGGGGGCGCAGGAGCAGGAGCAGCAGGAGAATCGAGCTCGCGGGCGGACGCCCAGGCTTCGCAAACGAAGAGAATCCGAATCGGGTCGTTTGCGGACGGAGAGTGGGGAAGTTGCTTCCGGACGCGAGCTGGCCAGAGAGCCGAGGGTCCGCTGCGGGGGCTCAGATCAGGGAGCTGCTGGTGGTCGGGCCGCCCTCGGAGATGGACATCCTGCTGGCCCGCTCGCGGCCGCGGGCGTGGGGGTCCTGGCAGGAGCAGAGGCCCAGCGGGCAGCCCCAGCTGGCCAGCAGCCGGCGCAGGTCCTGGCGGAAGCGCACACCCAGGAAGGCGTAGAGCAGGGGGTTGAGGCAGCAGTGCGCGTAGCCCAGGCTCTCGGTCACCCCCGTGGCCTGGCTCAGCCGCCGGCGGCCCGCGCAGTCCTGCTCCAGCACGCCCAGCGCGCCCAGCGTCTCCAGCAGCACCGACACGTTGTAGGGCAGCCAGCAGAGGCAGAAGACCAGCGTGATCAGCAGCGCCAGGCGGATGGCGCCCTGCTTCTCCAGGCCGCGCTGGCTGTGCCGCAGGGTGGCCACCACCGCCGAGTAGCAGTACAGCATCACGGCCAGCGGCAGGAAGAAGCACAGCAGGTGCGTGAGCAGGCGGCTGGTCAGCAGCCAGTTGTTGGCGTGGAGGCCGTGGCTGAGGAAGCCGCAGGCCTGCCGGCTGGCGTTGGGCCGCGCGGGCTCCACGGACAGGAAGGCGGCGCTGGGCAGCGACAGCGCCAGGCACAGCAGCCAGACGCAGGCGCAGGTGAGGTGCACGGCGCGCAGGCGGCGGCTCTGCAGGCTGCGCACGGCGTGCACGATGGCCAGGTAGCGGTCGAAGCCGATGCAGGCCAGCAGCAGGCTGCTGCACAGGAAGTTGAGGCGGTGCGCCACGCCCACGGCCCGGCACAGGAAGCCGCCGAAGAGCCAGCCCAGGCCGGCGTGCGCCATGGCGAAGGGCAGAGTGAGCAGCAGCAGCAGGTCGGCCAGCGCCAGGTGCAGCAGGTAGACCTCGGTGACCCGCAGGCCCCGGCGCCGCCGCAGCAGCACGGCCAGCAGCAGCCCGTTCCCCAGCAGCCCCAGCAGCAGCACGGCGCCGTACAGCAGGGGCAGGAGCACAGTGTGGAACAGCCGCAGGCCGGCGTCCTCGCCCGCGGCCCCGTCGCAGGTGAAGGGGCCCGAGTCCATGGTGCCGTTGCCCTCGGTCTCATTGATCCCGTAGTCTCCCAGCTCCAGGCTGCTGACGTCGTCCAGCGACAGCTGGGCGGGAGAGAGCCTTCGTTAAACACCTAGTCATCCCAGCGTCTCGTCCTCACAGGACACACACAGACCCACACACTCGCACCACACAATCTACCAGTATGTCTTTGGACAGGTTAGAAACCAGAGCACCTGGAGGAAACCCACTCAAACACAGGGAGGACATGCAAACTCCACACACACAGCACCCCAGGAGGCCCGGCGCTGTAACCACTGCATCACTGTGATGCCCTTTGTATGCATTTTGGACATAATCATGCATTTTGTGCTGGTATTTCCTGGAGGGACGCTCTGGTCTCGGCTGTGCTGGCTGTGTTGCCTTATCTCAGCCCTGCTCTGGTGTGGCCAAGGGGACAGACTGCACTGGGGGCTGAGCTCCAGCCCGGCGGCTCAGCACACTCCTCGGGAGGACCCGGCGGTAATGCTCCTCAGTCATGAGCCGCGCAAACTCATCACTCCGTCGGTCGGACGAATCGTGAGACAAAGAGAACCGAAATCTCAGAACTTTGCATCTGGCATTTTAAGACGGAATAATTAAGAAGGTCGAGACTTCATGTTCCGAAAACCAAACTTTTCATGTGCGAGTTCCGCTAAGATGAGACTCTAGATAAGACGCCGTTCCTGAAACGCACGTACGTGAAGAGGCCCGCTGTCTTTACCACGTTATTATTGTTCCGGAATTACCCCTACCACAGTCTAAAAATGTGCTGCTAAAAAATTGAATACAAAAACAGCAGTTTTTTGTTTGTTTGTTTAGCGCTTGTTACTCGTTATGAAGCACTGATTGAAGGTACCGCTGTCCAGTACCCACTGCTGCTGGGGCGGAACCGGCTCGGCCGGGTCAGGTCTGCCCGGAGGGTCGCTGACTCAGCAGCGCCTGTGCGGAGAGGGGTGGGCAGTGAGTGTTTGTCCCCAACTCTCTCCGGCTGGCATTGCAGCCATGAGCGTAAAACATATTCCACGCGGTATGTCGTAGTTACGGCACAGTTGTCTGACTCGGGCTCCTGGCTGCCGGCTCTTTCTGTTAACGCAGCAGTCGTGAGCTCAGCTATCAGGCAGGGCTGTCTGGCTGTTGGGGTTAACGGACGCGCATTGCTGCCATCAAGAAAAAAAATATATCTCATGTGCTATCTTGTAATGACGAGAGAGTAAAAATTCATCATTTGTGGACGTTCAGTTTTCAGCAGTGCCATCGGTGGCGCGGTGCGCTCTCTCTTGTTGGAGTACAAGTCCAATTGGCCTCGTGGTTATTGCGAAGGAGGTCAGATTAGGCGCAAACTGTGACATTTCATTATAACTGAAGCCCACTGGACAGTCTAAACAATAGTCTAAATATCAGCAAAGGGGCTCCAGGTATTTCAAACAACAGCTGCGTCCTGGACTCTCCGGGCTCTGGGCAGGGGGGGGGGGGGGGGAAGGGGGTAAGGTAGCCCTCTGGGCAGGGGTCTCTCAGAGGCGGAGTGAGCAGCTGCAGAGGGGGAGAGGCGGAGATCTCGGCGGGGCGCTGGGCTCCCGGCTCAGGGGGTTTCCGGCAGGACTTTGCGCACAGCTGTGATGCTCGTGTGATTCGCGCTGTCAATCGGCACACGGAAACAGGCCCGGCCGCGGCGAGGCGAGCACCGGAGCGCAGCAGGGCGGCCCGCTCCCTCTCAGCCGTGTCCTCGGCGCAGCCCGGGGGCAGCCTGGTTTCACCGAGCAGGCCGTGAGAGTAGGAAAAGGCGCATTAGTACAGGGGCCCTGTTCCCATGTACCGATCGCTCTTTCCCTCACAGCCTGATGAGAGGAAAAATGGTGCTTCCAATTCTGTCCTGGATAATATAACATGGGTTTGTGGAATGAGAGTTTCGCGGGGTTGCAGAAAAAGGTTAAAACTGCGCGATGCGTTAGCAAAAAATGTTATGGCAACGTCAGATACTGTGCACTAGGTCAGGAAAATGGTTTTTAGATAATGATCCAGGTAAAAATGCTGCTGCAGGATCCTTAAACCTGAAGCAGTTCCAGGTATAATGTCGCGTGCAGTCGAGACAACAGTTCTCCACGGATCTGTGTTTGAAGGTGTTTTGGGGTGCCAAGATCAAGGTCCCTGGGAAATGAGCCCTGTGGGATATTTTTCTCCAGTCAGAAACCCAGGAGGAACCTATATTTTGCCCTCAACCCCTGCGCGCGTTTTCTGTTCACACAGGGCGTCCTCCGATCACAAACACAAACCGCTGACGCAGCGTCACCCTCAGCGTGCGGTGGGCGAAGGTGAAGACTTGTTCGCCGTTTCAGTAATGAAATCAATTGAATAAATGTTGCCCACCGGGCAGGGTGTACCCCGCCTTGCGCCCACTGCTCGCTGGGTGAAGCGGTTAAAAACCGGGTAGAAAAATAAATGTCTCATTGATCGGACCTCGGTTTTAACTGCCTGCACATAGACGGAGCACCGAGCACGGTCGCCACTCTTCTGCGTGTTTATTGCCCGCGTCACGATCTAGATTCTCTCCGGCGCGTTTCCGGAGAGCAGGTTTGCGCGCACCGGGGAAGACCACCTGATCGCCCGGCCTGCGGGGACCGACCGTCTTCCTCGTCTGTGTGCAGGTTGCGCGGAAGGGGACTGGGGGAGAGAGCTGTACCGGGGATACAGCCGCCACCCCCTCCTTGTCCCTGCCGCTGGGCTGCAGAGCCCGCCGTAACCACACAGGAAGAGAAGAATGACAGGACTCTTTCACTTCCCCAGCGCGCTGCGGGCCGGCCAGCTGGCCCGGCTTCATCTGCACTGTGGGCTATGGGTGCCATCGGCTTCCGAGGGGCCACAGAAACACACTGGCGCTTCGAGCTGTGGACTTGACCCGTACGCCAGCGGAATGCGGGTGGGTTAGCAGTTAGCTTTGGAAATCCAGTTCGGGTTCTTTATTTCTGCCGTGCTGGGGGCACGGAGAAGACTGGAGATTAAGATGGTCTGTGGATTCTGTTGGAGTCCTGCAGGCACGAAGCGCAGGGAGACAGCGGTTGATCTGTGCTGCGGCTAGTGCATGTCCACCAAAGCAGCCTGGCACTTTCTACCAAGAAAAGGTGTATCTTCTTCACGGAACGCGATGAGTGACGCTGGGCCAGTCTGGCCGCTTTAGGCCTCCCTACCACACAGTCAGCTCCCGGGCTGGGAATACACTGGCGCACAAGGCCGAGCAGGAGAGGCAGCTGCCTTCCCCGGAGTTGTGCCCCGGGACTAAACCACTGGATTTCACTTAGGGACTCCTGGAGCAAAGCCCCCGGGCCGCCGTGGTCATCCGTGGGCCGTGGGCAGGTCCCGGGGAGGTGGGACTGTGTTGGGAGAATACCTTTAAATGTGTCTTATTGCGGAACACGGTTCAACTGTTGCATTTGGACAGAGAATGTTTTGGTAAGAATAGAAAACACAAAACAGCACACAAAATATATAACTAGGAAATAATTATTAGTACGTTAAGATACTAAAATCCGTTTAGTTATTGCCTGCGTTTCGGCTTTTCATCAGTATCGTTCCGCTCTGTCATACAGTAAATCATTCAATAACAAGATGATAGGTTGTTTCACGCACACTGTGTATTGGTTGATACTTTCTTTGGATATAATTCGTTATTGTTTCATTAAAATACCGTTGGATTACCTCGCTGTGCCAACCCGTAGTGCTTACAGCGCCAGAACACAGCGCTGCGGGACATGCAGATAAGGAAACTAGAACTGGCGTTTCATTTCTAACATCGTGGCCCTGAACGAAAACGTTATTGTTTTTCTTAGGCGGCTTTAGCACGGGTTTATTTTAATGTAACCTCTTTTTCAGATTTTCTTTCGCGTCAGCAGATAGTCATGAAATAAACCCGAAACTCGCTCTTCTTTGCAACGGATCGTATTTCTGTCAACCGGAATTCACACGTGACCACGAAGAGACAATGACGCCTCTGTGATCTGATTGATAGCTGTCCTGTCCTGGGATGCACTCCGTTTAAAAGGAGCGTTTTCAAATTAATTGTCTTTACTATATTTTAGACACTGGATATTTAAGTGTGGCTTGAGGTGCCAGTGCAAGTATTTAGCAGCTGCACCTGTCGTGTTTTAATAATTTTTTGTATTATTTTTTCCGTTCCGTGGGCGACTCGAGTCCCAGTTTAAGATGCATACGCTGCTGTTATTGTTTTTAATAACTGTGCAGTAGGCAAATGACTTCCGGTGCGCTGCCAGAAAATGTAGGAGCAGCAGGTATGGGTGATGTAATCTCTTGACTCATCCCACTCCCACTCGCGGCCCTCGCCGAGGTGTGAGGCGCGCGGCGCGGACAGCGGGGAGAGTTCTCCATCTTGCATAAAAAAACAAACAAACCGCAGGACACAAAAACGTGAAAAAGAGCGTGATAACGAGATTCGGGATTGCACTGTACTCTGTAGAAGCCGGTTGCGCCTGCCTTGCTTTTTAAATTGTTTGATCTTGCCGTCACCTCAGAGTGAGAGGGTGGGGCGCGCGGTTCACGCGACCGCTGCTGTCTTTCCAAGCGGGAAACGGGGGAGCAGTCTCGCCCACACTGAAACACGCGCTGGGTCTCCAACAGCCGGACACACGGACACACGGGCAGTTTCATGGTGGGGCTGACAGAGGCACTGGTGCCATCAAGAACAACGAAAAAATATTTCCTGTGCTATCTTGTAATGACTATCGCGCACTTCACGTGATAATAGTACAACTGTCGTTCAACACCTACATTAGCATTTGTGGACTTGAGGTTTTCCGCGGTGCGCTCTTTCCTGTCCGATTGTCCTCATGCTTATTGCGAAGGGGTCAGATTAGGCGCAAACAGTAACATGTCATTATAACTGAAGCCCAGTGGACTGTCAGTCCGTGCGCATTCTGGACATGGTCACGATCACTGAACCCAGTCCGGCTGCGCCAGAGGTGCTGTAGCTTCCTCGTTGCATAACGGAACAGCTTGTTCAATGATCATCGGTATCTAGTAATAACAAGATCATTTTCTCGTAATTACGAGATACCACATGAAATATATATATACACAGTCTTTGACAGCTGGAATGCGCCTCCGTACTGAATCGGGGTGAGAGGAGGGAAGGCTGAGGTGGCGCGGGGTGTCCGGCCGGTACCGACTGCAGCGCGCAGATATACCGTCACCGCTCCTTCACTCCAACACCTCGGTCCGGTCACACGACAGGGCAAACGACAGCTTCAGCCTACTTGCCCTATTTAATGGAGTTTTTTTCCGTGGCCTAAATACGTCTTTACTTTGACTCGTCGCTCCGTTTTGCTCTCAGGGAGCGCGGAGAGATTAAAGGGCACACAGTTTAAATGTCAAAATGTAATTTTCTTTCGGAAAAAAAACATCTTTTATTTCTTGCGAAGAGTGTAGAGGGCGGAAGGGTAGTTTCTGCTGTCATGAGAGAAGCCGCTAGCTGGTGGAATAAGACCTCGCTTGTGCACGCAGTATTGAAATAATATTCAGAAGGAGATATTTGATATTTCAGTTTGTTATCTGCGTTGTCAGCGTGCTGTTCTTCCTAAAATAGTCCTTTGGGCATGTTTCTATCTACCTGGAATAGGTCGGGCCTCAGAAATGTGCACTTCTAGAGCTTCACTAATTCCGGGTGTATTCATGGAACCAGAACTTGAAGGATGAATCGATGTTTGTCTGAATAAACATAAATGATTTAATGAATAAAAATAAATCATTGTATATGTTCAGACCTAATTTACTATTGTAGAATATGAGATATAATCAATTCATGCAAAAGATCAACTCAGGAAGGTAAAAAAAGGGACTTGTTAAGATACGGCGTAAATTAATTACACGTGATGGAAATCAGACGGTCTTGTGTATCGCCAATACAAAGGAACGAGCGTGCGAGAGAAATACCACAGTATAGGAGCCTGCTACAACGTGAGAGAGTGTTTACCAGTGTAGAGACACTGGGAACCGTAGATCCAGCTTTAACATCTAGTTTCATCAATGTTCAGTCACTGAGTAGATCTTCTATAGATACCAGAAGTATTTCCAGT
Source organism: Lepisosteus oculatus (assembly GCF_040954835.1). Lineage (NCBI taxonomy): Eukaryota > Metazoa > Chordata > Actinopteri > Semionotiformes > Lepisosteidae > Lepisosteus > Lepisosteus oculatus. Next base: position 15,877,620 of record NC_090718.1, read on the forward strand.
AGTTGTTACTGTAATTTTGTCATGGCTGAAAAATAAACGACACTTCACTGGTGTTAGGTCTAGCGCACACGTTCAGGTAACAACTTACAGAAGTGATGAGTTCTGTTGACTCTGTTTGCTGTGATGAAACGATATTGTTGTGCTGAAGGCTACTCTGCTTGTCTTGAAATGATGCTGCAGTGAATGGATTACAGCGAAAAGGTAGGGGTAATTACTAGGGTTGTATCTTTATATGGCAATTCCTAAAATAAGCACAGCAATTGGAATTAGAAGTAAATTATAATAATGATTTTTCTTCTGTAAATACTGCAGTTTAGATATACACGCATATACAATACTTTAACTGCTCAGAAAATTGTTTATATACTCTTTTCTATAGTAGGTTGGACTACAGTGTACAAATAAATAACTGAAAATATATGTAGTACTCACATTTTAATATTGAAAAAAATAATTTGTTGAGGAGAAGCAAGGACAGATCTGGAGCCTGGTGTCCTGACCTCTCGGAATTAGTAATCAAATCTTCGCACGCAGCAGGTCTGAACGTCCTCTAGTCTGCTGGACTCGACCACATTTTTATCAGACAAAGTGAGAACTTTGTTCGAAACACAAGGTTTTTTTTTAGGAATTTAAACCTTGTGTAAAACCTAAAAACACAATTTTCTTTTTATGTTTCTCACTTTATAATCGAACTGGCCGATTATTTATAAGTATGCTTTGAAGAAAAATAGCACATTAAGAAAAGTGATGGTGAATATATCTTACACCATCTGCATAAAACATGAATTGAAAGCAGTGGAATTTTCGACAGTTTGTCATCGGAACCAAATTCAAAATTTAACAAAACATTCACAGTATTTTTGCCAATATGAATTCTATCATTTACATTCAGACTTTTACTAATTATTACATAGTTGCATTGAATTATCAAACAGTAATTATATGAACTAACTAATTCCTGGGCAAAGTACATAGGGTTAATGAATTCCCAAGAAATTACTGCTTGCTAATAAGGTGTTAATCCTAATAAGGAGTCAGTAACCTGCTACAGGAAAGCAGCTGGGAATATGACACACCAGGAACTCAGAACACAGCAGGCACCGTGTACGTTCATTAATATAAAATCAGGAAAGAAATATTACGGCTCAAACTCTCTGTAGAAGCAGAAGACCAGACAAGATTTCCCCTCAGCTGAGAGCTTTTTTCAATAACTCGTTAACTCATTAGCTCAACTTGGAGAGCCATTATTTGAAACACGAATAATTTTAACGAAGGAAACAAGAACTTCTCGCCCAACACAACGATTGAAAAGAAATGACAAGTTGTTTAAACTTGCAGGTAAAAATGGTATTTTGCTAAATCTCTAAGTGTTTATTGCACTGGAGAGCTGTTCTGTGGGGTAGTAGTTAGGGTGTGGATTGCAGGTTCAAATCTTGCAGGAGCACAGAAGTTTCTGTGTCCTCAATAAATCAAACCTTCAGTGGCTTTAGATCAAAGTGTGAATTAAAAGTGTTCATTTTAATGGTCATGATTGTATTTATTTCTCTTGAAAAGAGCTTGCGAATGCACGTGATCATTCTAGGATTGTTCTAACAAAGTGCTGCAGTATTTGTGGAGTGAGGCGTGAGCAGCTTTGAAAAGCTAAAGTCCTGTGCTTGCAGTCCTACACACTGCATGTGGCATGTGGGCAAGCACCTGTCAGCGAGCACTGAGCCGCGTGGGACTCCAAGAGGCCGTGCAGTCTTGAAGATCACTGACTAAGACCGAGTTAAGCAAAGGGGAACCATCAGTCCTTCAGTCTGGTGGAGCTTCAGAGAGGCAACATTGTCGACGAGAAGACATTAAATATATAAACCCACGTGTAGAAAAAAAAGAAACAATCCCAGCTGAAAACGGCACACATGCTTTTTCTCCTGGCCTGAATGGCATTTTTGAGTCAAAAGAAAAAAATGTCTTATGCAATTCTGTTAAAAGTTGTATCACCATTAAGATCAATATTACTAAGATTTGTAGGATGATTAACGAGGTGAGAGCATAATTTTGTTCATTGCTTTTTAATCATCAATCACTGTTTTTCTGTAGGCATGCAAATCACCATGACTGTGTATTAAAAATACAGATGTGGACCAGGATAACAGACACGTTGATTGTGTGTGAACTAATGACCCGATGCAGTATTATTGACTTCTTTCTCCTCTTCCTGGTAAAGTAACAGCTGTAGAAGACAGACAGACTCATTTCCCCATTTTAACCACCACTTGCTAACAAAAGAACTACTCCTACCTTTATTACTGTGGTGTGGTGAGAGGCAGCGGCCCCCAGGTTCGACAGTGGTGGCAGTAATACTGGGAGTCACAGCTGAGCTGCTGGCGACTGTAGCCCCTTGGCAGGGACTTCGGCAGCAGAAGCACTACATGTTGCTGACAGAAGTACTCAGAACTGGCAGGAGCAAGCGTGAGCAGTGTTTGTGCAAGTTGGTGTAGTAATGTCAACTGTGTTTAACAGTGCACTACATGAGTCTGTGCATAATGACTTAAAACCATTGGGTTGAGGTGCCAAGCTTGGCTTAATTCTCAGTAGACTGAGAAATCTGAGAGAACCCTCCAGAAAGTCCCCAAGTGAGAGGAGGAGGAGAACTTCAAAGCTGCCACCCGACAACACGTTTTCAAGACAATTCGTACAAACGCAGCCCTTAGCCAAGTCAGGATCTATGCAAGAGCAAATCTGACAGAAACAGACACATCGTGTAGATACAGTTCTATCATCACCGTTATCATTAGTATTTTCTGGACTGACGTTATTAATAGCGCCTTTTGTAGCTGATGTTTTTTTTTAATATAGCGCCTCTTGCTAGCGGAAATACAGCGGCACTCACCTCGAAGGACATGGGCATGGTGTTGTAGAACTGCTTCATGCTGGTGTGCGGTGTCTCGTCTCGAGTGCGGAGTCCTTGATCTGTGGGAGCAGCACCCAGCCCGACTCTTTGAGCTGCGCCCGCTTCCTGTGCTGACAGCGGTCTGGGCGCTGGAGGGAGCTGGCGCGCTCATTCGAGACTGATCATGAAATATGGCTTTACACCATGCAGTTAAGACTGAATAAAGACAGTCAGAACTCTAGTTTGTGTGACCCGAGTCCTGCTGCAAATAGGGTCATTACCCCCAGCGTGCTGGTTGCGTTTTGGAGACACGTTTCTAGGCAGTAAACGCACGTCGGACTGGATCAGACCACTGCACACAAGGCCGAGGCGGGGATGAAGTGAATGGGATGTTTGAAACCGAATGCTCACTGGTCAGAAGTGATTTCCATGATTTCTTACCTGGAGGTTTTCGAAACAAAAAGGATGAGCCGGAGACATTTAGGTACAGGTTTGATGACCTCTGATCACAATTCGCATGAACTTTGCATTGTTTGAAAGTGATGCCTTGTATTTATTCACTTAGGAAATCCGCGTTCTTTCGACAACGTGTAAACATGGCAGACACACCCCCCAGCCTCATGAGAGTACAGAGACGAAGTACACCGGTTTGAGTGGGCCGCCTGTCTACAAGAGCTACATCGCTGTGCTCAGCAGCTGATCCCAGGAGCTAATAGTACTTTTCTTTCTGTAGAAATAACTGACAACATCTAATAGTGTGAAATTATAGTACTCAAATATATACGGTGTATAAAACGTCTTTCTCATACTTTTAGCTGTACGAACTTCGGATCCCTCCTCAAATACATTGAAATATATATATATATCCGTGCTTAGCTTTTCATAGTTTCCGCTAGAAACTGGAGGTAAGAAATATTGAACGTACTACTGAAAGATAATATTTTAATAATATTTTACTGCCGCGACCAGATATGCAATTATTGCCATCGATGCAGTTGACCCGAGCTTTCTCGGTTAACAATTTTGAAAATAAAAGTGTGAATTATAAATAGTGTCAATGAAACCAGTTTAACAATGCCGTGTTTTAGTTCACAGTTGGCATTGCGCTTGTTTCGGGTTCGATTCGCACCAATCTGTATCAAAACTCTTACCAGTCATATTAAAAACAGAAAACAGTAATATCGACAGCGCTGAAACTGAAAGAGCATTTTTCTGACTTAAGCAAATCTAAGATGGGTTTCAGTCACACAAAATCCAACACAGGCTGTTTTCGACTGGGATTAGAAGAAACTGTCTGCGTTATTCCTCCCTCTCTCTCTCTGTGTGTCCTGCGATGGACTGGTGTCCTGTCCAGGGTGTTTGTGTGTCCTGCGATGGACTGGTGTCCTGTGATGGACTGGTGCCCTGTCCAGTGTGTTTGTGTGTCCTGCGATGGACTGGTGTCCTGTGTGAGTGTGTGTATAAAATATATTTACATAAGTATCCACCACCTTTGTTACAGAAAACCTAAATTATTTCAGGGGCACAAAACTACTTTTTGACAAGTCACACAATTAGCTGAATGGCCTCTGTGGTTCACATATTTCAGGCTAAATACACTTGTATCTGTAAGCTCAGCCCTGAACTGGGAACCAGTGGATAGAAAGAGAATAGACGGGCAATTTAGCCCCATTGAAGGACATTTCTTCCCGTTTTCAATCACACAATAAAACAGGAAGCCCGTCACCTCGAATAACCCTTATCCCAGATCACAATACCAGATCAGAAATGTCGGTTGTTCAGATTCTTAATTTTATTTTCTGTCGGTCTACAAAAGGAAGCACTTCGCAACCACACAGACCTATGTAATTCACCGTAATAGTTGCGGTTATGTTAAACAGATTGGGCAGAGTGTTTTTTTTTTATTTGAAGACGACTATTCGATTTAAATTTCTCCTCATGGACGTGTGTGCACGATTGCAAACACACAGAATCGCCCTGAAGAAAAAGGTTACTGTTTATTGACCACGCCTTTTGTGAGTGCTGTCTGAAAATGAAAATATTTTCAAAGCACCTGCTTCGACAGCGGCGACAACCCATCATAAATAAACAGAAGGAAGAAAACACGGTGACAGCTGACCTGGGTGAAGGCGTGGTTTTCGAGCTAAAACGTCAAACTATTTAAATATCTCACACGAGATGAATATCTTGATCATCGACATCAAGCGGAAATTATATCGGCGTTGTTTTTTAAAAAAACCTATTAAAAGTCAGATTTCTAGAAGAATCAAAACGTTTTTTTAAAGAGAGTGAATAAATGTAAAGATTCGAGTGTTTCTGTGGTGATTAATTACAGCACTTCGTCAGCTGACGAAACGGGGAGGGTTTAAAGAAGGGAAGGAGGCCATCTTGGACTTTCTGTCCAAACAAAATATGCTTCACACAAAAATAAGAGAAATAGCCAAAAATACGCTGATCATCGCAGCCATCCGCGGTAAATATGCAACTTTTTAACATTTTATACACTTACAGCACCCCGATTTTATTTTGTAGGGCATTATTTTTTTGTATTGTAAATGATGAAAGGGGTATATTTGGGTTTTTTTTTGTGTCCCCTATGACGTTGTTGGCAACTGCCTTGTTTCCATTACGGTGTTTTCTCCTCAAACGGTACCTCTGTCCCCCGACCCTCGCCGAATTAAAATGTTAAATTCAGTTAACTTGTTAGTGTCAGAAGAGACGTTTTGGTAGTAAAGGCTTTGTTTATTTTTTTTTGGTTGGGGATTGGGGCCAGCCGGTCGTGCGATTTAATGTTATTTTAATCGAAAGAAGGCGAGATACTTCATCATCAGGAAGGAGACGATGGGAAATGTCACTTCGCGGTGAATTACTCAAAGTAATCGGGTTTATTTGTGTTTTTTTTATTATTATTTTTCTTTGCTTTGGCTGGAAGGCTGTCGCGAAAGAGCGGCTCTGAATCCGACGCTGCGTCTGAGGCGACTCCGGGGGCGAAATCGCACACGACCCCCGGCCGGGATTATTGAATTAACGACGATTAACTTTTCATTTGCTCGACGTGTTTATTTCTGTGTACGTCCGCAAGCGATGCGACCCCTCCATCCCCCTGTTTCTTAAAATTATTTGGCACAACACGTCTAAATTAGCTCCGCGGTGCTGGACTGAATAACAGGACTGAAATGGTGGGATTGTCGGTCTGCCGACGCCGAAAATGGCAAAACAAATTAATCTTGCTTCCCCCACCGTCTCCACTAAGTGTTTTCTCTGTTTTGTATTTATTTCTCATCATCAGATCAGCTCTGGGTGGTGGGTGGATCTAGGCCTCTTTTTGAAGCAGTGTTATAAGTGGTCATCGACTCCGACCCGTTTACCATTGTCACTGTTGCTGAGTTGTTCAGTCGGCTATTTTCTCTCCATGGCGCTATATATTGGGGAAGAAGTGCTGTTGTGCAACCTTAAACGACGTCTGGAAAGTTCAGTTACACCTGAAGTAGGAACCGCAGCTTTAACGTTGTCGTTGGGTTTGTCCACGGCTGTGTCGGCCCTTGGGTGGTCGTGTAAAATTGTACACTTTCGTAGTGGAAGTGCTGTGTTTCGGCCAGTTCACTGCGAGGAGGCTGTGAGCTCTTCTGGCGCAGTTTGACGTGGCTGCTTGCTTCTGAAGAAGCAGTGGGGATCTGACAGCTACTGTTGGTTTATTTTCATCACAGGTGCCCTCCACACACACCACACACACACACTCCTTTTAAGAACCCTTGAGCTGGCTTTGAGGTGTGAGCTGTGTTCTTCCCTGTGATATTTAGCGGCGGTCAGACACCGTGGCCAGGTGTAGTACAGGAGCAGGGGCCTGCGCTGGCCGTGTTTGTGCTGGGTATGATGTTGGCTTTCCCTGTCGCATCGTGACACAGGTGCCGGTGAGCCAGAGGACTGTCCAGCTCGCCTCGCGGTTGTCCCCCTGTGGTTGGCGTGTGTTCTGGAGGG